>NC_133939.1:30002837-30332432 GCF_031877795.1 Strix aluco | reverse complement strand
TTAAATGTAGTGAGATGATTGTGGTCATGCAATTCAGTTAAACTGCAGATAAAAGTAATTTTTTGTCATGATATTTACCTTATTTACTAAAACAAGGCACTCAAGTGCCAAGTCGTCCCTCCCAAGCAGCTGGAACCACACCATTTGCCTGGGTTTCAACTCCTGCTGTAACCAGGCCATGCCGCTGGGAGCCAGCTCCACCCCAGCAAGCCTTACCAGCAGAAGACCTTTTGATTGCCCTGGTTGCAGACAGAGAAAACTTTGTTACTGAATGCAGCAAAGGAAATTCATGCTTTGCACAGCCTCTCCGCTGTTGGTAATGAATTCACTCACATGGTCTTAAAAAAAAAAGGAAAAGAATCCATGTTAGTTCCCCAAAGCACTACTCATTTGCAAGTAAGAATTTGGTTGCACCTCTCCTTCAATAAAAAAAAATAATTCAAGATAGTGTAAGTGGTTTAAGCTAGTTTATTTTGCATACAAATAGAACTGCTTGTGTTATCAGCCACTCTCATTTTATCCGAAGGGGCAGAAACAATAGGCAAGAAGCACCAGCCCCTGCAGGTATTTGTGAACAGAGCACCAGCACCTGCAGGTATTCGCAAAGTCGGAGTGTGACTGCAGGGTTGATGGACAACTGCAAAGCCACAGAAAAACTGTCCGAAACCAGTAAGGATGGGTTTGTGTATGTGGCTGCCAGATCCTCATCCCTAAATAAACGCGTAATCCCCATAGAGGCTTTTTGCCAGGAAGGAGCTGAGCTATGCAAGCGAATGAACTGCCTGCATGCTAGCTTTCGCTGCCAGAAAAAATCAGGATAATGATGCTAATTAATACAAATAGTGTATTGGCAAGCTCTCTCCCCAGGTCTTCTCGCAGTCCTTTTTTCCCTAGTTCCCTACCTGTAAAGTATGAAAAGACCAAAAGACTTGTACCCTAAACTTTCCTCTCAAGCTTGCCACTGCCAATTCTCTGTGCAGACACACCAAGAACAGCACCGTTTCATTCCTACCCTTGTTCTTCACCTACTCGTACTTACATTTTCTCTGTATCGATGTAATGAAAGGGATGCTAATGGGAATGTGTTCAACTTCCAGGCCTTTCTCCGTGATGTGATGTAATGTCCCCCGCAATTTCACATTCTTTTCTACAAACTCCACAGGTATATCCAAAGCACTTGTAAACTTTGTTGTCTGTTGATGGAAAGAAGAGTAAGACAGTTAAAAAAAAAAAAAAAAAAACAAAACAAAGAAATCCAAAGTTGAGCAGTTACAATCACATTAAAGTGACAACTTCTTAAAACAGTTTGGCAAATTACAGATCTACTTTTAGACAGCATGGGCAAGTGTATATATATATATTTAACAGTACTCAGCTGCAGAAGCCATTATGTGCCAGCCTTTGCAGACACTTGGGGATGTTCCCTGTTTTACAGGGCTTGCAGTCTGAAGGGTGGGTGTGAAAGCAAGGTTTAAAAAAAGAACAAAGTGACATTTTTTGAGCAGTGCAGATTGAAGTTCACTTGATTCACGGCAAAAAGAGTGTTTTAGAAGTGGCCTGGATGGTGCTAGAATAGGGGTGAGAGGAAGCCACAGGAGCAAAGAACAGACACACTGAAAACAAAGGTGGAGCAGAGAGGGCAGAAACAACACGGGCTTTGATAAGGGAGTAAAAATGGAGAGGGACAAAAGCAGGTGTACACCTTGGAACAGATCACAAGAAGATTAAATGTGATACCACAGCCCTTGATTAACGGGAGGATTCAAAGGGGCAGTTACATGATCACACAGGAAAACAAAGCTTAGCAAAGACTTGGCCAGCAGCACGCACCTGGTTTAGGGGGTGGAGGGAGAAGGAGTGGCACTGGGGATTTAAGACATTAATGGGGATTTAAGACACGCAGAATTTAAGACACTGGGGTTGTGAGGTCTCACTGGAAGAAGCCTGTTGTAGAACACTGACTAACACCGCGGTGAAAAGGGTTCATCTGCTGATGTACAGCTGCTGGGATGCACCAGCCCTTGGGGGAAATAAAAAAAGCAAAACACTACGACTAAACTCAAAGACTTTTCTCCTGTATGTTATTTATTCAGTAAACCTCCCCATTTGTGGTCCGCATGGTCTCCCGCTAGGAATACAGAAATTCAGGACCTCGCAGACTGAGGGCCTGAAGGTTTTTACAAGCAGAAGTTGTTCATGTCTGATCGCATCTGCACTGGGAGTTCCAACAGCCTGGTTAACACACGCACAAACCCTTGGTTTAAAAGAAAAATAATAAAAAAACAGAAATAAAAAAGTAATTTTGGCACATTTGTAGTTCAGGCTTTCCGGTAAGATTCTGAAGTAAAAACTGTACACAAATGTTCTCTCATAGCAAACTGCATTTAGAACTGTACAGACTGAAGATCAGAGTAATTATTATTTTTTAAACATCTGGAAGAAACAGGGAGGGGTCTCTCCCCACCCACCGCTTTGCCGGGGACTGGCAGCGAAGCGCTGGCACATGCCCTGACCGGATCATTTCAGGAAGTGCAGGAAGATTTCAGTCCAAAATATTCAAAAAGCGGCTTCTGTTCTGTATGGAGAAAAGATGCGAGGAAACCGCCTCGATTTCTGCTCGTTTGGCCTCGGGGGACGAGTCCGCGCAGCCCGCCCACAGAGCTGAAGGGCCGGGAAGCTGCAGCCGAGATGAACAACCAGCTCAAGCGTCAGAAAACACCGAAAAAAAAAAAAAAAGGGGGCGAGGAAGGTGCCTCAGTTCTGGCCGCCGAGATACCGCTTGCGAAGGGAAACCGGCGTCTCCCACCGCGCCGTGGGCCCGTCACCTCCCCGCCGGCCCGGGAGGGAGCCCCGGAACCCCCCAGGTCCCCCGCACTCACCATCCGGACGCTGCGGGCCAGCACCAGCGCCCCGGCCACCGCCATGCCGGCGCTCAGGCTCTGCGGGCAGAGGAGAGCGGGGCTCAGCCGGGCCGGGCCGGGCCGGGCCGGGCCGAGCCGGGGCTCCCTCAGCCCCGCTCCCCCCCGCCCCTCGTGTGTGTGTCCCCCCCGTCCCCGTTACCCGCAGGAGGCTGAGATGCGCGTCCGCCCACTCGGAGAGGCGGGCCAGGCCCTCGGCCGCCCCGCTCCGCCGCTCCGCCATGGCCGCCCGCCGCGCCCGCCGCGCCCGCAGCGCCGCCCGCCGGCCGGGAGCGCGGGGAGCCGGGGCGGGGGGGACAACCGGGGGAAGCGGCTTTTAGGCTGCAATAATAAACTTTCCCAGGCTCCCACGCTCGGGCGGTTTCACCGTAAGGCCCTGGCAGCCCCCGCGCCGAGCTCGGTCCGGTTTGTGTTTAAACCGAGCGGGGGAGGCCCCGAACCCCTCACACACCCGCTCCCATCCCCTGAACCGCGCCCCGGGACTGGGCCCTGCCGCACCTGGGGGCGCTGAATTAAGAGAAAAAACGACTTCGGAGCAGTCCGGTGTTCAGCGTTGTTGTTTATTCTTCTCCCTTAATTCAAAACTAACAAATATTCGTCATTCATTACCAAAGGGCTCAACCCAACCCCTGCCCTCAGCCGAATTGCAAGCGATGCACCTGAATGGTCTGTCAGAAAACATGTGCTGTAAGAACATAATCAGACAACCATATAAAACTGGATTTATGTTTACACAAGTCTTCCACTTCAACCCAGTTCTGGGTTCCTACATGAACAGGCTGAGATGACAGTGATAACGGTCACAACTCAAGATTTCAGGGAAAGGACAGATTTAGTTGGGAATTTATAATCCAAGGCAACAAAACCCATACTTGAATCAAAACTTTTAATCTAAGGTTCAAACTAAACCAATTTGTAAATTACTGGCTCTGAGGTAAGTCGGAGAAGTAAATATTACCCCTGTAATTTTTTTCATACAAGCCGTAGAGTTGTTAGTTTTAATCTTAAAATGTTCTCAGTAAATAAAGTAAGTAATGAATATAGAAATAGTGCAAAATCTTGTTTTCAGCAAAATTGTAACCTGCAGCCAAATAATTTGGATGCAAACTGCCAACTTTGCTACAGTTTGTATGTTGGGTAAAACGTTAAATAAATAGCATCATCTCACTGGGGGGTCAAGGCAGACAATATCGCTGCCTCCAAAACCTCAGTGGCTCCATTCCCCGCTGCGGGGAGGTGCTCTGCCTTGCTGCCGTGGACTCCCCTGGTTCAGTGACAGAACTCTCCTCTCTCCCTTATTTTATCAGATCAAAAGTCACCTGAACACCAGCTCGTCCTGGTGTCTCATCCTGTGAAACCACCCTGAGAACACCCGGAAGACAAGGAAACAACAGCTTTACAGAAGGTGGAGAACTGTTGACAACCGGCACTGGCAGACTCCTGGGGTGGGTAACCAAGCCGAACGGAGGAGCGGGTGGTGTGGAGCGAGACCCACAGGTCAGCGCAGGCAGGGCTGGCACACTCGCTCGCGGGGGCACGTGGGAGGCCAGGCACAGTGGCAGCCCCCGTGCAATCCCACTTCGCACACCGGCCAGACCTTACATACCCTCTTTTTTCCTGGGTGCTGGGATTACAGGATTGAGGTTTGGAGTACAGGTAGGTGCCTTGTAAGGAAGTCTTGGGAAACTGCAAGTTACGCCACCCCACCGGCGGGTGCGGGTGCCAATGACCTTCAGGGGAGAGCTGTCCACCTCTCCTCTGTGTCCAACCCTTCCCTTCCCCCGGGACCCCACTCACTTCACAATGATCCTGCTCAGGAATTTAAACCAGAACAAACCCTTTACCTACCAAAATCCAATTTCTGCCGTTTCCCTTCCACTAGAGATAACACACACCTGATGCGCTGGGCCCACGCAGGGATCTACAGTGGTACCTGGTACCACCCACCTCCTCCAGTTCCCATTTCAGTAACAGACTCCCAAGGAATCTCTTTAAACATTTTTATGTTAAAGATGTTTAAATACAATAATTTTAATCTTTAAAAAAAATAAATTATTTCACTTTAAGATAGGCTTGGGAGAAAAAAAAGTAGCAAGACCAAAAGTTTACTGGGTCATTTCAGCAATTTGCTAATCAGTGGGTATGACCACAACATTTCTGACTTGTGTTACAAAATAGCAACACAGATTAAAAACACCTAATCCAGCAGTTGTTTCTCTAGTGTGAAAGAGGAGATAGTTAATACAGGTCACATTTCATATATATTCCTACCGATTTGCAGTTTATGTCTAATTTGGATGTTCTCAGGATCATCTGTCATACTGATAAGCAATCCTCCAGCCATCTTTATTAATACCAAGATTTCACTGGCACCTTCAGAAATAATGAAACAACACTGAAAGGTAAAAAGCCAACTCTGAAACATCTATGGATTTCATTTCCCATTTCCTGAAAGCCAGAAAAAATAAAAAAAAATCTCTAGGTCAGGACAAGATGCAATTAAAGGAAGTGGCTCGTTGTTCCAGTAAAGACCGGAAACTCAAGTGGCTCCTGCAGAGCTAATCCAGGGGGGTTGATCTGAGATGTATCCACCTCTGACTACAAACCAGTGAGACATCCTTTTTGTGCTTACGCAGAGGTGAAATTGGAAGATTTTTAGTTTGGGCAGTAAAACCAACGTGGTTTCATTTAGCCTGACTGATTCTGCTGCACTTGAAACAAATGGAGAGAAGGTGCTGTGGGGGGAGCGCAGCCCCCAGCCGGGGAGAGCCGCAGCTCGGGAGTCGGTTGTGGAGGAGGGAGAGGGGAAGGGACAGAGGAGCAGGTGTCAGCACTCAGGGAAGCACCTGGTCATGCTGTCCTCATCTGCACACCTTCGGACTCCTCATGCCACGCATGTGGCATTTGTGCACACCCCCCATGTCCCCTCCAAAACTCAGCATTGATTTGCTTTTTTCCTGAAACAGACAGCAATAAAAGATCCACAAGCCCCTCCAGAGTTTGGAACCCCAAGCTCCAGGTGCAAAACTTAAATATTGACAAGGCAAGAACCACAGAATGGAAAAGAAAATCATGTACCTTTCAAAGGTATTTTTAATAGTTGTCTTTTTTGATAATGATGTACCATATACATCCAACAACGTCCAAGTGCCCTCTCTCGGCATACGGTGTGTTTGCTGGACACCACTAAGGCACTCAGGAAGGGAAGTAATTTTTGATAAATGCAACGGGAATGTTTCCACTACACAGCATCAGTAATAAATTTCTGTAGCAGCTCTACCACAGGATGTAGCTTGTTTGATTTCTGTGATAGCAAGTCGTACAGCAACTCGCTGGGAATTTGGCAAGTTTGTCATCACTGAATCACTCCCAAAGGCACTGATCACCTTTTCTTACCCCTAGCTGGGAAAAGTCACATTTTTCTCACTGAGTTTGAAACTGAATGTTTGAATTTTAGTGACTGAGAGGAACCAACACTATCAATTCATTCCCTCAGAGCACCAACCCCTTCCGAAGGCCTGCGTGCCCGCCCACTGGAAGCCCACCTGCTGTGTGCTAGCTGCTACACTAGCCAGGTTGCCTCTTCAGGACTTGGGGTGTAGAGTATTGTGCGTTACTCAAGTCCTACCTTACAGCATTTTTCGTCAAGAAAGTACCTTGAATGTAAATCAAAATGCTTTGAAACAGCAGAAATAAATTAAACAAAGGTAATTTGTTTATAAAAATATTTTCTTATAAATCTTTAAAGCTTATAAAAGCCAGAAAATACACTTAAAAGAATCTCTGAAACATTTCATCCTTTGAAGTGTGGTTACAGTTCAGAAAGCAAGACGGAACAAAGCCCACAGACATCTTACGTTTCTCTTCCCATAAGGAATTCCACAGTACAACATGCTTAACCTACAAGTCAAAAGGCCTTTGACACCCTTCCCCAGGTCACCTCCCTGCATCAGATCATTTCTGTTTGAAAAGAAAGAGCTGGAGCTTGGCTGGCCATGCTGCTGTTTTGACAGACACGGCACCAGCAGCTTTCCATAGCTCCTGTATGGAAATTCAGATGTGGGTTACACCAGCAGCCATAACTCTGAAGCTAGAGCTGGGGATATGTATGGAGTACGTAGGTGCTATTTTTTAACAATTACTTTCTGAACTTACGTTTTCATCTTGGGAGAGCAAGTGGTATCACATACAAACATACCACCGTCTCAGCCACCCTTGTTTTCAGTGATGTGGCATTTAAAAATACATATTTTCCTGTTTATTAATTATGGGATAAGTCTCTGTAATAAAACTAAAACGACCTTGCTAGTCCATCCGGTGTTTAAACTGCATCAATTGGTCCTCTTGCACTTCCAGGAAGACTGTCCTTCGTCCTGCAGCTTTTTAAGTTGTGGCCCAAGTCGGAACCACCAGCCAAATCCCAGAATGACACAGATGACAGATTCCACATAGTAACCATCCAGGGTAGTCACACAGGAACCGCCAGCTTTTGTGCAGAGCTGAAATCGAGAAGCAGAAGCTGATGCATTAAGTATTCTCTGGGAGATGCAGAAACACAAACCTTTAGAAATTAGGCATTAGATATCCACTGTTTTTTACTTGCTCTTGGTTATGACTAAATATAGTTGTTTACTCTCCCTTGTTTCTTATGGGGTTAGTAAGAGAGGCTTTCGAGTTTACTGTCCATACAAAAAGTAACAAAACCGTTATAAAACATTTGGGAAATGGAGCATATCGGCCCGAGGGGCTAACTCTAGAAAACAGAAACTGTCCAGCTGTCTCACACTGGCCTGGAGGTGCAATCACTGTTCTTAACCCCATGAAGAAAGGCTTTTTTTTTTTTCTTAGCCATCCAAACTGCTTCTTTAGGAATTATAATTTAATCTTTAGGAATTAGGAATTGCATCTCACCACACTGAATCTGCAAATGGACAGTACAAAATGCTGCATATTTCTGGGAAGAACACGCCCAGGATGTTTTTTAATTGCAGAACTGGAAGTCAAAACCTCCAGCATTTAAAGGGTAAGTGTAAAGGCCGCGATGGTTTCTGCTGTGGTTCAGCTTCCAATACTGCTATAATCCCAAAATAGATCAATACTTTGAGTTGAGGTTCTGCCAGCATTTTCATTATTCTGAGACACATCAAGATCAGATTAGGAATAAGAAGGGACTGGTGATGGAATGTTACCAATGGGGAGGATGTGAAAAAAGATCAGAGGAGTGAGGTTAAAGGAGGAAGGGCTTAAGTTCAGTAGAGGCCCAGGCACAGGGAACCTAATTAGTGGCAAACCAAGGAGAGACAGGCTGAAAAGCACACGCTGCAGAAGCAGTTTCCCCTCTGCAACCAGGAAAAACTGCAACTCCAGTTCAGACAAGTCATGTTTGACTCCCGGAATACTTTGTTTATTTAGAGAACCTCCACATCCCAAAGAGTCCTGGCATTCAGAAGTGAAATAAATCTCAGTCATGAGTAAGGAAAAAAGAAAAACCCAACAAAACCCCCCAAACATTTCCAGCCTTCCAAGCAGTCGCGTTAAAACTTCTCATTTGCTCATGAGGAGGCGAATTTGAAACTCTGCTTCACAGGCAGTTTCGCATCCTGCTGTCTGATCTGTGCACAGCACGTTCTTTGTTCTCCTCCCCAGGACTGGGAAGGCAGCCAGTCCCACCACGCGGCTTCATGCAGAAAATGAAGATCAAAGGCAGAGAGCACAGTAACGTCACAGGAGAAGGTATCAAGGTATCTGGATAGGAAGCCTCCAGAAAAACAAAAGGAACAAAAAACCTACCACAAAACTTCAGGGACTTGGGGGACAGCCAGCCTGCCAAGAACAGAGTGCCTAATCCCACAACTGAATTTAGCAAGGTTTACCCTCAAAAATATAACTACAGCCTCCTTGTACCACAGAGAATGGGGCACCAACCTAGTGCTTCTACCACCAGCTTTTCATCCCAGCCCAGAAAGAAATGGACAACTACTCTGCAACCACAAATCTTTGGCAAGATGTTAGTTATTACGAGTGTACAGATAAAAACAGACTCAATTTTATCACAGGAAAATTAGCTCAATCAGTGGGAGTTTTTAAGCATAAACTATGCACTACAAAGGTTTTCAAAGGCAAAAAAAATACTAAGAGAAGCAATTTCATTGAGAAATAATTGAACAGAGGCCTTGACAGCCTCCAAAACTTACTTCTGCAGCGACTGTAGTTGCACAGGTCTGTTCCTGGGCCCCCGCGCACTCTTTCACCGTGAGCGGGTCCACAAGCCAGAGTGCCACGGTGGAAGGCCAGTTCCCTCCCAGATTTGACACGGTATTTAGGAGCGTCATGTAGGTCCCTCCAATCAGCGGATCGCTGACTTTGGCATTGAAAGCCATTATTGCAACATACATGCTATACAGCGTGATCTATAGAAGAGGCGAGAAAGCCCACAGGACAGTAAGGTCTCCCCACTTACAGACAACAGCAACTAAAAACATTGACATAAAACTGTTCTAAGAGACTGCTTGAAGGCAGCAACATTGAAAAATAATCTCAACAGCTTAAAACTGCACAAGAGAGAAAAGTACTTCTGCAGTCTGATTCTCTACAAACACCAAGAAGTAGCCTTGCCACTTGGCTCACATCATGCTGAGATGGGCCCAGCCTCACATGCACAGGAATGATGTGGGTTATCAGACTGAAGTATAATAAGGGCAGCTAAAATAGCACATAAAAAGAACACTTTTGCATATAAAATCAATTCTCAAGGCATTGCATACATTTTAGTTCTGATCCAAAGCCTTGTAGCAGGCATTTGGTTTCCAGGCCTTTGGATCAGATCCATTGTGACGTTCCTCCAAAATCAATAGTCTTTTTTCTAGGACCAGGATCACCTAACTTTATAGATCTGCACAATAAGCACAATCATCATCATGCCTATGAAACTCAGGCAGAATGCTGGGATTTCTCCAACTCCACCATGTTTCTGAGACACTGGGTTTGGGGAACAAAACAAAAAATAATCTGGGAAACAAAAGCAGATCTGTCAACTAAAAGTAACTCCACAGAAGATGTCCAGTGGAGCACGTGGAAGAGGGGAGAAATAATACTGGCAAGAGTATCAGAAGTAAATACAGCCATAGAGAACACAGGTCAGGCTTAGAGGAATTCTAGTGTAACTGTGGAGAAAAGTAGATAGTGGCATTTATAGTCCTCTTGCTGGTTGATAGGAACCCCCCCATCTCCGTGCCCCTCCCCTTCCCACACACAGTGTATGTTACCTGGTGTAAAGCATAACTCAACAATACTACAACATAGTAGTAAACAGGAAATCCTCCTTCATGTTTCACTTGAGGAGTCCACCACACCAAAAAAGCAAATTCCAGACCGAGCAGTAGTCTGGAAGAGTAAGAAAGAGAATTTGTAATTCAAGTAATTCTTCCCAAGTGTTTTCTTCATACAAAGCAACTATCGACTGTTTATACATATAGAATACATTAAAATAGTTTATATCTAAATAGTTACAACTATTTCTATCTTAGAATTAGATATTAAATATTTGATGAGCACTGAAATCATAAACATTTTATACCTAAACAATTCTGTCTTCCATATAAACACAGTTCACTGCCAGATCTCCTATACTAGCTTTCTCCCTTGCCCCTTCACACAGAAATTTATTTTTACAGAAAGCAACACACCAGATATCCAACCAAATTCAGATGGAGCAAGATTTACTTTTTTTTTCCCCTGAAAACATACATAGTTTTATGAGAACATGTTAAAGTAGCAGCTACATGTAACAGATATGTTGCTTGATTTACTGCGTAACAGCATGAGGTACTTTGCTGGATTCATCGGCTTTACAATTCCATAAGCAAACTCCTGTATGAAGCACTAAACACAGAAATGAGATGTCTCCCAGTCTGCACCAGCCTGACTCTGCTTCTTTCACTCTCCATTCCCTCAGCAAAGCACTCGTGCAGCAGATGCACCCAATGACCCATCAGGGCGTTCCTCCACGCTCGCACTGGGAAGCGCACGTAACGTCACACATGCAGTCCCAGGCCTACTCAGAGCGACTTGTCAATAAGGAACCGTTGACACGGCATAAGAGCAGGAGAGCACTGCCCTAATGCTGCTGTACATGCTGCTTAAAACCACCTCACGTTCTGCTTTCTTACATGTGATACCACATGAACCACATTCAAGCATCGAGACACAGAGAATTCAACTCAACTGTGAGAATTCTAACCTACTTTCTTGTATCTGGAGGTCAGAGAGTTACACAAGAAATCCTACACTTGATCTGAGTATGCAAATTGCTACGCTTCTATAAAATGAGATTTGTTTGTTTTTACCTGAAGGGCATAGCTTTGTAAAACGTGTTCAGTGGCTTGGGGCCTGCTGTGTATTTGCTGATAATCAGCGGCAATATTATCTGTAAAGGAACCATTGGAACTGCCAGAAGAGCTAAGTGCTCTTTCGGGACTCCCTCTTCCACCAACTTGAGTCCTGTCACAGCATCTGCTGCTGAAAATCCAACCTGCAACAGGAGTTCAACAAAATAAACTGAGGAAAGCAGCGAGTTTACTGGAGAAATCCAGTTCACTCAGTATTAAGTACATTGAGAAATGTGATCGAGTACGAGTCACTTCTGTCTCCGATTTGATTTCCAAGTAAGTTCTGCAACACATTCACACACCCTTATCGCCATCAGCGCCAAGGCTATACCAAGAACATGAAATGTAGCAATGACATTCATGCCCCTGCCTTAATTGCTGTTGGTGTCCACAGTGGCCTACAACAAGCCACAGAAACCTAGTTTGTACAGAGTTGCAGATTCTGGGAATAGTATTTAGGTTAAAAGAAACATTTTCTGTCCTTTTAACCGCAGACTACACAAACAGCCCAACTGTTTAAAAATGTTTAAAACCAAATTGCTACAATACTAGATTGCAATCAAACTTCTCTTTAATGCTTGTGTGAACACTCACAAAAGCTCAAGCAAATGATTTTTGTACAACCCTGTTTAGTGTGATGATACAAGCAATTGTTTCAAATTTCATGTGAAAATTCAGAACTCTGATGACAACCACTAGCAAAACTAAGAATTAAGTTACATCACCAGGACTCAGCAGCCTTCCAGACACTGATATCACCAGCATCTAACAATTGATATGTTTATTTACTTACTTTTGCTGTGAGAATCAAGAGACAGAAAGTAAGAACTGCCGGCATCTTGATTATTGAGAATAGCAGCCTGTATGTATCAGTGATGCCTTTAGTTTCCTCTTTTGTTGGAGTTAGTTCCTTGTTTTCCTTCTTCAAAAGGGCAACCAGTGTAGTGGTAATTAAAAAGACAGCTCCCCAGAAAAACAGGAAATCTGGAGGGGAAAAAATAAAATAAAATAAAAAAATCCTTCTAGCAGCCATCATCAACACTTCATTAACAATTCACCGAGTAGCTAAAATGTAGTTATTTTGCAAAAATATAAACCTAATAATAAAAAAATTGAATAAAAACATTACTTATTGACCCTCCTAAAAACAAGCAACAAAAGGAAACCAAACACATAGCTACCTACAGGCACTGACACTGCTCCTCCTCGCCCCTCACTCTATTACCACATGTTTGCTCGAGGTCTGAGACAGAAGAGCAGCAGCAAACTGGGCCCCTTCCCTTGTGTTCTGTGTGTTATTATCACAGTGAGCATGTTGGAGGAGAAACAGAAATGAAAGTTTTGAAGGATTACACATACAACCACTAAAAGCTGATAGAGGAAAAGCCACATTTAATATCACAAAATGAGGAAAAAACTTCAGAGGGAGAAGTTATTGGCAACTCTGCAGTTGATTTACTGGATGTAACCACTCTGTGCCTCAATTCTATACTCCCTATACAACATCTATCTACCACCTGAAGGAAACAGAGATTTATGAGTGTAAAGACGGCCTGATGAAAGTTCTTATGGTTGTAAAGAGCCACTCAAATATGTCTGTTTTAAGCGGATATTATACTTGCTAACTTAAGTGCTCTAATTTAAGCAGATATAATATTTGCTAAATCGTGGATTTGAAGGCAGCAATAGTAAAAACACACCAGTATTTTACGACAAGTACTTTTTGAGTCAGTGAATGGATTAATCTAAGATAATCCTATCCTCTACCTTTATGAAAGAGGCAAGAAAGAACCCAGTAGCATGCAGAGGGTAAGGCAGAAGTAGCCTTTTATCTTCCTGGTCACGAGCAACTCCAGAAGCCTCACGGCGACTTGAAAGTAAGCAGAAAGGGCTGGTGAAAGGGCAAAGACAGTGCAAAGGTTTAGTCAATTATTAGCTGCTTCTTAGGCACAGGAAGAGAACAAGCACAACAAGCATGGAAGAAAATGTGGAAAGACTCCTTTAGACATATCCTACCATCCTCAGTGTAAAGAAAAAAAGGCATTTCAAACCATTTTCTGCTGCTTCCATAGCAGCTACTTTCCCCTTTTCTAAAGTAAAGAAGATCTTGTAACCAACACTGTCAGATTGCTCTCCCCTCTGTTAAAAAAAGGTACCCTGAACATATATTTTCTAAGTAAAAGATGAATTTTCAGAGAGCCAAGCTATCACAGCTACTATCTACAAAAGACATTCAGGAGTGGTACTCTAATAATAGCACTGAGCGTTATCACCGCAGCGAGAGACCTACAGCGCGAGGATGGGAACAGAAATAGCTCTGAGCATCATTGCATGAATACTCTTGATCGAGTCGCCCCTGAGCAGCTCCAGTGCAGTGGCGCAATGGCTGGATTAGCAACAAAACAACACAAAAAGCCATATTATATAATAGTGCAGATTAAAAAAATGGGTTTGGAGTGGTAGGCAGTTTACTCAAAAATACTGTATTTGAAAGGAAGTGTATCTTGAAGTCCACTAACAGGCTGCAAGCAAAAGAACTTTAAAATTGTAGTTCACACAAGGAATTTCTAACACAAAGTTTCCAGTGCCAGCACTGCTGGCTCCCCCCATCCCTATTTTATCTCTGCCTCTACACTGTTCCTAACAAAATAAACCACTGTGCTGGGGCAAAGCAAACTTTTGAACTAGATCAGGGCCTGACCAGGCTGGAAAATAACCCCCACCAAGGTGTGCAGAGGGTACAGGTGTTCCGTCGTAACAGCTTTTAGTAATTGCACAGCTATACATCTCCTCCCAGCAACAAGGGTGCTCCAGTCACTGGCCCAGGTAAGTCTGGGCCGCCTCACAGGGGCAACTTCTTCCTGCACTTGTGCTTCACCTCTCTTCCTTCATGCTGGAACAGGCATGGCAGAGGGGACAGGAATCAACAAACACAGCCAGTAAGCTTCCCCACCCTCCCTCCCTTAAAAAAAAAAAAAAAAAAATGATTTGAACAGCAGCATGCTAAACTCATATAGATGCTAGCACAACCAATAAGCCCAGTGAAATGCATTTCTCATTTTCTTCTCTAGAGCTTTCGCCTGAAAAACATAACACATCATTTGTTTTGATGAATGGTTTTACATTTGTTCCTGTTATTTCCCGAAGTTAATGAGAACGACAAATGCTGCTGTTCCTCAACAACTTGAAGCTGACCTGGGATCATGAAGCGTTGACTTGGTCTTTCCCTCGCATTGGCACACAGCTGACGATGAAAGCGTTCAGAGATCTGAACTGGCACAAAACTATTCACCTTTTCAAACTGTAAAGTTTTCTGCTGCTTTAACTGCCCGAACCGGCTCATCACGAGCCCCGTTACAACCAGTGCTAGGTCCAGAGAGCCACCCTCCTTGTTTCAGTGAGTGGGATTACAGTGCTGCTGCTCTGCAGCTGCTGTGGGAGAAACGTGGACACAGCAAATTGTGGCACACAGTCACATGAAGAAGGGAAAAAGAAATTTCTTGCAGCCAGTTTTACCACCCAAAAAAACCATATCCTGCAACTATAGTGTCAGAGTTACTTGTTTTTCTTACTCCACCCAGATTAGTACTCCAGGACAAGTTAAACCGGTTGCATTGGTGTGTTTTGGTTTGGGGATATTTTGTTTTATTCCAAAGACAGGACTCATGTAATAGTAACAAATCCATTTACACAAACAGCACTGAGAAAAAACCAAAACAACAGAAAACCTGGACAGTGGAGGTAAGTATAGACAAACCAACTCTAAACTACACTAGTGATTTGCCAGTTGCATCAGCAGTAAAAGACGTCAGTGTGTGGCTGCAGCAAGAGGGAATGGATGAACTGCAGGGCAAGGGAAAACAAAGGACAGCAGTAAACCAGTGGGGTTACTCTGAGGCTATGCTTGTTGACATATAAACCAGACACAGGGTTATCTACAGGAAGGAAAGAGGAAGACTAGTTAGCAATCGCGACAGCTGCACAGACAAAATTAAGTACAGCAGTCTTGGAAACTGAGAGCTGGATTTATCAATAAGATAGGCGCAGGGCAGAAAGCGAAAACTTGCCTTTATACAACAGCTGAACTCAGTTTTGCCATACCTTTTCTCTTACATAATACAGGCAGAGCAATCAATGTAAGAGAGGGAAAAGAAATTAAAACTGTGAGGATTTACCCTTCGTTGCTAGCCATGGTCACCTGGAGACTGCAACCAGAAGTGGTGCCAGTTTTTCCTGTCCTCCCATAAGCTGAGCTGGCTAAAAAACCTTGCAACCAAAACATGTGCGTTTCAAGCAACTCCGAGGTAATACGCCTAACATCAACCACCACATGTAACCTTTCCAAAAAAAAAAACCCCAACCAAACAACCCAAAAACCACCAAATAGAAGACATCCCTACACTAACAGCTAGTTATGGTTGGATTAGCAGACTCCATTTAATTCAATAAAGCAAAAAGAAAACACCCCTTAATTTACTAAAATAAGACCTTCCTTCGGAAATTGGCTACGTGGTCAACCCTAAACACTCGTCTTTTGTACTTCTGCGAACAATACCATCTTGGAAGAGCCAATTTTTTTTTTAATTTCCTCTCTCCTTCCTCCCAAGAGATGTTCTTAAAAGGCCTCATTAAGAAGAGGCAAAGCTTTTGATTTGTTTGGGTTTTTTTAAACAATAATTTATCCCACAGTCATTAAACTAGGGAGGGGGAGAAAAATGCTCTCTAAAGTGCTTAGGTCAGCCAAGATAATGACAAGGCAGGTTTCCCACGCCCTCAGGCCCAGAGAAGCCTGGAAGTCCAGTGCACGTAGGAGTGGACTCCACCAGCCTTCAGCCAGGCTGTGCTTTCTCATGGGCTGGGGACAAAGCAAAGCTGCTTGATTCACCGCACCAAACCACCACTTGCTCTGAACGGAGCTTTGGTCCAGGCTCCTAGAAGAAGCATCCCCATCACAGCATCAGTACACACAGGCCGGCCACAGCCAGGCAGTACCTGAGAGGGTAACAATCCCTCGGGGCTGGGGCTGGAACCGCAGGTACTTGTTGCAGAAGGAGGCTGACTCGAGGGCCAGGAAGAGAACGTTGCCCAGAAAGTAGCCGGCTGTCTGGCCCACGGAGTTGCAAGTGGAGGCATAGCCCACGTTCTCCCTGGACAACATGGTGAGGGCCCAGCCGTCCACCGCAATGTCCTGCGTTGCCGCCAGGAACTCGAAGAGGAAGAAAGTCACAGTGAGGGCCACCACGTCGGGGCCCCGGCCCTCCCCGTCGCCCAGCAGCATGTCCACCTGGGTGGACATGTAGATCATGAAGAGCCCCAGGACGTACTGCGTGGGCACCAGCCAGGACTTGCGGCGGCCGAAACCCCGCAGGTAGACGGCGTCCACCAAGGGGGCCCAGAGCAGCTTGAGGCTGAAGGGCCAGAAAACGAAGCTGAAGAAGGCCTGGTCAGTGTAGCTGGCGCTCTTGCTCTGCAGAATGAGGGGGACGCTGCCCGCCAGCCCCAGCGGGATGCCCTGCAGCACGTACAGCACCAGCAGCAGCAGGATACTGCCCAGCTCCGCCCGGCACCCCCGCGCCCCCCGCGCCCCCGCCTCCGGCAGCAGCGCCTCGGCCTCACCGCCCGGCAGCCCGTCCCCGCAGAGCGCCAGGGCGGGCGGCGCCTCACTCCTCACGTCCAGGCAGTGCTGCTGGCTGCCGGCCCGGCGCTGCCGGCCGCCCTCCTTAGCCGCGATCGCGGGCGACATATCTGTCGGCGGCGGCCCGGGGACTCGCGCTCCTCCCCACAGGCTGAGGCGGGAGCGGGCGCTGCCGCTGAGGAGACGCCGCGAGCCGAGCCGGCCCGGCCGCCGCCGCCACCCGCCTCCGCCCCGCCCCTTCCGGTCACGTGAGCGCCCGTGGCAGGCGTGGCTGCATCTCATTGGTCCGCCGCGGAGTGACGTCAGGTAGCCGCCCCGCCCCGCCCCATCCCTGAGGGACCGACCCCGCCGGGCGGGTCATGGCGGCGGCGGCGGGAGTCCCGCGGCGCTGCGGGAGGCGGCTCCAGGGCCCTCCGGTGCTCGCCAGCGCTGGGACAGCGAAGCAGCTACCTCTGGGCGGGGAGAGGGGAGCTGCCCGGCCTCCCCGAGCCGCTCCCGGCCCCACGGCGGCTGGGGGTGCCCGGGCGGGCTGATCCCGGGGCTTCCAAACCTTAATCAAAGTGTGAAGTTCCTTCATAAAAATTAAGTTTCCTTAACAAAAATTAAGTTCCTTTTTTTCCCCCTCTTTGGGTCTCCTGTACTAACAGAAATACAAATCAGTAAGGACCAAGGTAAGCGAATATTACTTTTTTTTTCCCCCTGTTCTTTTACCCATTCATTTTACAGTTACACGATAATTAAAGCAACAAGCACACTTTGTGCGTCTCGCTTTTCTTCCATTTTTAATACTTGAAGTATTCTATTTTTTTTAATTCCTGAAAGACCCATCACAGCCATAACACAGTTAAAACATTTAGAGCAAAATGAACACACCGATATTACCCTCAGCACAAAATTGCTTGGAATGTGACGGTGGAACCAGATACCGGTTTGTAATTCCACGTGTAACTCGAATTCTTACGCTTATTTTCCTCTATGCAAGAAGAGTAATAAAGCTCGGAGAAGGGTGTCAAAAATACTTCGGGAACGTTACAGGCAGCCTTTCATTGAGGGAGCTGTTTTCCTTAGTGTCTTTTAAGAAATTCCACCCGAGCAGAAATAGGAGATGCACTTTATACCGTACCATTCTGACGCACAGAAAAACTTATTGTAAAGCCTTAGTTTCTGCCTTCAAAACGGGCAGAAATGAGCCCCGGGAGCTCCCCGTCGCGCTCCGGGGGCATCCCTGGTGTTAAACCCGCTCGGGGCCAGGCGCGGTAGCCCCGGGGGAGGCCGGGCCGCGGCCGCTGTCTTCACCCCCATCCTCGCCGTTATTCCACCCAGCACAACACACGCACACAGAGTCCCTAAATCCCGATTTCTGACCCCAAGGCACCCGGCTCCGCCCCTTCCGCCGGAGCGCGGGGCCGGGCCGGGCCGGCTCCTCCTCCCCGCGGCGGAGGCGCAGCCGGGCGGCATTAGCTCATCGCGGCGGCGGCTCCTCACGGCCCTTTCTTCCCGCTCCCCGCCTCGGGGCCGCTCCCCGCCGGTCGGAGGCAGCTCCCATGGCCCTCTGCAACGGAGACGCTAAGGTTAGTGCTACTGCGGCCCGGCCCGGGACGCTGCCCGCTGCCTGCCCGGGCCTGGTGGGGGCTTTGTGCTGCCGGGCCCGGCCCGGCCCGGCTCGGCTCGGCCCGGCCTGGCCGGCGGGCACATGGCGGGGCCTGGCCTTCCCCCACCGCCGCCTCCCGGGGGCTGCGGGCGGCCCTGCGGCGCGGAGCAGGCCTGGGGGGCCGCGGCGGCGGCTGTGGGGAGCGCGGGGGGCCGGTGCCAGTGGCGGCAGCCCCCGGCTCTCCGCGCCGCTCTGCCCGCTCAGTCGCCACAGCGGTTGCTCTGAGGGAACGAATTCATCGCCCCGTCGGGATTTTGATCGGATTTGGGTTAAACGTTGGCTTACGGCGTGGCCGGGTCCGTTCAGCGCCTTGCGCGGCCTGCACTGCCTCTGGGGCCAAACCCAAACGGGGGGCTCCGCGGGGGTACGGCTAGCACCTTTCCCAGCAGCTAGCCACACCGATCGGGTTCGTGTCCCAACGAGAACGGTCGCTCCTTAAGCCAGCTGGAGTGAAAAGGGGGTTTGCTGAATCGCAGCTGTCCCTGGCCTGGTGACCCCGGGGTCACGCGGCTCCCTTAGCGTTGCCCCGTGGCCAGTTTGCAGCAATAGTGGTAAAAAAGACGCGTGTCGATGTAGTTCTTGTGTGCCAGAGCGACTCGCGTGCCTTTGTGAAGTTGGAACTTTTTTCTTAATGCAGCTTCTGGACCAGAACCTGCAAGTTGTCTCAAGCTGCTTTTGTAGTAGGATAAAAGCCTTGTCCTACTCCTTTTTATCTAGCTCAGAAGCAAGCGTGGTTTTGAGGGGGTTTTTTAAGTGCTCGGTTGGTCCCTACTTAAGTTTTATGACGTGCTTTTCCCTGGCCGTCGACACAATCCCCTTTCCTGGCCGGGGCTGATCTCGAGGGCTCCTCTTCCCTGGGGTGGTGGCACCCAGAGCTAGCCGTGCCGTGCGAAGCTCCTCTTCCTCGCGCTGTGCTCTCGCAGGAAGCGGGTGACGAGAGCGGTTTCCGCAGGGGCCCGGGTCCCAGCAGCCATTGGAAATCCGCATGCAACTTATGTAAATTTAAGTTTGAGATAACGGGTTGGGGGCTCCTGTATCAGTCTCGGGGACTGCCTGAGTTTGAAGGAGTTACTTTCTTCTTACACTTTGAAAAAATATGAGTAACTGCTTAATTTTAATACCACAGGGAAACAATTAAACTCTTGTAAAACCTGTGCTGGCTTGAAAGCGCCAGATCAAGGCTCCTGGTTTAGGCTTGTCCTAAGTTATTAGTGTGGGTGAAAGCTCAGGGCTGAGGGCTCGGACAGAGGGGCCGCTGCTGCAGACCGGGCTCTGCCAGGTGCTTTGTGGAGCTCCAGAAGATGACTGTTCTCTATGTTAATGTGTTTTATAAATTGCGCTAATGAAAATCCTGCGAGCGTGTGGGTGTGTGAAATGCTGAAAAATTCCCTGATTCTGCAGAAAGTGGGCTGTTAGGAACCTGCAAACTTAGTTTCAAGCACTACGTAGGTACACTGAGGAATAAGATATGCAGTGTCCTTAGCTGGTAAGGCAAGCCTGATGGCAGGTTTTGTACCACAGCTCATTATAGAACTCATAATCTTTTTCTTTTTTTTTTTTTTTTTTTTTTTTTTGACACAAAAAAACCCCCAGTAGCGATGGAAGATTTTTTCTTCCGGTGTTACCAAGTGGTGGAGCTGAAATGGTGGCTCGAAGCTGACCCTTGCCAGTGCAGTTGGAGGTGGCAATACAGTTGAGGTGGCGCTTGGGACTGTGGTTCCAGGTCTCGGGTCCGGGAAGCAGCGGGCAAACAACAGTTTGGAGATACAGCGTTTTGACAGTGTGATCGCTTTAGTTGTTTCATCAGTCGTAGAGAACAGTAGGAATCTTTCACATGTGATGTGGTTTTCAGGGTGACTTGTGATCTAAATTAGCTAGGGATAGGCTTTTTCCTCTCCATTTTTCTCTTGGCATACACAAGTTCCATTCTGTTTTTAGTCCCATTCTCGGGACGGAGCTCTGTCTGCTCTGCCCTAGCCCCTGAACCGCCTTGGACAGCTGTCAAACCAGCTTCCACAGAAGTTCTCAAAAATAGCAAGTTCTCCAGATTTTTGTGAAAACGGACCAGGAGAAGACAAGGAACTCTAGCTATACCCCTACTGAGAGGAAAAAGAGCTTTTATTAGAAACTGGAGGAACCCCACTAGGAAGAGGTGCTGGCTCCATAAACCCTGTCCCTGCAGCAGCCGGGCTGCCTGGTATCCTCTTCATCTTTCTCCTGGCAAGCTTATGGTATACAACCACATGAGCTGAACTGCCATGTTGGCTGCACATAAACAGCATCTGTTCCTTTTTTGATTTTATTAAATGAAGTTTCCCATGTTAAATTTGGGTTCAAAATCTCTAGCCTTGGAACTGTGCCTTTAAATAAATAAAGTCAGATCCTGTACCGACTTACCGCCTTTCTCCTTCCTCTTTTTCCATGCGATTTATGGTAGCATTCCTGTTGGGCTCTCTTTAGAGCTGAACCTCCCTACAGGTCTACTTTAGCTCAAAAATGAAGTACAAAAACTCCTCTGACACCGTCCATGTGGTGATAGTCGCCTGCGTTAACTCCCGGGATGGGGCTTGTTTGGGTGTATGCTGGGGATGTGCTGCAAGGTTGTCTATGGGAGAGGAGGACAGTGGCAGTGCCCAGTGTAGTGTTGGGATAATTATTTCCGCCTGTAGTTTAGCCTAAACCTGTGTCTAAGGGAGCAGCCAGTTATTAGGCCACCAGTTGAATGATTTTTTTTTTTCTTTCTTTTTTTTTTTTCTGGTGAGGTGCATGTTGCCTTGCTCATTTTACATGTTCCTCGTAAGGAGATCTGTGTTGCTCGATGACTGCAGTGCTTTTACTGGATTTTAGCCCAAATGCCCTTAGCATCATCTGAGGAAAAACCTTCTGAGCTGTGATTAGATGCTGGCTTTTGAGATTTTGGGAGGGTATTAATGGACTCCCAGCAAAACTCTGCTTGAAGCCTTAAACAGCCATTTTTCAGGGCCACATAAACGACTAAGAAGTAATTCTAACGCTGATCAGCCACCTCTGAAAGCGTTCCTCCGGTCGTTGCGTAAGATGGTGCTATGCTTCCCGAGAGTAGAGAAGCAGGGATGGTTCAGTGAAGGGGTTTGCCAGCTGGGGCCGAGTGCTCACGTCTGGGCGACTGCACCGCAGAGGCTCGTCCGGTTCGTTCCTGTGACGAAGGGGTGTGTATCTCTGTCCTGCTTTTGCTGAGGAGAACGGAGGAAGGTGCGGGTTCGTTTGAGACACAGACCTACTTATGCTGCCTTATGCAACGTTTCTCAAGCTACTCTCCATGCAACTTTGAGCTCTTTTTGTTTTCACACGCGTGTCTCCCCCAGAGCTGTTGCTTGGGCCCAGCTGACTACACCTGGCTGCTCCAAGCAGCTTGGTGCCTTCAGGGTCGGGCGCTGAGAACAAGATTTATTTTCTAGCTGGAGATGTAAACGCTCGGCCCTCGGCCCAGCTGAGCTGATGCCAACAATAACTTGGATTTAGTCCTTTTTTATTGTAAAATGTAAAAGCTGCCTTCGCAGAGTTGTACTACTTCCTTCTCACTCATTCTGCAGGTTCTGAGGAGTGGTCTGCAGGTTGGGAGACACGAGGGTACGTGTGGGTGGCACTGCTGGCAGGTGGGACCCATCTGTGTGAGGGCTGGCTGTGCACCAGGGGCTCTGAAGGGCACTCTTACATCCCACCCTGTCTTTTGTGGGGGGAAGTGGACAATTTCAGACACCAAGCCAAGAGGGCTGCAGAGCTCTGTCCCTTCATGGTACAAGCTACAGCACGTGCTCTGAAACGGACTTTTAGTAAGAAATACTGCAAGGAATAGTGTTTGCCACAAGATGGGATCAGGAGAGAGACTAAGGATGTCAGTCTTTCTCGTAAGAACTGCTAATTTAGAAATTTCTAGGTGAAAATGCCCAGAATTATTCTAAAAGTGATTCCCTCCTTTCCACGAGAAGGGAAGGCGATTCTGGTGACCTCTCTCCATCTGACCCCAAGAGGTTTGGAGGGGTGTTTGCTGCTGAAGTCTGCTGTCCTCCAACACGTGCCCTTTTCGTTGTGTAACCCAAGACAAAAAAGTCATTAAGAGCTTCCCATCAGGCACACTCAGCTACCAGCTGAAGGAAGGAAATTAAGTAACTAGCTCTAACCTAAATATAGGCTTTTGAGGGATTTAGCAGTATTTTTTTGGTTTATGTCCTTTAATTTAGATAAAACCTTTTCCAGCTAGTGTAAACTTTAGAAGTTCCCAGTGTGCTTGTCTTCCTTGACTAATTTAAAGACAGTTATCTGAGGTGTCTCTTGGTAGCTGAGGAAGAAAGCTCAAATGCAGCCGTTGCTGTGTGTTTCTTGGTGAGAACGTGTCCCAGCAGGACGATGCTCTCCTCCAGAATGACCTGTGGTTGATGTGGGGGTGATTATCTGACCCGCACGGAAATACCATGGCATGCTGCAGGCTGCCCCAGCTTCCTTCAGAGCCTGAGCAGTGCTGGTGGAGCCTCCTGTGAGCCCTGGGTTGAAGGATGTGTTGCCTGGTACAAACACGCAGAACAACTCCAACATGCCATAATTAAAACTTGAAACGGTCGTATAAGCTTCGGGATGTGTTTTGAGGCAGTGTTTGCTGAAGGGAAAACCTTCCCAGTTTTTCCTTCATCAAACTACATTGGCAAGGAAACAGTGTAAGCTTTAAGTTAAGGGAAAAACACCCCCAAAGTAAGCAATTTTTTTAAGCAGCAGAATTTTTTCTGCATGAATTTCTTGGTGTCTTACAGTGTGTTCACATTCTTCCTTGAAGATCCTCTGATAAGGACACTTCCATGGAATAGCTGCTTCTTTTCACAGTTTCTTTTTAAAAAAGCAGAAACTTGTCCTCGTGTTTTCTAGTCCTCTTTCAGATTTAGCTGAAGTTGGCCAACCAATTCAAATGTGACGGGGTCAAAGAGAACCATTGCTTTGTTCTGATGTGCAATCTGCTTGAATGCTGCATTCAAAAGTTGTTTTTTTGTTTTTTGTTTTTTTAAAATCATTTAGCAGAGACATTTGTTCTCAATTTCTCCTTTTTATTCTCTCCAGGAGGTGATGTCAAGTGAAAGTTCAGCATATGAGGCAGTGTGATGGGGAAAAACATTTTTCTTCTGATTTTGCACTGTCCTGTTTTGCTTGAGAAAAAGGCACATGATCTTAATTATGGGGTGTGCTGGGTTTTATATGGAGCTGTAAAATGGAAACAGCTGGAGTGGAGAACAGGACATATGGTTTCTTATTTATGGAAAGCTCCGCCTTCATTAGCTTATTAGCATATTTTTTTTCCCCCTAATTTGTACCACATTTGGTTTTGGGGATGGGGATGTCATGTTTGTGTAGCTTGGGAGGGATGTGCTGTGTTAATGCATAGACCCTTTATCTTGCTGGTCCTTGTAAACTTGAGAATGTTTTTTAGAAGTTTCTTGGCTAGTCTTTATCGTTTTAATCATAAATTAACATATAGGCAACCTTAGCAAGCTTTGCAGATGTTACTTGTTTAAGAGATCTGGCTTTAAAGCCTGCAGTCTGCAGTGTGTCACCATGAAGCGCTGATGTGTGTGCCGTTCGCAGCCGGAGAACGCCGGAGGAGAGCTCAAGGATGGGCAGCACCACTACGAGGGAGCCGTTGTCATACTCGATGCCGGGGCGCAGTACGGGAAGGTCATCGATCGCCGGGTGCGCGAGCTCTTTGTCCAGTCCGAGATCTTCCCCTTGGAGACACCAGCCTTTGCCATCAGAGAACAAGGCTTTCGGTAGGTCGTTCCCTGCGATCCCTCTGCCTGTACGTTCTGCTTGTTCTCTCGGTGTAACAGTCTCGGTGGGTGTTGGCAGCGGTGGTTATTGCCTCGTTTTTATGTGCAATCGCTTTCATTGTAATGATGTTCATGATTGCATCTTTAGCTTCTCTGCAGCAACACCTGAGTTTTGCTGGGGACGCTCACGCAGCAGTGTTAATTTTGTGTATTTGTTTCTCAGTGCCTTAATGTCATTTTAATCATTTCCATTTGTAAGTATACTTTAAGAGGTTCCATTTTAAATATGTATCTGCAAAAAATTTAGATGATCTTGCTGTTTTACCTGTTAAACTAGGGTAGCTGTTAATCAAGAAGACAAGTCTTGTGACTTTCTTAGTTTGATTTTAAAAAAAAATAAAATTTAAATAACTAACTTGGATACTGAAGCTATTGTGGTAAATCATGCCAAACTGTTTCTGGGAAGCAACTAAAAAAACTCACTGAAACTACCACTCTATTGTTTGTAGCAAGAAAAGGTCTCTCAATTATTTAGTACTTTGTACATTTCCTTTCCTTGTTTTATTAGGCTTACCAGGGTATGCTTTTCTTTTGTGGGGGGAAAATAAACACCCTGAAGTCTACAAATTGTCAAAGATCTTACTTGTCAGTTGAGTACAGATCCAGAAATACGCTGCATGTGAGCTGCTTGGTTGTGCCTGACAACAGATAAGACAGCTCTTTGCTGTGAAATTGCATTTCTCTAATCAATGTTAATTAGTGAACCAGTAAACGGTATATTTTAGTAAGTCAAATAGGAACTTATTGATCTCTTCCAAAAACACAGAGAACAGAAAACCCAGGAACTGCTGGATCTGTCAGGTGGCTGTTGCATGAAGAATTTCTCTTTCAGAAATGTTCTGAAAAATACCTTCTCTTGTCAGATCTTGTTTATAATTCTCTAACAGTCAAGCCTTTAAAAGATGGACATATCTAACTACTGGTTTAAAAAGAATTCCTGCATCTCCTGTGTGTTGGATTTGAGGTGTGGGTCATAGTACTAATGATGTTTTGTCTCAGACCTGGGCTGTATTGATGCAGGTTTGTAGTGGGAAGACCTTTTCTCCCTTTCTTTTGACAACTGAACATTTTTCAGTCTCGTGATTAGATCTGTTGGACTTGTCATTCCAAATAATTGCTGTCTAAAATGTGGCAACACCTCTTCATTCACAAGGTCACTTCTCAAGGTTAAGGGAGTGGTTTCAGGTTATTGGTTACCCAGACGGATCAATAAGGTTTGTGTCCACAGCCTCGGTCAATCATTTGCATCCAGGAAAGCTCAACAAATACTGACGTCAGCTGTTGGGTGCTTTTAATCAGTGACCAGGGGTTCGTGGCTTTACTGCAAGATTTTCATATATATTCCACATCATGGGAATAGTCAGGTTTTCATGTTGCAGCTCGTGTATGGATGGGCTGAGGCGCTGCGCTTTGGTCTGTGCTAAGGCTTGAGACAGGCAGCAAGATTGAACACTTTGCTAAACTTTATTTAGATGTTGAGTTTAAAGAGCCAGCTCCTCGATTTTCATCATTTCAGAACAATCTCTAGAGACAAATTCCATCTAAATATGACAGACATTAGCAGTTTCCACAAGATCCTGGGCCTGGGCCGAGGAGGTGCCACAGTCGGGGTCTGCGCTGGTCTTAGGCTGAATTCTGGCACTGTCTGAGCTTGGGTGCGAGTCCTGAGGTTGGGGTATCAATATGTGCATTTTACTCTTGGTATTTTTATGTGGTTCCCGATGTGCCTTTAATCAATTGCAAATAGGCTTTCCAAAGCTGGGTCAGGTTGGTTTGGAAGTGGTTTAAGGTAAACCAGAAAAATGTATATTCATACCAACGCAAGAAGGTATGTAAGAAATTACAAGCTATTGCAGTAAAACTTTCAAAATCTACATCCCATGCTGGTTTTAATGTCTCCTGGACAGTTGAGAAGATGCAGGTTCCTCTTTCACCCTTGGCTCATAATTTTTATCTTTAATACTTGGACACATTTGGTTAACCTTTCTGTATTCTGCGGAATCTTAATTAGTATGGGAAAAAAAAGCTTTTTAAGACTCTACTGTTTGAATAGGACAGTGTATAACTGTATTGACTTCTTGTAAGAAGTTTCAATTTGTAGGTGTGGCTATACGTCATTTAATTAATATTAAATAGTGTTCTGTACGTATGGCACCTACACAAATGTTGCTGTACGTGGGGTTATAGAAGCAGTATTACCACCAGGCGTTAAGGGTTTTCGGGCTCTTTCTATCAGTAGCTCTAGTCTGAGTTTGGGAAATTCATCAGGTCTCTGACTTGAACACAAGTGCCTGTACATGTACAGCGGGTACTAGTTGGCAAGATTGTTTGGTGTAAACTACACCCGCATCAGCCGTATGCTTATTCCAAAGCTCACTTGTCCATCCTGACTGCAAAGAAATAAATGCTGTCTCTTCCAGCTCGCAAGGTGCGGCACTTTGGCTCCGAGGGGAGCCCCCACCCAGCCCTCTGCCTCGTCCCCTGCGTTGGAATGAGGAGCCGGGGCTGGGGGAGGTGGAGGTGGGCTGCAGGGAGGGCTAGCTGTGCCCCAGGAGGGGCAAGCACCCTGCCTGACTGCACTTGAGAGGTGATCTTTGGTATGTGGGCTTGTGACCCCACGATTATTTCTGCTGGTGATCAAGGTGGTATAAGCACACTGCTCGTTTCTGCTGCTTAAAAATAGACAAATTCTATTTTGTCAGTACTTGCATGACAACCGTTCTAAATAATGCTAGAAGAAAGCTTTATTAAACGCATTTAATCTGTGTGTGCAACTTCTCTCTCGTCCCATTTTGCATTTCTCGCTTTGAGTAACAGAGTTGATGCTCTTTGTGGAATAAACAGGACGCGAGTCCAAGGTCTGGTACACCTGTGTTCGATCCTGGGTCGAGGCCAAAAAGCATTGCTCAACTGGCTGGTACTTCCGTAGTTCACGATTTTGCAAATCATCATGGTTTGCAAAGGTCTCTCTTCCCTTTTGAAAAGATGTAATTTTCTGTTATAATGTCAAGTATTAGTTTCAAACCGTAAATGTTCACATGTATTGGACTTGTAATTCGCAACCTGTGGCTAATACCATCGCACTTTGTAATCAGGGGGGATTAAGGGACATTTTCTCAGCAGCTCCAGATATTTTGGAGTCTTTTTTTCTGAATGCAACTCCCCTCCAGATGGCACCGACATCATGAAGTGTATATATATATATATCTTAATGCTAATACTCTGCATTTGATCCTAGCCATCTTGCTTCTCTTGTAGTTGACACTTGGCTATGAGGAATTTAAAGTACAGTTACTGTTTAACATGGTTTATATTTGACTTTGTTTAAACTGATGAAATACCTCTCTGGTTTTGACAGCCGTAGCATAGCAAAATTAAGCTATATGTTAGGGTATCTGTTAAAATTTATATTAGGATATATAGAGTTTAAGAGTATTATGAGACAATGTCTATGTTTAAAGCAAATAGATTTAAGAGTAAGCAATACATTTGAGTTAATGTTTTCTTTATCTTTTGTCTGCAGAGCTATCATTATATCTGGAGGACCAAACTCTGTGTATGCAGAAGATGCACCATGGTTCGACCCAGCAATATTTACAATAGGAAAACCAGTTCTTGGAATCTGCTACGGCATGCAGGTGCAGTTGAGAGAGATGTTTATCTGCAGCTGTCTCCTAGGCCTTATTTCTGATACTAACTGAAGATGAACTACTAAAGGACCTGCTTTTCAAATATAAGCAGTATGCCATGTATGCAAAAAATATTTTAAAAGTGCTAATTGGTACACTGAGCAATACTGTGTATTCTTCTCTTGGCTCTGCCATACCAGTAGCATAAATGGTTTCTCTTTGCTTAACTGCTGTGAATTGAGTTCCACGCTGCCTTTTTTTGTCACCATAAATGTAACCTGGCAGTCATTAACTAATCCTCTCTAGTTGGTATTGGAAAATGTGCCCCTCATGTAAACAAGTGAAATAGTTTTTCCCTTTGGTTTTCAAGTGTGGAATGTTTCTAGTGTAGTTCTTAAGAGTGCTTAAACCCTCTTGCCAACAAAACGCTCATTTGCCTTAGGACTGAGTGGTGATCCTGCAGTGATCTAGTAGATCTGAGCTGAGTGAAGAAACAAACTTCCAAGGAGACAAGGAATGGATTAGATACATGACTTCTGCTTGTGCATCGTATTTTTTTCCAGGGTTAGTTAGTTATTAGGCCTCCAAAGGTGCTGAATAATGGCTGGGAAAACTTCAGAAAGGCAGGTGATTAACAGAAACAATATTGGCACTCCCCATTCTAAAGGGAAATGTGTGTTATATTAAAATATGCCTTAAAATGCCGAGCAAATTGAAAACCACGCTAGTTAGCCTCAAGCAGGGGAGTTCCTTAAGGCTGACTTTACGGAAATGAATCAAGTGTGTGTATTAATGCACTACTACTTCATTAAGAAAGATTGAAATCAGTCAAGCACAGTAAGTATAATGTCAAACTAGGTCTAATATGAAGCCTTAAATCTCTGCAAATTAAAGTAGCTGGAAGGTGAAACTCTAAAAATATTTGTAAAGTTGCCAGTTATATTTGCAAGGAAGTCTTTATTTTGAGACTTTTGAAATCTAAGATGCAGATATAGAACTCTGAACACCAAGGTGAGATTTTAGAAAGAAAAGACCTGGCTGAGAATTGTACTACTCTGATACAGCAAGGGTTATTAAGAGTCACAAAAATAACACTAAGGGAATAGACTCAAGTTTTTAACTGGTTCTCCAGAGCAGAGGAGCCAGATTTTGGGAAGTTTAGGCCTATTGGAGGGCCCTTAACTAAAGAATAGATAAATCAGATTTTTGTTCAGCACCTTAACTGTTTTTATCATAACTGGCCTCAGATACTCAGCTGATTTGCAGAGGCAGCCATTTATAAGTGCAAGTAGATGTACACTATTGAATATGCATTATTTTGCATATTATTTTGTTGTGTGCAGCAGCAGTCCCCAGCTATGCTGGCAGAAGGGAGCAAACCCAATACAGAGCAATGATTTCTGAAGAGACTTCTTACAATTTTGTAAAATGACGTATTAAATGAGTATAATCATGAAAAACTATGTTGGTATGTGTTGGAGGGCTAGAGCTATTGTCAGTCATAGGCAGACTGAGGTATAAAGTGGTACAAGATTGTGTGGTGCTTTTTCATGTAGTGTTTTTGTTTTGACAGATGATGAATAAGGTATTTGGAGGTACGGTGCACAAGAAGAGTGTTCGAGAGGATGGAGTGTTCAACATTACTCTGGATAACACATGTTCACTGTTCAGGTGCATAGACATTTTAAGTTATCAAAACAATGTTGGAAATACCAGCCTGGAAATTGGTGTCTGCATGAGGGGAAGCTTATTTTAAAGAAAATAGTGAAATTGCACCCATGCTTATCTGATAATTTCTCATAGAACTTCTACAGCTGTGTTCCTGAGTAAGCAAGTCACTCATTTAAGCAAATACTTAGGCATAACTTCTCAACTTGAGTCTAGAAATGCAGATGTATTTGCTTGGAATACCATGTAAACCACTTATTTCAAAGTAGAACATCTTCACTGAGACACCATAAAGTGTGCCACAACATGAGAACCTTTGTGTTAAGCTCTTCTGTCTTCTGCTGTGCAGTGCATTACTCTTGTATTGGTTGGCACCCATCCAGTTTTTGAAAGGTAATAGAAAGTATGAAACCATTCATCTTCTACCTTCCTTTAAAATTGCTTTGTGATTTTTTTTTTTTTTTTTTTTTTTTTTTTATAAAACCAGAAGTAGATTTCTTGGTAGTTTGTCAATGTCTCTCAAGTTCCTTTTAACAGTTCTAACAGTTTGCTCATACCTGGCATTACAGTTTTATTAACTTTCCACTGTAGGGCTACTGCAGAACTTTATACCCTGCCTAAAGTCTGAGGTTCCCAAATTGCCTTGAGAACACTTAATTTTGACCAAGAAAACTCCACTTCATTGAAATAAAAGGCAGGACTCCAAGTATCCCAATTGACTCTAGATGGCTCTACATGTCAAAGAGGGGATTATTTAATATTGGCATGGTTATTAAAAAACCCGCCACCCTTCTAAATTAAGATAAATTACCTCTTGCACGAAGGGTGTGTTGTACAAGAACTTACACAGCTTCCAATGGAGACATCTCCGAGTTGGAGAGCTCTGTTTCTGGGAAGGAAATCCTGCATATATTTCAAACAGGCCTGGTCAACTGAGATGTGCTTTTATGGGGATCCTTACAGGCTCTTGGAAATGCAGGTAGTTAGGTCTTTGTTCTTTTTTTAATTGATTCTAGTTTTTAATCTTTGTTTAGGGGCCTTCAGAAGGAAGAGCTTGTGCTCCTCACTCACGGAGATAGCGTGGATAAAGTAGCTGATGGATTCAAAGTGGTTGCACAGTCTGGGAACATTATAGCAGGTATTTATTTTATACTGAAATTGTCTTATGATAGTATTCATTAGAGGAAAAAATATGGCAGACAGAACCAAATGGGAACAGACTATCCTGTTCTTTAATTGCCAAGTGAGTGAATTGTTTTTAACAATTTCTGGTATGTGTTTGCTTGCATGTTGTGCTGTCTTGATAATAGAGAGACAAATAGACATGAAAGTGAATGGTCTTGGTTTTAAATTGGTGGTTTAAGGAAAATTTAACTTTATTTTTATGGTTTATGTTATTTCAAAGTATGTATGTGTTGTTTCTCTTTGAAATAAACTACTGTGTGCCCTTAAGCCAGGGGAGTGGAAGATGTGTGCAGTATAAGTGGTGTTTGTTTGGTTTTTCCACAGTACAAGTCAAAGAATCACAGAATCCCAGGTTGGAAGGGACCTCAAGGATCATCTGGTCCAACCTTTCTTGGCAACAGCCTGGTCTAGACAAGCTGGCCCAGCCCCTTGTCCAGCTGAATCTTAAAAGTGTCTGATGTTGGGGAACCCACCACTGCCCTGGGGAGATTATTCCAGTGGCTGATTGTTTTCAGCGTGAAAAATTTTCCTCTTGTGTCCCATCGGAATCTCCCCAGGAGACTTGTACCCATCACCCCATATCTTTCCCTGTGATTCCTTGTACAAAGGGACTCTCCATCTTCTCTGTAGCCACCCTTCAAACACTGGCACATGGCGATAAGGTCTCCCCTCAGCCTTCTCTTCTCGAGGCTGAACAAACCCCCTTCTCTCAGCCTTTCCTCACATGGTGCCCAGGCCTTTGATCATCTTTGTGGCCCTTCTCTGGGCCCTCTCCAGCCTGGCCACATTTTTGTGTAGCAGGGACCAAAACTGAACACAGTCAAACACTGTTTAATTATTAAAGCTTGATTAACTTGCTATTGTATTTAGTATTATTGCATGAATGTTCAACTGAGCAAAAATAATGTTGGTACTGAAAGCAGTGTTTCAAATACTACGCACAGACAGTCACAGAAAAATGTAGGAGCTTAGAATTTGGTTTTTGAAAGCTACTCAAATTATTGAATGTCAAACAGCTTCTTGGAGTCTCTTTCCTAGGAGATGTGAGACCTGGAGAGGTCTTAAGTTGGCCGAGCCACTTAGTAAGATCTCAGATCATTCACCTGGTTTATTTTAAATATTTCGTTTAAAAAAAAGAACAAAAGCTTAAGATACTGCTTTTAAATCAGACAGATAACTAATTTGAGAAAAACTGACCTTTTAACAGACTTAAAGATGTTTTGTTACAGAAAGATTCTTTGCAAACTACTGTTAAGATTAGACGGAGCATTTGTTATATTCTGGCTTGCCTTTGAAGCCACCGACAACTCATGCCTACAAAAAAAATAAATTTTTTTGCTGTGTAAAGTTTGCTGCATCCATTGTGCAAGCTCCACCAGAGCTCTGATATCTTTAATCCCACTTTATGGAGGGATTAGAAACAGAGTTGTACCTTTCCTGTCTGGAACACTTTCCTGTGCCGTTTCCCGTGGGCTCTTACAAAAGCCTGAGGCTCCTTGTGCGTAAGCAAGCGAAGAAATGCTGGTAAGGCGGTAGCCAGGCTTCCAGCAGCGGAAAAAATACAGTGATACAGCGTAGCTGGGGGTCTGGCGCAGGTCAGTGGAATTAGGCAGTTTCCCTGCTGTTTTGTTAATCCCAGCCTGACCAACGCTTACTTGGTGCAAGTGCAGTGCTGGATCTACTCAGAGGAACCCTCCTGAGACCGCTGAGGAGGAGAGCAGTGGTGCTACACGTGCACAGCTTACCCAGCACAGCCCTTCCAATGGGGGTTGTAGGAGGTATCCTGTGGGGAGAAAAAAATTCATGTCATTGACTTCCTCTTTTCACAAGGGTTTTCCTAGGATGTCTGAGTGTTTTCCCTGGTTTCTGAAGGATTACGTGTTCTGGATATGTAGCAGTACCCTCGTTCCTAATCTTAACCAGAATCTTTAGTTTTGATTGGTTATTTGTGCCAAAATGTGGCAGAATAAATCACTCAAGCAGTGTATACGTGACTTTCTTGGGTATGTGTTTCACTTCCAATTTTTATTTTTTTTTGCCATGCTCATTTCTTTGCACCAATGAAGGCATAGCAAATGAATCTAAAAAACTGTATGGAGCACAGTTCCACCCTGAAGTTAGCCTCACAGTGAATGGAAAAATGATCCTGAAGAATTTTCTCTATGATATTGCGGGATGCAGTGGTACCTTTACAGTGGAAAACAGAGAACTTCAGTGCATTCAAGATATCAAAGAGAAAGTGGGCTCATCAAAAGTCCTGGTAAGTAGATTGAATTGAAGCTGAAAGATTATTTGCAAAAGCTTGACAAAAGCACTGACACTTAGAGTTACTCAAGTTAATTTGAAAAATGCAGAATTGCCATGATTTGTGTAATACATTAAACAGGTTTTAGAAATTCTGCACAATTGGGTCAATACGTTCTTTGACTTCTTGTTTTCTTCCAAATCATTGAGTATAAGTCTGTTCTGGTCCTCATAGTTGAACTATTTGTTAACACTTTCCCTGTAGACAGCTGACCAGATTTTGTTTTTTTCCTTTTTTTTTCTCATCCTTAGGTTTTACTCAGTGGTGGTGTGGACTCAACAGTGTGTACTGCTCTCCTGAACCGAGCTTTAAATCGAGATCAGGTCATAGCTGTACACATAGATAATGGTTTTATGCGCAAAAGAGAGAGTCAGTCTGTGGAGGAGGCACTCAAAAAACTTGGGATTCAAGTTAAAGGTACCATAATTTTGTTCAATATGCCCGATACTGCTAATGTGTCCAGCCTCTCCTAAAATGGACGTTCAGTGTTTTGTTTCATTGATTTGAATGATCTTCGCAGTTCTCAGACTTTACATACCCAAGCATGGTTGCTAATTTGGAACCACCCAGGCCTTTTCACAAAAATTCAAACCTAAAATATTAAGCCTTACTTACTTGATTGGAGCATACACTGAACTGACCCATCTCATCAGTTGTTGAGATCTGCTATCTGCTGTTGGGGCGCAGCGAAGCAGTGGAGAAGTGCCTGTCACCTTTCTGCTGATGGCTGAGCAATCCTTTTCAGCTGCTGCAAAACTCATCTGATTGCAGTTTTCTTCAGTAGCTTGGTTAACAGTCCTCCATCGGGGCTTTATTTCTTGTCCTGGATCTCTTTCTTTTTAAACTGTGAGCTCGTTTGGGTGATTGAATGCTATTACAGTGAAAATTACTTGTTCAAGGCATTTTTTTCACTCTTCTGGCTTCTAAATAGATGTGTTTTAGTTGTTTTTGGAGTAACTTGTTGAGAAGCAGTACATGATGAGAGAGCAGAAGGTACCTTGTCATGGCTGATGAGAAGGTTTAGAGTTTTTCTGTACCTGAAGTGCGAGTTGCTCAGAGAAGACAAATTATGTATGTTTGAGTTATGCAAACAGTGAGAGCTGCTTTGTACTGCCCGGCTGATTTCTTTCATGAGCAATAGCTGCCTGTTCCTGGGGCTGTGCGTAAGTACTGCTGCCAAGTGTCTCTCTCTCGTGTTTTGGTCAGGAGGCATGGCACTAGGTGAGCAATCCCTCCCACCAGCCCGGCAGCAGGACACAGCGCAGGGAGCTCGCACACTCGCGTCTTGCACGTTGGGCTGCAACATTCTGATGCAGCAAAGTCTAACTTCTGTTCCTCACACGTGTTTTGTTTTTTTTTTTTTTAATTTTGTTTTTACTTTTTTCAGAGGAAAATCTAGGTCTTATTTTTGCACTCTGTAGACCAATAAACTTGGGCTCTGGCTGGCTGCCAGAGTACAAATTGAGGGAATCCCTTTGCTGGAAATGCTCCTTCTGTAGGTCATGGCATTCAGTGCTGGTAAAAAATGCCAGAGTCTCCTAGCTGATCTCTGCCTTGAGAGCCTCTCTAAATTAAGAGGCATAATGCACCATGAGTAAGTAGTGCATCATTTAATTTTGGTTGCAGAAAGGCCTTGGGGAAATACCATCCTGTAAACTATTTAAATAAAGCAAGTAAATTATAGTCTAAGAGGGGAAGCAAGAACTCAACTTTCACATGGTTGCCTGGCCTCATAATATGAAAAAAATTGGCCTCTAGAGTAGGTTAATAAGAGAAATAAAATGCTTTTGTTACAGTTAATTCTTGAGGTATTGAACAGCCCTGTTTAATGCAGTTCATAGTCAAAGCACTGGAGTGATCTTTATTTTCTTTTTTTAAAGCAGTAGAGTGAAACTTATATTTTTGCAACCTTGCATAAAAATCTTTACCAGCTTTGCCAAAGAATTCCTGTAATTTCATGCAGTGGTGAATGCAGCTCATTCATTCTATAATGGGACAACAACTCTGCCCATCTCGGATGAGGACAGAACTCCACGCAAAAGAATTAGCAAGACCCTAAATATGACTACAAGTCCTGAAGAAAAAAGAAAAATTATTGGTGACACCTTTGTTAAGGTAATGTTTATAATTATTTGTTGGCTAGTGTTTTGTTTTTTTGCTGTTTTTGGGGTTACTTTTTTTAATGATACAATTTCTAGGTAAATCTTCTACGTCAGGCTGTTACGTTCTAACGTGCTGTGCACTCAGTGGCATCAGTGGTCTTCAGTTGTGGATGACATAAGAAGCCATTGGCACATTATCCTACACCTAAAACTTTTGGCACTCACTCAGTGGTCACAGCATGGTTCACAAGCGTTGTACAAGGTCCACCAGCATGTTTAGATGTACTGATTGGCTGTTCATAAACTTCCACGTAATCTTTTTTCACCAAATCCGTGGGTAACATGAATTGGGGCATGCTTCTGGTGCTTTGCTGAAGATGACCCATTTTCCATCTGTCAGCAGTCAGTGTTGGTGATGAAGGGAGAATGTAACATTTAACAGGCAGCAGTGTTCCTGTAGTCTGAAGATGTCTTTTTCCATTTTCTGTTCAACGAAATATGGGGTTATAGGACTATTTCAGCAGTGGGCCAGTGTCATAATTAGTCTTCCTATTTGTTTGTGCTTTTGTAGCTCAGTAGCATTCGTTGGGCAATCCATTATCTTCCTTTAGACCTTTGACAACCAAAAAGTAAATCGGAACACTTCTTTTTTCTCTCCATCTTATAGATTGCCAATGAAGTTATTGGAGAAATGAATCTGAAACCTGAAGAGGTTTTTCTTGCTCAGGGTACCCTCAGACCTGATCTCATTGAAAGTGCTTCCCTTGTTGCAAGTGGTAAAGCTGAAGTCATCAAAACTCATCATAATGACACGGAGCTGATTCGAAAGTTAAGAGAAGAGGTAAATGAAAATGAGGATACTGGTGTATCCTTCTGGTTCTCACAGGTGTGAAGCCGAGTATCAAAAATGCACAACTTCTGTGTTTTGCTGGTATAACTGTCCCATGTTGATGGGACCCTATTCTGATGAGGCCCTTCAGGTTCTATTGTAATATGTTGCAATTATTACATTTCTTTCTAGTTGCTGCATTCCCAAAGTAGTCAAAATTGTTTGAGTATTGTCCAGCAGTGGATACTGAGGAAGATGTCAACCCATTGAGCGTGGATTCATTCAGTGTGAACAGTGATGGTCTCAGCTGCACATTGAAAGCTGTTTCCTCACTCTCTTCCTTTTTAATCCTCAAAACAAACCTGCATCCTAGTAAGGAAGCAGAGCAATGCCACGTGCCTTTAGTGGGAGAGGAGTTTAAGACTTCTCAGACAACTTTATTCTGGTTCAGCTGGAGTTTGTGGTGAAATGGGTCATTTATTCCTTCTGTCGTATCTTGTTCTGAACACTAGTCAGTGGGTAACCTTTAGGTACTGATAGTCCATTTCTGGCACATTATGGTTTCAGGCAAGAGCGGTGGCAGTGCTTTAGTGAAAAAATAATCAGCTCCTGTTGAGAGAGGGCCAGAATTCTTCTCTTGAACCTCTAGTAATGTTCAGCACTGCAAGCATAATATTCTCCTCTCTGTTGAGAGAGTGTGAGAATAATACATTTAAATGGATTGAAATCTAGGGTTAATTCTTTCAGGTGCCTACAGGGATGAGTTCTTTCTGTTCTTACACAGCTTCTGCATCACATTACTAGTAACCTGATCAGCTGTCTGCCAGCAGTACGCTGGTGGCACACAATCTGTTTGCCAGTTGTCAATTTAAGAACCCACAAATCTATCTGAAATGGCCCGACATGGACATCTGTGGATGACGGCCAGGAGGTTGAAGATGATACGAACACAGGAAGTTGAACTGTCTAAAGATAAGGAGCCCAAGTCCTGTCCCTTTGATTACGCTCCCAATCACTCTGTTCAGTCCAAAGTCCAGAAAAGCTTTTTGAATACCTTTCTCCTGCAGAGCTCTTAACTATTAGCATATGAAGTAAATGTAGCAGACTGCCCTGTTCTGCCTTTTCTGATACTAGAATGGTTAAGTTCTCCAACTGTATTATAAGAAGGAATCAGCACGAGACATCACATAACTCTGTTGGAAGGTGCTCAGTTATTAGTAAGTGCCCAACTGTAGGAGAGAAAATAAGTTACTGACCCACACCTCTAATACTGTAGAAAGTATTTTCAAGGCTTCTGGATGGGTTTGAACATCTAGGGAAGAGAAGAAAGATCTGAATTACTGAAGACAAAGCAGGCATGACCTACAGCTATATCTACACTGATTGTGCCATTGATATTTCTGGCACAAACTTAAACTTCCTTGTCCTGCAAGGACAAACCTCTGTCCTGCAACTGTTTTTACAAAGCCCACAATCACATGTACTTTCTTTCCAGCATTTATGCAAGTGTTGGCAGGCGATGCTGTGAAAAGCAGGCCAGTTTGACTGCCATAACCCGAACATTTGAGGCTTTTTGTTTGAGTGTGTAAGTTGCTTTTTCTTCTTTAAGGGTAAAGTAATAGAACCACTGAAAGACTTTCACAAAGATGAAGTGCGAGTGCTAGGGAGAGAACTTGGTCTTCCTGAAGAGCTGGTTTCAAGGCATCCCTTCCCAGGTATGAGAGTCGGTCTGTGCTACTTAGTGAGGGGCCATGGATCACATCAGTATTAATTAGAATATACCTAACCTGTAGAGTAAATTAATGCTGGAGCATAAAACTTACCTCTAAACAGGAAAAAAAAGATGGATTTATTAGTTTTTACTTAAGCAGGGTCTTCTTTCAGGAAAAGAGCATTTAAGAGCAGCTTTATTATGTATTGTGATTAAAGAAAAGTTTTATAATTGAGTTTGCTTTTAGCTGCAGTTGTTTCTTTTTAGTTGCATAAGAATTATCAGTGAAGTACAGCTGAATGCTGCCTGAGCTGTCAAATATATCTTACTTGAAATAATGGTCTATATCCGCCTGCCTTTCTAAGGGGCATTTGCTGTTCTGAAAATGATTGTGTGGGGAATAACAACAATTCTCCACCAGAAAACATCGAAGTTACATATCGGACAGCAAAGTCCACGTCCTTTTAAGAGGGGAATGTTTTTCTGTCCCTGTGTTGTAGAAGTTGTCCTGCAGGGTGTGTAGTAGTCCCTAGCAGAGTGTGGAGGCTGTTGTGCTGATGCGCCAGCATCACATGAAAAGCAAGAAGCTGTCTTCAGACATTTCCAGGAAATTACATGTGTTTTTGTATCGAGTAGCTAAAAGGTCAGAGAGCTGGCAGGGGTCTTTAGAAACAGTGGAGACTCAACTCTCTGATCCCTGTTGCCTAGTGAAGGGAAGGAGGAGGTTCCCGTTTGCTCTGGCTTTGCCATCTACCACACTTCATCACCACTAATTGCTGGTTTAAACAGCCAGCCCATTTAAGGTGTAGGTAAAAAAAACGCTTAAATGTACCAAACAGAAATACTGTTCTGGAAAAAACAACTTGTGTATTTTTTATCTTGTAGGGTGTTAAGACAATTGAAGTATAGGTACAATGGCAAAGCATACTGTCCTCAGTGATTGACCTGCTGTTCCAGATGCTGTCATGTTTTCAGATGAAAGTCAGCTTTCCTGTTCTTTAGTATAATTTTTTTTTCAACTCTGCATTGCAGGTCCTGGTCTAGCAATCAGAGTGATATGTGCTGAAGAGCCTTATGTGTGCAAAGACTTTCCTGAAACAAACAACATTTTGAAAATAGTTGCGGATTTTTCTGCAAGTGTTAAGAAGGTAACAAAATTGTGAAATTCTAACATGCATAAAAGTAGTGTGATTGTTCTGTAGTGGCCTGCCATGGGGTTTAAGCTGACAAAATTTTAAAACCACTTTTTTGTGCTCTTCAAAGAGTAATGCATTTCAGTACAATTCACTTGAAGCCATTCAGTATAGTACAGTAGAATTTTTCACACTATGACTGGTGCAAATGTTAGTTTTTGAAAAATGGGAGTTTATCTACTTTTCAACCAGTACATAGATTTTGTCTTAATTAAACTTTGTGCAGCTGAGGATTTCTGGAGATTTTTTCCTCCCTGAAATAATTGTAACTTTCTAGAGTTGCATGCCCTAACAATGACTAAATGTCTAAATTAAAGTGCCGGAGCAAGGAATTAGTGCTTGCCAGGTATCCTGAAGAGAAACATGAAGGTTTTAATCAATGATGTTTAAGTTCTCAATCTCTTAACTGTTATGACCTTCATGATTACTGTAAACTCACTTGAACTAAACTGCAGGGGGCTAGAAAGTTGTTAGCAGAGGCCTGTTCTAAATCCCAAGTTCAAAATGACTTCTAAAACATGGAAGGGGAGTACTTCCTTGAAAACTTGTTGAATTGTGGTGTGGAGTAATAGGATATTGCTTTGTTCTGTATCTGAAATAAACAACAAAAAAAAGAAAAGTATAGCTTTGTGAGAGAGAGAATGAGCATAGGAAAAGAGCTTCACCTATGGCCTTTGAGAGCTTCACCTTGAACTACATGCAGTCCAATCAAAACTGCTGTTGCTAAAATTTAGTTGTTAAATGGAAAATATTTTTAAATAGTTCCAAGGGGTTAATGTGGACTAAATTTAAGCGAACAGCTACTTATACAATGCTAATCAAATTATTATTTAAGCTCTGTTTGAGTGCTTGGGGCCTTTATTTAATTAAAATTTATTTTTCTGCGTCATTGCACAGCCACATACTTTGCTGCAGAGGGTCAAAGCGTGTACAAGTGAAGAAGACCAGGAGAAGCTGATGCAGATTACAAGCCTACATTCACTGAATGCCTTCTTGTTACCAATCAAAACTGTGGGAGTGCAGGTACGTGGATTCATTCCAGGGATGTTCTGAAAGCTGCTTCCTACCAGTGTGGCAGGCTGCAGCGAAGCATAATAATTGCTGCTTTAAGATTGAAAATAAAGGGCTTGACTCAAGAACATAATCTTCAAATGACTGATATCTGATGTTGTTGTCATTTGTCAGTGCTGGTGTAGTGCAAAGGTGTCAAGACATCTGAATAGACATTTGAGCAAGTGCCAGGTATTGTATTTGAGGATATCGTTAAGGTTGGATAATGCTGGTCACTTATAAAGACAGTTTCTTCGTGACTTCATAGTCTTGTAGACCTCTGCTGTAATCCTGTTGCCTGCTTTAAGGCTCAGGAGTCCTACACCGTTGGTCAAAAAGCCCCCCTGCTTCCTACATTTGCACATGCTTGCTGCTCTTTCCTGTGCTGTATCCTCATCCTTGTCAGGAAAGGCAGCAGAGCAGTGCAGGCTGTTCAGGATACGGGAGCATTTGAATCCGTGCAGGGGGATAGTGTTTTCTTTCCTTTCACTCCTTTGCTAATGTCACTGGAATTTTTGTGGGCTGTCCTTTGTATTTGGTTTGTATTTCTGTCACCAAAGCTGAGCTGGCATTCTCATGGACTTGTGAGCAGTAACTTGGAAGATTTCTTTACTGAGTAGTCATAGCTGTAAAGTACCTTTCTTTGCTTTATCAGTATTGAGTTACATCTTTTGTTATCCACTGCTTAATCCTGTGTGTCTCTTCTGTAACTCCCTGCAGTCAGCTTTTCTTACTATTTTAAATAGCAATAATCATGAGCAGATTTCTACGCTCCATCACAGGCTTTCTTCAGATGGTGCTGTCAGAATAACAATACACAGCCAATCCCTATGCTCAGGTCACCTTACATGAATCTTTCCATCCTGAACATTTTGTACACTCTTGTTAGCTCACAACACAAATACAATTCTGTATTTTCTCATTCACTTGGTATCTCTCAGCGTATTGATTTCACCAGCTGAGTGTCTGCTAACTGTTGACACAAAGTATGGTCCTGTAATCTAGAGGATGAACGGGAAAGTATTGTGAACTATTTTGGCAGCAAACTTCATGTCCATTTATTTACCTTTTTTTAATTTATAGGGTGACTGCCGTTCATATAGCTATGTTTGTGGGATCTCTAGTAAAGATGCTCCTCACTGGGAGTCTCTTATGTTTCTTGCCAGGCTCATACCACGCATGTGCCACAACATAAACAGGTAAGTATTTTGGACTATCTTTATTTCTAATGATCCTCTTAATATATATGGAATTTTAGCTTGCACAAGCATTCTCCTGTTTAATCTATGGTAGAATTTTTTTATATGTTGGACGAGTGTATCATACAGAGGTTACAAATGCACAATAAATCAAAACATAGGTTTATTTCTGGAATTACTAGCTTGAAAAAGAAATTGATAGCCTATCTACTAATTTTTTTAAGCACTTGGTTAGACAACATTCAGTGTACTTTATGCAAAATCTTTTTTGAAAGATTCCAAGCCTGCTGATGAGTTCTGGTGTACTTCTGATGAGTTCTGCAGTACTTCTTTGCTTTGTGTCAAAAACGGAATTTACATGGGACTGTCAGTTCTAGTGGCGCATAGGAAAGCTCCAAAGCTGGGCAGTTTAATCTTAATTGAGCTCTCTTGTGAGTATGCATTTTCTAGCTACTCGATTCCGTAACTCTTCTAGAAGCTGAAGTTGCTTAGATATTAAATCAGTTCTGCATAATGCATATCCTCCTTGCCTGGCTGCAGACTTCCTGATGAAACTGCTTCTAATTGCTTATAGCAAAACTTAATTTTGTCACATAAGTGACACCTACTTAAAGATCTTGAATTGCAAGGTACTTCTTTAAACTAAACGCAGAGGGAACAAAAGAAGGCAGAAAACCAGGACTGCATGTGCAATTTCAAAGTATGTGCTGGATTTACAGCATTGGTGTCGTCTTTAAGCTCTTTTGGATTTAATACTACTCTCCTGAATATACCACATCTCTGGGGGTTCTGCTGTACCAGGGTGTGTTTTCAGAATCTTTCATTGCTGTTTCTAGGGACACTGAAGTTGGCAGTTTGAGGAGTGGTGCACTGAAATAGTTGGTCTTCTGCCCAGTTATGCTTGCAGGCTTTATATTGCAAACAAAAATACAGAGTGTAAAGATTGCCTCTTTTTCTGCTTTGGGTTTTAGACAAGTATTCTTGGTTTGTATCTACAAACTCAGATAACTTGTGTGAATATGTTGTAGTAAATCCTTGTATGAGGCCAGTCAGAAAATATTACGCTTTGCTTTTTGTTCTGCAACATATAAAACGTGAGTGAAATTAAAAAGATAAAGCTGGGGTGACTGTTTTGAATTCAGAAGACATTTTATTACAAATGTAGTTATGTAGATTTTTAAATAGCGGTGTCAGTGCCCTGTGCTGAAAACACAGCTATTCCTTTAACAATAAGGTTTACTATTTAATGCTATCTTTGGTGGTTTCCTATTAGGAGAGAAGATAGAAATTGTAAGCACTTATTAAGTAGCTTTCTTAGAATAATCTTAACTTTTACTGACATCAAAGTAAAATTGAAAAAAACACCCTTTGTGATACTGCTGAGTTAGTATTTCTGGGTTTTTTTCTAAGGATTATTCTCTTAAGTAATACTGGGGCTATTGCTAGTCTCTAGCAAACCAAAGTAAATTCGTATGTCTGATTTCCAAAGCTAGTGTGCATGCCGTGTTTATAGAATATTCGCACAAACTTCTGTTAAGCTCTAGTTAGCAGCTAAGGAGCAAAATCAAATCTTATGCTTTTTTCCCCTGTTCTGTTTTCTCACAGCAATGTTAAAGATGCAGTCTTTAGGGAATCCGTTTTATTCTATGTTAGCAAGATGTTTTGGCTTACATTTCCATCCTGTTTTCCAGAGTTGTGTACGTGTTCGGTCCACCGGTCAAAGAACCTCCTACAGACGTCACCCCCACTTTCCTGACAACAGGAGTCCTCAGCACTTTACGTCAAGCTGATTTTGAGGCTCACAATATTCTCAGGGAGTCTGGTAGGTATTTTGCCTCGGCCCAGGGATTAGACTTTTGTGTCAAGATTCCTGCAAACCTGACTGGGGATAGTTAGAGTGGTACTGTCAAAATCTACAAGCTTCTCAAATATCTGCAAAAAAAGTGATAAATTAATGGGATGAAAGGCAAGAGCCGTTTCTGCAAGTTGTAGAAGCTGGTAGCTAAAGGATGGCAATTGCTGGCCTTTCTGATAGCAGAATTCATTTTAGGGGATTTTTTGGGATTGTGGCTTGCCTCTGACACATCACAAAGCTTGGAGGTGTGGTGCTTCACTGCAGTGCAAACTTCTGCAAAAAGTACTGTTAGCCAGCTGAAAGTCAACCGAATTACTTCTCTTTGCTGATGATCTCAGTCATCAGTATTTACCTGAAGTAAATAAACTGTGTAAAGAAACTTGGCATAGTTTCTAAATCATGGTTTTTTTGTGGAAAGAAGGGAGCCTAAATGCTAAGTTTCATGACCATTAGGTCATGGTGCTCACTACCTGGGATGGCTTCATAGTTCTTAAAGTAAAAACTGTATTTGAAAACCCAATGACTTCAGGCTAGCAGATGGTAATACTTCAAACCCTCAACATCCAGGGAGCTTTTGGTACCCTGTGATATGGCACATATCTAGGAATATAGTAGTTCTGAGGTTCAGTTATTTTTATTTTTTTACTTAATTACATTTGAAGATGCGATACATGTGGGAAGCAGTTCATCAGGCTTGTCTGTATTTTGTATAGATCAAATTACAAAGGATATCTCTTTTTGAAAATACATGCTCTGTTTGCAAAGCTGTCTTACCATAATTTATATAAAAATAGCCTCAAAAGGCTGAGGATAACACTTACAATTGTGTTTGTAAAACTGTAGATGTGTCTCGCTAACTTTTGGTGACACTCGGCTTTGTGTGAATGAATCACTCCCAAAAATAAGACTTGAGTTACTTAGTGAAAAAGACTCTTTGTACCAGTAGCTCAAGCGGGTGCAAGCAGAGAGTGAGAGCCTGCATCGGTGTTAGACTGGCTCTGCAGGCTGCCACACACCTGAACCTCAAACCTTTAGATCATTTAAACACTGAAATGAGGGGATCTGTGTATTGGCTTTCAGAAGGTCATATTAAAAAAAAAAAAAGTGAGATGATTGTCTGGAGTTACCTATCAACCACCAGCAACAGGGATAGTTAAGAGCTTTCTCTTAAATATGTCAGAGATACTTGTGAATGGCTCTTTATTGGGCTTGATACGGGAACAGATAAAACCCCACGGTTACGTTATGTGGGAAGGAAAGTAGATCTTAAATTGCATTCACAGTGAATTACAGGGATAACAGAGCCCAGCTGGTTGTGTTCTGCATGCCTGCAAATGCTGAAGATCATCTCAGGTGGCAGTTTGCATAGTTTTAGTGTATGCACTGCTGAGATCTTCTGGGGTGTGGTAGCAGTAGTGGAGATCCCAGACGATGTAAATGTGGCTCCTAATATGTAGTTTGAAGTACATGTGGGAGATGCTGTAAAATTTCTATCACCTGTCTTTAAACCAAATTAATGCCTTTTGTACTACTGTTTTCTGAAGGTTATGCCGGAAAAATTAGCCAGATGCCAATAATACTGACACCGTTGCATTTTGATCGGGACCCCCTACAGAAACAACCTTCCTGTCAAAGATCTGTGGTTATTCGAACTTTTATTACAAGTGATTTTATGACTGGTATTGCAGCGACTCCTGGTAATGAGGTGCCGGAAGAGGTAATATGGGTTTTCAAGTTCCTTTTCAACATGAGCTAGTATTGTAGATGACTCATTTTGACTTTCTTCCCTTGATCACTTGCCTTGACTTTGATTTTGTTGCGACTTTCTTGTCTCTTTCATTATATTCATTAGGAAGAATATGATGGTGTTTTGGGAAAAATCTGTAAGAAAATGAGAAGCTGGCCAATGGGTATGGCAAACTTAAAGGCTTTCCAGTAGAGCTGAGCCAAAACACCATCAATTAAAAAAGAAAGAATACCCCAACCATTCCTGAGATTTTGAAATTAATTTTTTGTATTAGTAATTGGGAATGTCCTGACTTATAGATTTGCTCTTGATTGCCACTTCTGATTGTACTGGAACCTGTTGTTTAACTTCTCAAAGTGTGCTGTACTAAAAGCATTTAGGAGTTGAGTTCAGGCATATTCTTCTGGGAAACTTTATCTGTGTCCAGTTTCAAGTACTTGTCTCCCTGGGAATGCAGTGTAAATGAAGAACAGGATTGACTTTTTTTTAAACATACTTTAAAAGCATATAGACATTGTTTAGTAATTGTGTGTAACTGAAATCTTCTACTTTAAGGCAGCCTCTAGCCATTTAAAAAGAAAGGATTCAGTGTTAAGTTACCATGTAAACTATTCCGTTATATAAAATGACGATTCATTTGACTGTGAAGTTTGTGTTTAAAAACAAACTTAAAAACAACCATAAAACCCACACCCAAACAAAAACCCCCCACATTATTCAAAATGTAAAATGGTCGCTTAAAGCTAGGTGGTAATGTGGTAACAAAATAGTAGAGTGTGGAAAAGACCTGTATTTATGGGGAAAATAGCTGATGAAAAGTTTTCTGTGTTTTTCCATGGAGAGCAATGCATTGTTTAATTTATGCTGGCACTATAAAACAGAATGTCATCTAAGTGGCAGTGTTGCTAACTGTGGGATTTTTAAGGAACCTGAACTTCTAAGGATCAGCAAATTCTCATTTGGAATACTTTTGCTAGCGTGAACTGATTGTGAACTCTGGAAAATAACTCTCAATGGAAACTCTTTTCTTCGGGTGCCTCTTTCTGTTTTTTGTTTGTTTTTTTTTTCTCTTACCTTTAGAGCTCCTTTTTTTGTTTTGAAAGGGGTTTTGCTCAGACTGTTGCTTTGGGTTTGATGGTTCAGCTGGAGATGATGGTCTGAGAAAAGTCTGAAAATGATCGATAGTAACACATAACCACGTGTGCTCCTGCTGAACTTTCAAGAAATAGTTTTGAAGCTGAAGAGCTGCTGCCTTGAGGGAAGTGTGCTGTGATCGACACCCTGGTTTATTATCAGTGCCAAAAATCAGCAAGTTCCATGAAGCTAGAGGTTTTGAGTTGATTTTATTTCTTAATTGGTGGTAATACGCTATAGGCTCTTTCTCTCTTGTGTAATTAGTGTTAACAAAGTTTTCCTTTTTTAAGGTTTTCTTGGGTAGTTTTCATCAGGTCTGTTATACATGCTTTCTTCTGATGTGTTCTATTTTTTTCTCTCTACAATAGGTTGTGTTAAAAATGGTGGCGGAGATTAAGAAGATTCCTGGCATTTCTCGGGTGATGTATGACTTGACATCAAAGCCACCAGGAACTACGGAGTGGGAGTAATTAACTTTTTTTCTATTAAAGTACTGTGTGCAGTCTAAATCATATCAGAAACCATTCCCAGTGTTGACATGCAGTACTGTGAAAGAGTGACTGGAGCTGCTACATCGCATCAGATTCCTCTCCTGGAGCATAAACCTGCAGTTAAGAGCTGTGCTGGGGATGACTAAGTGGGGCTGAGGATTTGTACGGGTAAATAATCATGGCAGTGTTGCCGGTGCGCAGACAGATTCCTATTGCTTTTGCCTTTGTCTTACCGATTCTTCCTGTTTCCATGTGTTTTATTGTTAACTGTAAATGTCTCTTTGTTTTTGTACACTGTGTGAGAAGAGACAGTTTATTTACTTCTACCAAAAGCATTGTTACAGCCTAAAAATGTAAAATGAATTCTTTGTGACCAACTGCTTTTGAACGGATTTATTATAAATAAATATTTTGCCAAATGGAGTAGTGGGTACTGTTGAGCTGTGGAATTACCGTGTATCTGTTGTAGACTGTTTAGCCTGTTCTATATTGTTTGACGTGTCAGCCCATGGCAATAACGTTGAGCTCCAAAAGAGCAATGCTAAAATATTGCGAAATTACCTCTGTCTGTCTCTTCTGTACTCGCTCCCTCTTGCATCGCTCGGTAGCTGTGCGTGTTGGTAACAGGTGTGTATCCACCAGCTCATCTTTAGTATACACTTACTGCATGTCTGCATATGTCAAATTCCAGGCAGTGAGGTGTCTCTGTGTGCTTCTGGGGACTCTGACAGAAGCGTAAAAATGGGAGAGCAGTGTGGAAAGCTGTGGCACCGGGGCTACTGGGTCTGTAAACCCTGTTTCTGTCCTCCGACGCTTGCGCAACAGTCCACAGCCTGCTGCTGATGTGCTTTCCTGATACTTGATGACAGTTTATTTTCTATGCGTTTGCTTTTACAGGAATATTTTTTTTTGTATGTATTGTACTTAGCTTGATCTTTACGATCATTATAGTTGTTAGTGTGGAGTCATGGTATTGGAGGTGACTTACCCAATCCATGTAGATCCCTTCGTCATTCATATTCTGCTGTTTATGTAGTTACGTAAGCAATAATTTGAGAGATGGTTACTTTGGACACCTGTACTTTTCCTGATGTATTGAGGCAAAGCTATTTCCATCCACCTGAGAATTTTGAGCATGTCCTGTGATTGCTGTCTGTGGAAGTAACAGTTAAATTCTGACCTGAGCAGCGTGCTGGGTGCCTGCTGGGTACCTCCATCGGTGGAACCCCAATGTGTATTCAGGCTCATCCCTCTTATCCCTTTGTTTTAATTTAAGCAGCTGCATTTCATTCAGCTGCCAGATTACCATAGTATTATGGGGTAAAATACTTGGTTTAAACTGTTCAATAACGAGTATTTCATGGCTGTAGCTACTTATATTTCCATTTGCATAGATTTGTGAACTGGAATAACTGTTGAAAGTGTTTGTTCTATGTTCTCTTGATTGCACACATTTTCCTGTTGTTCTTACATTTCCTGCCTACACATTATGGTAATTTAGTTTAATTTCTGCTTATAGGAAATGGCTAACTTGTGTAAATTTATTCTTTTGCCTGTGTCATTGAGTGGTGGTTTTTCACTCGGGGGAGGAGATGGTGTGTTACAGCTCACTGACCCCTCTGAGGGCAGGGGCGTGGGGGAACACTGCCTCCCCCTCGCAGCCCCGCTCCCGGCAGCTTTTTTAGTGATCTTAATCGATATCTCGGTTGCACCCTTTATAGAATGGGGGGAGTAATTCTCACCCACATCTGCCATACCCTCTTTGAGCCCTTTGGATGAGCTTTTTGTGATGTAAGTGAAGTATTAGCAATACAAATGTTCTTTTGTTACTGGACTGTGATCTGTAAGAGCTGTTGGTCAGAAACACTGTAAATCGGTGTTTGCTGTGGCAGAATCTGTTATAGCATGGGTTCTGTTGAAAACAAATTTTCTTTGTAGCTTATCTCAAAAGAAAGCTCCCTAATGAATTGATGGCCTTAGAGTACATTTTAACTTTTTGTTAGAAGAAGCTGAGGATAGTTGTTTTCATTACTGTCTTGGTGTCTCAGCTGTAAAGGGTGCAATGACAAGAAATGAATCTTTTTGGTGTGACGCAGAAATCCTTCAGCCTTTTAAAGCTACGGCAGTTGTTGCTTATTGTAAGTAGGCTCGCTCTTGCTGCTGCTGCTGCCACCACTTTGTGTTGCCTTGACAGCAAACAGGCAAAAGAGGAGGAATTAGTAAAATGTAATGCAAAGACTATAGAGCACCTCTTAAACCCAAACCTTTCTCAGTTTTGACTGAGACACTTAGTTGGTCTCCGTGTAAATAAATCTGCAGTGTATAGTCCCATAGTTATGGTGTAACTCACAAGAAGACTTGGGTGGCGCCAGTGGTGCCCGTTGGCTGGGGGTTACAGTAACTGTTGTACCTCTGGACCACAAACTTGCCACCTACCTGGACAGAAATCTTTTCTTCACTGCATGCTGCACACTTTGGAAGTCCTTCTTGGAGTTGTATCTTAACTACAGGCGTGATGTATACCTGTGTGCTGCGTGTGTACTACAGTTTGACATCCACTTTTACCATCTTTTAATCACCTGGGTTGCTATCATGTCTAATGAAATGGAGCTCGATAGCAATTCCTGTGCTCTTTAGGAACATACTTTGGTTTGGGATTTTTTTTTTTAAAGCCAGAAGATTGAGTATTGAAAATTTTAGGCATAAACTATTGCACTATAAGCAAAATGTCTTATTGAAATGAAATTTGTATCCTTAGCTCTCTTTCCCCTGTTTGACACCTGTGCCATGCATTGTAGACGTGGTGGGTTGTTCTTAGGAAGGTTGGTGTTATCATCCCAGCGGTTCTTGAGCGTTTTTATGGAATCCATGTGTATCAGACAGCCAGAAGTGGAGAGAAACATAATACTCTGTTCACATTTCTTAAAAAATTATATTTAGCACCTAGTTTACAAACTAATAACTGTAGCTGCCCTGTACAATTGTTCACCTCGAGTCTTCAGTAAAACATGTCAGCAGTTAGAGGAATTTGTATTGGGGGCATTCCCCATCATTCTCAATTTTTAACATTTTTCTGCTTGTGAAATGATAAAGTACTGTGAGCCTTAATTTTTATCCACAAATAAAAATATTATGTTTGAACATCGGTGTGGCTTATTTTTTAGGGCTTACACATAGAAACTACATTATAAAGGGACTGTCTGGTTTGGGTTGAAAAAGCTGTTTTGTGGCAGTCGTGCTTTCTGGCTGCAGATCTTCCTGGGGTGGGGATATGTCCCTGCTGGGGCAGGGCTGTCCCTCGCCATGTCACAGCACGGGACACCCCGCTGCAGAGTCACGGGCTACTCTGATATTTACCCCATGTGTGCTTTTGTACCGTGATACGCTATGGCAAATGTAACTTCTTCCTAAAAGGGTGTATAGAGCCTTTTCTAGGTTGATTTAATTAAAACCGAGCCTCTTCTCGTTTAATTACCCTAACCTGGTGATGGCCACACAGACTAGGACGGGCTGCTCTGTCCCTTGGGGTGCCGGTGGTGGGTCTGCAGCATCCTCACGGGAAACTCCTCCAGCACCTCATTGCGTTGGGGTTGCAGTTGGGTGGTGGCAGAGCTCTGCTGCTGGCATTTAATTGTTTTTACCGGTAGGTCACAATTTCCAGTCCAAATGCAAATTTTCTCTTTAAAAAGGCAGCTGAGATTGTACTTCAGAACAAAACTTCGCGTGCGGTCGTAAGCTGCCATCGTCTGCAGGAGAGAATGTGAGTGGGCACTGGTCATTTATCTTGCTTAAAGGTTCTTTCTTGCAGTGCACAAGCTACACTCTGTAATCAAAGGGAAACTGCTGTGATTTTGGTATAAATGATTTGGCCTCCAGTGCTGCTGTGATTTCAGTGTAAATGATTTGACTTCGAGCGTGGAGGTTCAGGCTCCGTGGGCAGAGCCTGTGCTTGGGCTGTGCTGGGGGTTTGATCGAGCCCCTGCTTATGATCTGCTCCCTGATCTGTGATGTAAATATAAACCCTTATCCCCCAGAGAGTGTGGTAGCAAGTTGTTCTCACCCAGATGCCCCGGCAGTATTTCTGAGTGGTGGCAGCCCTCTGCTCCCTCTCCTGCTGTGCCTGGGCAGCTGGAGCTGCAGCAGTCGCCCCACGCTTGGGACCCACATACCTCACAGAGACTGCAGGGTTTGCTTTTTTTGGAGGGAATGTCTTCCTGTAGGGAGTCTGCAAAACAAATGTCTCATTTTGCATGTTTTTCCTCCATAGCTCAGGAGTGATGGAGACTGGGCCAAAACCTTCTGTGCATTTTCCAGCCTTCCAGGAGAATGTTAAAGGATTTCACAGAGTGGCAGCGGGTCCAAGGTAAGGGGGGGGGTGTGTGCAAGCCTTGACTGAGCATCTCCCCAAAGTGGGATCTGGGGGTGCAGCTGGGGTGGTTTTGAGTGAGGCAAGGGCCATGCAGTTGGGCTTGCTGGGCAGCCCGGGGCTCTGGCTGGCAGGGAGCAGGGATGCTCCTCGGGTCTCTGCCCCCAGAACATCCCCCCAGCTCTGAGTGCAGCCCCACATCCACCCAGAGAGTGTGAGGTGCTTGGGGTCCGCGTTGCAGGAACAAACAAGTTGGTGGGAGCAACCCTGCACAGTGTGAAACCAGCAGGGGAAAGAACAGGTGCAAAAATGAAGCCAGAATGTTTTTCACAAGATGGTAATTTTCTGCTAAAGCTTTTTCAGAAAATTCACAATTTGAAAAGGAATTTGTATTACTGGATTTCTTTCTGTTGCAGATTTGGAGCAAGTTTGTTTACCTTTTCAGCACATTGTTCCTGTAATCCTGCACACTGCAGCATGGAACCCTCTATGTCATGTTGGAGTTTCCCCTGGTTTCATTTCCTTGGTTAAAAATACTTAAATCAGTTTTCTATTGATGTTGATTCAGTTAAGGTACTTTAAATAGCAGAGCACCTATTTCGGGGGCTGCTGCTCTTGCCCTGTGCTGGCTTTATCCAAAGGCATCCTTATTCTATCTCTTTTGCTTCACCTTAGTCCAGTGACAATCTTTCTAATAGAATAAAAAAACTTCTAGCTTAAGACGTTTCTACTGCATTTTACAGTGAACACAGCTCCAAAGCAAGGTTTATAACTCTGAATTTGGGGCTGGCTCAGTGGCTGTGCGGTGCCGGCTGCGCTCGCTGTGGGGCTGCTCTTGCTCTGGCGTATTTCCTCGCCCAATTAGAAGCAGATTGCGAAGAGGCTGTTGTGCAATGATGTAATAGCTCTTTGCAGCTGACTTTAATGAGATTTGGGCCATTAACTCATTTGGCTGACTTGTAAATCATAGAATGGTTTGGGTTGGAAGGGACCTTAAAGCTCATCTAGTTCCAACCCCCCTGCCCCGGGCAGGGACACCTTCCTCTAGCCCAGGTTGACCAAAGCCCCGTCCAACCTGGCCTTGAACCCTTCCAGGGAGGTGGAAAAAAAATGTGAAGAAAGCCATGAGTAAAGTGGGATCGTGAAGCTCAGTGTCACAGCTAGACCATTTCCATGTCTCTACCTAAAGATCAGACCAAGTCTCTTGCGACTCTTCCTTCTCAGATTTAATTTCCCGTTGAATTACTTGCATCTTATCACAGAGGAGAACTTGAGGCAAAATGCTGTAGCTGTCCCAAGGATAACTGCTTCTGTGGAAGTGCAGTGCCAGGAGGTGAACTGCATCTCATCAAGGGGAGTGGATTATTTCTGTTTCTTTAATTGCCTGAACATGAGCTGCAGAAAACTGAACCAGTGCCGTAACTTAATTACTTTACAAAATGGAATAGCTTTAACGTTTTTTTGAATGAATTGGCTGGCTTTTGCACTATTGATTCCTTCACCGTTTTGCTCGTGCTGGTTGTGAAGATCGCAAAGGCAGTCAAAGGTGACATCCTGAACTCAGAAAGGTCAGGCAAGTGAAAAAACACCCAGACAAACCCACCCCAAAGTGGGGTGCATAACCGCACGCAGAAATGTCGATTTTGTTCCTGTAAGCATCACAGAGGAACCAGGTGTCCAGTGGGAATTCTGTTAGTGAGGGAATTAATGGTAGTGAGGGGATAAAAACCCCAGCAACAACCCCCTCGGTGCCACAGGGCTCACTGGGACTGTCGTCCCCGCCCCGGCTCTGGGTGTGGGGGCAATCTGCCCGCTCCTTTGGAGAGCTGCAGTGCCGGCAGAGCCGCCGAGGCTCCGCTGGGGAGCCCAGACATGGAGCAGCTGGGATGGGATATTTCTCTTGCCCTAATCCTATCGCTGCTTGTCTCTAGAGAAGCAAATCCCAGCAGCGGTGGGCGACGGGGCTGGAACGGGAGGTCCTTACCAGGGTCCGCACTTCCCACGTCCCCAGCCTCGCTGCCAGCAGCTTCAGAGGAAGGGTTGTAGGTTTTTAGCACGAGGGAGCGGGGAATGATACAAATAATTCCATTTCCAGCGGTTGGTTTAGCTGTGGGGAGGCAGGGCACGATTTTGGTGCTTCCCACATCACCATCGCAAGCCGTGACTACGTGGGGCTCTGCCAGCGCCCTCGCTTCGGGCTTGTTAGCGGCACGTTGTGCCCCGTCACTCCCACTGATTCCTTTTTTATGGATGTAAGTGATTTAAATGTGTGCTCCAGAGCACCCTTAGAGCTGGGATATTTTTCTTGTTGATCATTCCCCAGAGTGGTTTGGGATACAAAGGCCAATATAAAGCTGCTTGCAGGATTTCTTCCTTTTTTAATGTTTATTTTTAGGGTGAAAAAAACATGGAAAAATGTTCTGGGGTAAGTGTAAGCTTCGTGGACAGCCTGAGTTTGGATCGTGTGTTAATTACAGAGAAATGTTAATTAAAGGGAAACAGTTTCTGCTCCTTGCAGGGTCTGGTAGCAGGTGACAGAGCTGTTGGGGCTGTGCCTGGTGTGGGATTGGGGACTGTCCCTCACATCCACGTCCCATGGGCTGCCCCGGGCCGAGCCCCTGGCCCTGCGGCTCCCTGGGGGGTTCAGACTCACCCTCTTTGCAGAAAAGGCTGTTTGCCCAACAGATTTCTGCACACACTTTCCTTAATGAAGAAGAAATAATTCAATGCTGCCATGCATAATTTAGTGCTCTCTGACGTGGGCTTGCGGGGACCGTGACCCAGCCATGGTCACCAGAGTCCTGGCACCGTTATTTCCCCAGTGGAAACCTGTGATGCTGCAGGGGAAAGGGAGGCTCAATGTGTTTCTGTGCCGTGACCTCCTGGTCCTGCAGCTCTGCCCCAGGTGGTGCTTGGCTCTTCTTCATGGCAGGTTTTACGCCCAGGACTTACGTTCTTGTGCAGCTTTTATCCTTTAAGGTGTACCCAAGTGATTCAGTGCTGCAGTTTGCTCCATGGGTTAATTTTGTTATTGTTTGTGATGTCACTTCTAAGTGCTCAGCTTATCTTTTCATGTCTACTCTGGCTGGGGCTTGCCCAGCTGTCCCAGTTTCTTGGCTTGGAGGTGGGATGCTACTCAGGACATTGGGAATGCAGCGGGAATCAGTGGATTTTTAGAGGGAAAAAAAATGAGGTTTCCTTGATGATTGCTGCCCCGTGAGGGCTGTGAAGAGATGTCCTGTGGAGCTCCAGCCAGTCTCGGCAGCAGAGCTCAGCGGTGGAGCAGGACTGAAGCAAACGCTGTACCTGTGCACGAAGGAGCTCCGCTCTGCGCTGGATCTTGCAGGGGAGCGGGGGGAATGTCCCTGCTGTGCAGAGCGGGGTGGCTGCCGAGCGGGGACCCAGTGCCACACGCAGCCGGGTTTGAAGGTGGCTGAGTCAGGGTTTGGATTCAGGACGATCTTTTGTGCTTTGCGGAGCCGGCGGTTTATTTTTAGTCGCTTCTGTAGCGCCGATTGCCATGGTAACGCAACGGCATCGCACAGGTTCTCCGATGGGTGTGCGGGTTGTGCTGCTCCGGCAGCACCGCACCAGGAGGAGCAGGCGTGGGGACAGGGCTCCTGGCCACGGTTTTTGGGGGGCAGGTGACAGCTCGATGTCTCACATCTGGTCCATCCCATGGATTAGGCTTACAGGCCGAGCTGGGGCTCGCTGCCACCCCCAGCTAGGGCTCTGCACCTCTGGAAACCAAACAACAATCCTGCAAGCACACAAACCCATCCGGGAAGAATTTTAAATGCATCCTTGGAGCATTAAAGCTGCTCAGCAGGGAATGAACCGCTCAAAACCTCGTTGACTAAAGCGGATCAGCCTTTTTGTCTGAAATTTATGCAGAAAAGTAAAGAACAAGGTGGGTGGTTCTGCACCTTTTCATACTGTTTGAAAGCAGATGCTGAACAATCGGGGGATCGTCAGGCTGCAAAGGCTGGTGCACGTGTCCAAGAGCAGAGCCAGGCACGACCTCCCTCGCCTGCCTGCCCTGGGCAGCTGCTCGCCTCCAGAAAGGTCTGAACACCCAAATTCCCCTTGACCTTGGAAAATCTTCCCTTTCCTAATCATGGATTGTTTGATCACTAGTTGCTCTCGGTGCAATTCAGGGCAAACCCAGAAAAGCTGCTTGTCAGTGATCTCACTGAAAACTCAGCAAGGAGAAAAAAACATGTTCATGAACATACTCAGGAGTTTTTCTTTTTGCTTGGGTGTGATAGGAGTGGTATTTGGCTCCAAGATTACAGCTAAAAATTATTTGAGAAGATAAAAGGCTGAAGAAAGCCCACTTCCACTTCAGTTTTTCACTTTCAGCAGATTAACTCACTTGAAGCTGAATGCGATCCTGTGCTCCGAGCTCCCTTACACCCTTCAAGGAGGCAGCTGGGAGCTTTCCAAGGGGCTGCCTTTGGGATTTATGGAGCGTGCTGGAACATGCAAGTGTTCCACCTCCATTTCATGAAGAAATACAGCACTTTTTACCCTCTGCCACTTTTAATCGCAGTGGGCTTTCAATCAGATGTAATAAATCTGGAAGGAACAGCACACTGGCAATACAGCAGCAAATTGCAAGTGGCTGTAGTTGCCCACGGGCTGGCTGAGACACCGTCCCCGGGTGAGAGGGGGCACAGTGACAGCCAGGGCGGGCTTTTGTGCTCCCTGCCGGGGGAGGGCTGGATATGTGGAAATAAAACACTGATTTCTGGTGTATTGGATGTTGAGATTTCTCTTTAAAAGCTGAAATATATCGATATATCTCACTCTTGGTTATCCAACGCTCCTCGTGGGCAAAAGGCTGGAGGGGGAGTGTGTGCTGCAACGCTGCTGGCTTATAAATGTATTTCACACTACTGTTGGGCGCTCCTGTGCTGATTATTTAGTTGTGGGATTTTTTTGGGGGGGGGCGGTGTTGACCAGCAGAGGAGGATAAGCTGCAGAGCTAGCATAGGTGAGGAACCAGAGTGCTGAGGGGGGAGCCAAGGAACAGTTTTAAAAACTAAATGAAGCCTGCTGCAGATATATAGCAGTTCTTAAACATCATTTTGGACCCGTTCTTTGTTTCCCAGGTCATGCTTGCTTGCTGTGAAGAGAAGAATGAATGGAGGGAGGGCTGCTCCTCCATCCCACGAGAGCCGACGGGACGCCAGATCCCTTTCCAGCTTATTCCAAGAAAATGAAAACAGCAGGGAACACCCGACCTGCCGCAGTGAATTTTTTGGAGAGCTTGCCTGTATTTGGAAGCACGCTGAAGGGGCCGATTTGGGATCCTTCCCCTCGTGTTGAGGGCTGCTGGTACTGAGCACGGCGTGGGGGCTGCTGCCATGCGCTCCCAGAAGCGGAGAAACGTGAAGGTGGATCAGGAGGGGAGCTCAGAGGTGCCCCTCGGGCTCCCGTGGCAGGGAGTTGAGGCTCTCCCGGCACCCTCCTGTGCATAAGTCACTACATTTAAATGCTGTCAGAGCAGGGTGAACCACTTAAAACCAATTAAGTACCTTAATGGATCTTTCCCTGATGGGGTTTCAATTACCTTAAGTAGAAGACAGTACGGAGCAGGAGTGCCGTTAGCCTAAAGGCAATCGTTTAGACTCTTGCTAATTGGATCATGCATTTGAAAATTACTGTGCTCCTACGGGATGAAATCTATATGGTTACTTAGATATCACTTACAGATATTTTCCGACTCAATCTGTACCTGTGGAAGATTTGCATTTTTCTGCTTGAAAACTTCTAAATGGGACGTTCCTGCTGCTAATTTATCCTCCTTGAGATGAGCAATATCTGTGTATGCAAATAGATTTCAGACGTGTGTATACATAGCTGAAAAAATTTGGGCAACACTTATTAAGAGGCTCATATGGAATCTGAAAAGCTGGGATGGATTTTAAGATAACTTTAAAAGAGGGTGAACTTTAAAGGAGTTTTAGTGGATCAGAATTTGCATCCTGTGTTCCTTTAGTTTGGAATCGGGCAAAATAAATTTGTTGTGAAGAAGATCAGGACAGAATTTCCTTGCGTAATGTTGTGAGGCACTTGTTGACCAGCGCACAGATTTAACTGAAGTGCACATCCTGATAGAAAACTGCTTAGGAGATTTTAAAAAAACTTAAAAAAAAACCTTTAAAAATGCACACTGTGTGAGGTGTACTAATTCATCATGGGATCCCGATGATTTTCTGAGCAGAAAACACCTACTGGAGGCTTTAGAAACGCTTCTCTTATTTACATCTGAAAAATAGGAGGTTTGATAATAAAACGGTGTTTGAGCCAGAGGAAAATGTATTAAACCCATTTAATGGGTGGCGAGGTGGGGTATTACGGGAATATTCTGGTGACATGAGCAATATTGTTTGTTTTTTTTAATGGCTGTTCTGTACCTCTGCACTGCTTGTTACTGCTGTAACCTCCCTCCGTTCCACACAGCTCGGGATTGTGCGTTTAATACAGATAAGTGCAGGGGCACGTCGCTGGGCGGCGGAGAGATTAACCCACCCGTGTGGGCTGGGGGGCTGCTGGGGCAAAGAGGGGCTCGGCAGGAACCCAGCTGAGCCCCGGGGCCACTGGCCAGGACCTGCCGGGCTGGGGGGGAGCAGGAGAATGGCACGGAGGGGGTTTCTGTATCATGTGTCCAACTCCAGGGACAGCAGCTGGAATAAGAATCAAATTTTATAAAGTGGTTTAAGAAATTTTTCAAAGCCTGGAGTATTAATAATAAGTTTTAAGTTTTAATAAGTTGCAAGCGCGGAGCTCATAAGCATGTTTTTATACATTTATACAGTGTATAAATAAGTTAGAAGTAATTATAATCAGAACAGCTTATTACTTTAACCAACGATTGTCTAGAAAAAGCAATCTAAAAGGACGGCGGTGCCCCCAGCCCTAAGCAGGGATCAGTTTGAAGCTTCACTCGCTCGAGCACTGCACCCCGGTCCTGCACCCCCAGCCCCCACAGTGGGTGTGGGGTGAGGCATCCCCCCGGGTGCTGCCTTCTCCCCTCTTTCCCTGCTCCAGAGAGGGGGAGCTCACAGAAAACGGGTTAGTGAGGAATCACCAGCCCTGATCCGGAAAATGACTCGTCTTGGCCTGGCAGTGTTCATGAGTGGGCTGTTGGGTGTTAGTACCGAAGCGGATGAGGGTTTCTGAGCGAGATGCTGCAGGGCCAGGGGCTCGTCCTCCCCCAGGAGAAGCCCCCCTGAGCAAGGCTGGCTGGCCGTGCTCTGGTCACCCTCACCCGGCGAGCTGGCCAGGAAGACGAGTATTTCAATACAGCCGCAGAAATGCTGTATCAATATTTAAAGCCAGCTAGCTAGCTTTGCTTTCAGGAAAGCAATCTTTCTGCATTTTTTATAAGGTGAGCCAGGGTCTCCTTACCTGCCAGAAGATATAATCCTCCAAGAGACAATATCTGATAGCTTACCTACCTAAATGAGACATTACGGGAACATCTCCCCTCACAATAGCCTGCTGTATGACCAACAATGCTCCATTTAGAGAGGAACTAATTGTCAGCATCTGCTTTTAATTTAGTTTACTTTTAAGGTGACTGATACCTTGTAAGGTCTTTGGGAACAACAGGGTGTTTCTGTGGTTAAGGAAATGTTAAACATGGAAGGCTGAGTAAGCACAATGGGCCTTTTATACAACTGTTTAAGAACTTTATTTTGCTTTTGTTAGCCAACTTCCAAGTGAAAGAACTTGCAGAGTCTTATAAGGCTTGAGACTACGTATCTGTAAAATAAGTGTGTGTTACTTCAGCTGCTCAGGGTTGATTTAAAGGCTTCTGGAGTTGCTGGAAACCTTTTCCTTTTTGGGAAGTGCTAGAAAGCTTAATGACAAATGAGGTAACATTTTAGGAAAGGCACAGAACTAGAATTTGGTAACAAGTCAAATTTGGATAATTTTTCTAGAGTTTTGCAAAATTTCCAAAGAACATTTTAGTGCCATCTCTGCTAAATAGGTCAGATAACACTAGTTTCTGTGGAAGGTACATTTTACAGGGCTTCTTTCCAAAGGGAATGGAACTGCTTTCTTAAAAAGCACCTAAAAAGGGCTAAACTGGCAGAGGCTGCCTGGGTGGCCAGAGGGACCCTGGTCCCAAAGGGGCGACGGGAGCTGGGCTGGTCCCAAAGGGGCGACGGGAGCTGGGCTGGTCCCAACTGGCTGAGAGGGACCCAGCAGCAGCCTGGGAGTGCCTGGATGGGAGAGGGGAAGGTGGTGGATCCAAACCCCCCTGGGAAGGGGCAGGTGGTAATAAGGCCACAGCTTTGGAGCTTTGAGCTGGACCTTGGGAAAAGGTTTTCCAGCTTCCCAGAGGGCTGGGGAGTCTCCAGCCTTGGAGGTCCGTAAGACTTGGGTGAGAAAACTCATCTAGGGCTGGTGACAGACCCGCTGTGAGAGGGAGATGGGGCCAAAGACCTCCAGAACTCCCTTTTCCCTGATCCCATGAAGCTCTTTGTCCAGCCCTGATCCCTCTGCAACTGCTTGCAGGTTGCCTTTCCCAGTGAGACGGACGTGTCCTCTGTGCAGGGCACAGGGGGGTGGTTACTCTTCTTTTTGATGCAATGGTTTTAAAATCCTGCTTTCCTCTTTGCCTGCCTCTCTCTCCAAACAAGGACATGTTTGTGCTTCTAAAGTGGCTGCTGTGATTAGTGCTGTAATCTCCATATCAGCTTTTACATTTCAAACCAGAGAGGGAAATTAATTCAGTTCCTGGATCCGTTCCTTTCATACATTTTTCCCCAAAACACCATTTGCTCAGCAAACAAATGAACGGGGAAAAGCCATAACTTTGTTCTCTTCTTAAAGGTGATCAAATCCCCCAATTTTTACAAATTCCTCGGAGAATGGAAGTTCTGCTGGATGGGGAGACCTGAAGAGCTGGAGCACTGCATGTGGGAGGAGGAGGAGGGTGAGGAGGAGGGATGGACTGGCCGGCTCAGCTCTAACACAGCTGGGTTGGTGAAGACACCGATGCTCCAGGGCCGCATCCGTCAGGAATCGCGCTGCAATTTGCTGGGCTGAGCCCATGTGGCTGTGGGTTTGCCATCAAGGGGAGCACACGCGTGACTTAGCTGGCTGGAGCCCTCCAATGTTTACACCTTTAGTGAGCTGGACCCTTTTTTCCACTACTATCCATCTAAATACCTTGTTTTGTACAAGTCCAGTTTAGGTGCGCAGCTTCGCAGGTGTTTATATGTTGTTTTTTAAGAACTGTCCTCCTAATTCGTTGCAAACCGAAGCCTGCTGGCAAGCGGAAGCTGCTACGGATGTTTCCATGAGAAGGTTGCAGCTCTTCTTTCTGGTTAAGCTCCGCAGACACATATCTAATTACAGCTTTGTGGCCGGGATAGGGTTATAGAGGGAGGGAAGCGCGTGCTGAAAATCAGTTTAAATGATTTGAGGGCAGCGAGTTAGTGCTGGGGGTGCTGCCTTCACACCGAGACCGGACACAAAATGCTGGCGGCACGCACAGGGACCGTGGGGAGTAAAAATGCCGAGGAAACGCTGAAGCTGAGGAAGCAGTCGGTGCTTTCCCTGGGGACCAGGGAGAGAACCCTGAAGAGCTCCTCGGAAAGCGGGAAGGAGGGCCGGGTGCGGGCCGGCCAGCCGCAGCAGCGTGCCCGACGGCTGGCTCTGCTGCGGGAGCTGGAGATGAACTGGTACCTGCGGGTCTGCGAGCTCTCCCACGAGTACACCATCGCCTACACCACCGGCATGCCCCACAGGTACGTACCCCACTCTCACAGTAGCAATCTGTACTCCAGGAAATGCTGGCGGTGGTGGTGATAATAGAGAGCTTTTAGGCTTTACAAGTCTGACTTTTCTGATGATTCGGTTTTTTGGTTTTTTTTTTTTTTTTCCTGCACCACAATGGATGTACATTAGAGCTGAAAATTCTACAAACTTGTTTCTTAGTTTCCGTACCTTCTTCGGTATAAACTACCTGTGGTTATCCAGCCTTATTTCTCATGAGTTGTTTTGTCCAAATGGCTGTAGTTTTGTTTGAATTCAGTTGAAAAGTTGCTGCTGTTGTGCAGGGGCTGTGTGCGTGACAGGAGAAAAGGGCAGGAAAGCCTTTGCTGGGTGCTGCTGGCCACGGGTGCCCCTTCCCTCCCCGGACCCAGGCAGTGGTGAACAAGCCACTTGTGAGGGGAAACCTGCAGCTGCTGAATTTCTAATTCCAGTGATCTTAAGTGTTGCAGCCTCCAGAATCTGATCTTACTCCTTAAAAAAAAAAAAAAATAAAGGGATCTCAGTATTAGTGGAAATTAGACGTGCGACTCTCTAATCTCCTGCACCCACTAAGACCCTTAATGAAATAGAAACCTAAATATGAATTGCCTGGCGTTGCTGTCTCTGTCCCGCTGTCCCCAAACAGCAGCAGCGTGGGGACAGGGCGGCCACAGTTGCTCAGGGTGGTTTCGGGGGCTGGTGGAGGGAGGACGTGGGTTTTGTTCGCCTCAAGGGACAGGGCTGCTTGCTGAAGGGGGCTTCAGCATTCTGCCCAGCTCTACACAAATGCATCAGTAACAGAGGGGATTTCAGCTGGGAAGTTGGGCAAAATCTTCCCTAATCCTAGACAGAAGGGGGATGCCTGAAGTGCCTGGCAATAACTGAGATCTTACAGGCATGCAGGGATTAGAAATTAATAAAAATGTCATTAGAATAAAAATTAGAAACAGGATAACTGAAAGAAAAACAAGATAAAACTATGAGAGGAGGAGCAAGTAGTTATTAAGTGCAGAAATGTCTAATGAGCCCAGTGAAGGAAATATGAGGGGGTCTGTAGACTAAGACTGAGCAATTTCTTGGGCACAGTGCTCATGGGCCACAGCAGCCCCTGCTCAGGCACCCATGGTCTCAAACAATGCTATAAGAGCGAAATGCTGGGGAATAACTTCTGAGAAAACTAAGTTTCTAATGGTGCTGCTGCATACAAGCCCCTAAAACTCCAAACCAGTGAAACTCTTACGTCTAAAAAATTCAGAAGAGCTCGTGGAGATATTTATTTGCTGTTAGTTCACCTTGCGTTAGAGATGAGGAGAGAGCTGGATCTGACAGGAGGTAAAACAGAAGGGGGATTTATTTTAGGAGACATGAAGAGTGAACATAAGAAGTCAGGAGTCCCAGCTGTAGACCGTGCTCAGCTAAAGCGTGTTGCTGCAGACTTGTCCGTGGCATCTGCCGCAGAGATCACAGCTACAGCCTTCGGTGTGATGCTGCTGCAAGGAAAAAACATGGTTCCTACGAGGCAGGCATGGCTGCAGCCACTGGCACATTTCCCTCCATATTGCAGAGAGCAGAGTTTGAAGGCATCGCCTGCACCCCACCGTTGGTGCTGCGGTTTGGTCACCACTGTGAGAACAGGGTCCCCGTCTTCAGGCAGCTCTATGGTGGGGACCACGGGGCTGAGGGGGCCGGGGCGGGGGAGGACAGGACCCCTTCCACTGCCCCAGCCTGGGACGTCGGGGACATGAAAGTCCATTAGTGCTGTCATGGCCTCAGTACAACAGTTACAGAGAAAGAATAACTGGGTAATCCAAATGTCCATGCCAAACGCCCCTCGGTGACATTGAATTATAATCTTTTAAAATATGTTCTAGGTTTGGGATCAGTCTTTGTTTATCTGCTTTGAAAGATTTAAGGATTAGTTGGGTTCATGATACATCCATCACTTGATTATTTAACTTATTTTTCCAATGTATTTGAGATTGAAATGACAGTCAGAAAATGGCTTGAGTTTTTAGAATAGAAGAGCCTCAGAAATCTACCTCCATGGTGTGTGTCATACATTGTCATGATTTCTTTGCTGTGGGCTGGTGCTGGATGCTGGAAGGTTGTTGTGGTCCTCCTGGATGTTAGCTTGACTGGAGGGTGCTGGATGCCCTCGGGTGCTGACTTTGGTGACGCAGTGAAACCTGTGCTGTTTCTCCCATCACCCCTCAGGGATGAAGATCCTGAGAACCAGAAACTTTTTGCTTGCTATTTAGTGGTGAAATAACTGTTGGTTTGGTACGTTTATTTTTAGGCATAGTGCTCAGACACATACCTGTGTCCTTGCCTGCTGCCCCGTGCCAAGAGGCAGCCAGTCCTGTGGAGCAGGAGGTTTTGTAGTGGCTGGTGGCATCTCAGGGGCTTTGCCCATCCACGCACGGGCTCCTGCAGGAGCACACAGCCTCCTGAAAACTGGTGCTTATTCCCTGTCCCGGCTCCGATGCCCGTAGCTCATTCCTTTCTCAAGTATTTCCCTTGTCTGTTTGGTTTTATGTTATTTTTTAATTCTTGGTGTTTGCCTGCTCCATAGCCTGTGTTTTCTTATTAATTGCCAAAGCCCCAGGAGGCTGCAGGTACTGGGCAAGTTCACAGACCAGGTAACCTGAGCTGTGAGACTTCACAAAGAACTATGAGAAAACAAAATGTTTTAATGACTTGCATAAGAGATGCTTACAGTATTCATCTGCCCAACCCTAGGCCTGAAATAAACCCTGTGAGAATATTTGTTTTACATTTATTGGCCTTGGATTGCATCCCAAACAAATATTTCTCATTATCTAAATATAAGACCTGGGAAACAGGGTCGGTTCTCTATTCCCACTGGCAGTCCTTACCCCTTGGAGTACTTGACCATTATAGGTTTCATCAGATGAACAAGATTGCTGATCTTGGCCAGAACCCATCCTGGGCATCAATTAAAATGAGCCAGTTACGATAATATAAAGAATGGCTGGGAGCAAAATACTGCTCCACAGTCCTGTGGTCCTCATGGGCAACACAACCCAGCTTAAACCGTCTTATACTGGTGGGCGTGTGATGGCACTGGGCTCTGCTCTCGACAGACTGTTGGGTGGAAGCTCCTGAAGACCCCACACTCCGTCATCTGCTGGGCATCGAGGGGGGTCTCTTTGCAGCTCCGCCGTGGACCATGCATTTGTACAAGCCCTCCTGCGCAGATATCCCACCCCACAAGCCCAGCCTGCAGAAGCCGAGCGAAGGGCTCCTCCTGAAAGGCAAAAAGCAAAGCGCAGCCCCCAGAGCCCGCCCGCTGGCCGAGGGCTGGCCGGGGAAGCCCAGCCGAGCCGCCGAGCTGAAGCAGCTGGAGAAGTTCCTGCACCTCCATGGGCTGTCGCTGCAAGAGACCGTCCGAGCCAAGACGGGGATGAAGTACAGGTACCACTGCGCGTCGCTTGCTGGGGTACTCGGTGGCTGGCTGTTTGGTGGCAAACAGCTAAAACTATGCGAAACTTGACTGAGCGACCTGTGCGCACCTTCAGGCAGGCTTACAAAATCTGAACGCCTTCTCTGGTTTAGTAGATTTTCTTCTCTAACTTTCTGAGCAGGGTAAGAATCAGCACAACTTTGAGCAATGGTAACTGCGTGTGACCTAGTCTCTTAAAACTTTGATTTTTCGCTTAAATTTTTAGCTTTTTAAGCTAAACTAAGTTTAGCTTAGTTGTTTGTTTCCATCTACTGAACTGCCTCTTTCAAATTTGGGTAGAAGTATTTACTCTTTCTGGTGTTTTAATGAAAACTCATTTATTTATATGCATTAAAGGGATAATTGCTGGACAGCGAAATGAAAACATGGAGGACAGAGGTGTTCTGACTGTGGCTGGTGCTTTGATGCAATGTCTGTCCTCACTCTGCCCTAAAACTGGAGCAAACGGACTGAAAGCCTGAGAACCAGCATCTGGCTGGGTTCAGGCTGGAAAATAGATGTTTTGTGCATTAGAAAGAGTGTGCAAAGGAGAGGGACCTCCTCCATGCAGGGAGCTGGGACAGCCTGGGGACAGAGGGTGTAGGCTGTGGGACCACGGGTGAGGAAGACATACGTGTGCTCAGTCTGTCAGTTGTCATTTTGTTTTGTTTCAAAAGAGGTCCATTTTAAAAGGATGACAACCCATATGGCAAGTAGATACATTCTCTGTGCTTCTAATAAAAGAAAATTTTCTTCAAAACATTTGCTTTCCCTAGAGATTGACTTTTGCCCATGGCCAGTCTGAGCTTAAAATTGAAATAAGACAACATGTTTACTATTTTTATGGAAACAGCACAGTTGTGTCACAGCTTTAGCTGCTGACTGGGGAAATTTGTCGTTGTTTGGAGACACTGTCCAGGGGGGAGTGAGAGTGTGAAAGAAGTGTTTTGGAGCCAGCAGCAGGAGAAACAGCGAAGGGCTTTGTACCTCTGCTCTGCTGGCGCCGAGGGAATCCTTGGGGCAAGTTGGGGTTACACAGCCTTGAAAGCTGATGTAAATAAGTAGAGAACTGAGCCCTCAGTGTTCAACTGATGAAAAGGGAAAATGTCCAAAGGCAGTGGAACGGCATCCTGGGGAAGCTGTGCTCCGAGCGGAGCTCTGATAGAAGTAATCCCTGGTGTCCCTCTGTGTTAGCAGGAGCGACGCGGTCCCTGAGTGAGATATTCTAACTGGACTTTTTGGATCTGGAAGCTTGCCTCCCTTCTAAGGAGAAATTCTTTTGCTCCACTTCTGCTGAGTCAAAAACACGTTGGCCAAAACTCAACAGCAATGTTCATCTCTATTTGCTGCTGCACAGAAAACGTGCCCAGGCTGGAGGAGAAAACCTGCAAAGAGGTTGGGGACAAAACTTCTCTAGGGATGGATACCCAATCCCTAAACTTGCTGGAAACAGTTTTTAAGTCACAGAAAAATTTAATTAATGAGATATCCTGGGACTGTCCAGGGGGAGTTGGTGTTGGCCTTGAGGCTTTACCCAGTGCCACGGACTGTGGATGCACGCTCAACTCTAGCACGGGCTCCATGTCAGTCGCTTCATGCACCTCTCTGTTTCTTGGCTTATAAAATGGAGTGGTCTTCATTCATCGGAGCCTTTAGTCATGATTAAAATAAAGCACATGCTTAATTTCTATTGAAGCTGATGGATTCAAGCATATGATTAATTTTAAGGATGTGCATTTTTCACAGTTGACAGAAACAGCTGTAAAATATTGCATTTCCCATCTATCGTACCCCGGAGAAGGGAGACTTCTGCAGGAGAGGGCTGTGCAGAGGGCTCTGCTGATTTTCTCTGGTTTTCCAGCAGTCATCACTTGCTGCGTTCTGTAGATTTTTGCTCTTCTAGCTTTAGAAGTACAGAGGCTCTTCTAGTTTTATTGTGAGCTTGAACATTTTCTTTCCCAGCTTGGTTTGTTTCACCTTCCAGACATGTCTTCAGATATCTATAGGTCTAGTCTAAAGACAGCCCAATAAAAGCCTCTTTTTTTTTAAGACTATTTAATTACGTGTGGAAAGTAATGAACTGTTAACAAGAAACACTTACTAAATACGCATAAGCTGGTTTATTTGTAGGATGATTAGTTCTTTTTCCTTTCATTGCTTTAGCAATAACAGCTTAGTTCAGCCTATTACTGAATAACTGGAAGTGCAGCAGCACATGAGCTTTGTTTCTGATGACAATAGTATTTCTGTCAGACGAAACGCCATTTGCAAAGCCAATTTGGTGTCTCATTATCCAACGGGGTGTTTGTTGCACGGCTTCCTTCCATACACGCTTTGCTGGGGTTTGAGATCTTAAAGACTGGATTATGGGGCTGGGTTTGTCTTCACGGCTGGGAAGCTGTGACTGTAAAACTTCTCAACATTCTGCTCATGGGTGGCTGAAATAGCGTCTCTGCGCTCGGGCAGCTGCAGTTTGAGAGCCCGAAGGGGAAATGTTATATGTATACGTTTGCAAAAGCACCCAGGCAACTTTTGCAAAACATGCTGCTGGCAAATGTTACAGGTGGAAAGTATTTATGGAGGTCATGGACTTCAGAGGCGCTGCTGGATTAACCCACGCAGCAGCCTTCGGAGCTGGGGGTGTGGTTTTCTTTTTGTATTTGATCTACTTTATATTTAGTTGAGGTTTGGTTCAGGGAGGGCGAGTTCTTCCTGCAGCACACAAGCAAACTCACTTCGTTTGGAGCAAGCCCTCCCCAGGCTGTCCCGCAGGAAACCTTCGGGAGCTCCTGCATCCTGAGAAAGCACTGGGATGCTCTGCCCCATTTCTGTTGCTTTTGTAGGTTAAGCTAATTAAAAACTTGAAATTTAGGGGTGCCATGCTGAAGCTCTTGTACAAAGACTGGCCAGCAGATAGCCCTTTGCAGGATGTTTTCTCTTCTGATTGCAATGGGAAATGTCACCAGTGCAGAGCGAGCGCTCGGCCGGTGCAGCAAGGAGTTGGGCACGGCGACCCCGGGGAGGAGAGGGCACCTGCACGTCATCAGAGACAAACTGATGGTAAAACTCATCCTCACTCATTTTTTTCTTTTGCCTCAAATCACTTATGGTCTTGTCTGATATGCGAGGAGGAGGACGAGGTGGTGGCTTGTGCTGGTGCAAGGCAGGTGAAGGTGCTGGTGATAAAAATAGTGCTGTGACCAGATAGCCGATATCTCTTAATTCTGAAAAATAAAAGTACTTACTGTGGCTAAATACAGCAAGAGGAAATACCAGAGAGCTCTAGGGACAAACTGATGGCCAAAGGGCTGTGATTTGTATGTCTAATTTGGTGTGTGTCTTGTGTTGGTACAAGTCTGTGTCAGGAAAAGCAATAAGGGAGTGAAATATGCAGTCTGCAGTGCCAGAATGAATGTCATTCTTCACCTACATCGTTACTTACTGTCTAAGTATTACTAAAGATCAAACATGTTACATTTACTGGAAAGGTTCTCCAGTTTGGTAACCTTGCCAGACAACTATGGCACTTGGGTAACAGGATCCGATCCTGAAATAGCACAAGGCTTTTGGTGACTACTAGGATTTTGTGGTGGTCACTGAAGGCACTGACCAACACAGGCAAAAAGATAAAATACTCCTGCAGAAAAACTATTGCTGAAAAGTCCCCCGCATCCCTCTTTACATAGACAAAAAAGCAAACACCATTTTAGAAAATGTAACATGCATAACAGTAAAATACTGTTTTTTATATAAATTTCTGGGAGCTGACGTTTCAAATCCTGCAGTCTGTACGGGCCATCCCATTTCAAAGGCATACAGTAAGCTGGGCTAGAGAAAGCAGAGAGCTCCGAGTGATGTGATTGTCCCTGCACCGGGTGATTAAACAGGCTTTCAGCTTAGGAAAAAAGATGATTGACAGGGATTACAGCAGATGTGTGTAAAATCAGGATCCGCCTGTAGCAAGTTACTTGCTGTCTCCCACAACAGAGGGGGGGAATGCAAATGAAATTTCTGGACAACAGGTTTAAAACACAGGAAATGCTTTCTCTGCAGCTTGTAATGAAATTGGGAAACTTGCTGCCATGGAATAGTTTGGATGCTGAAAGTAGGAACATGTTCAAAACGTTGTTAGGTATCAGGCAAGGCCATCAAAGGCTTTTAAACGCAAAGGGGTGGATTTAGCCTCTGTCACAGCAAATTTTTAAATGGCAGATGGCAGAAAGCTGAAACGCTATGCCAGGAAAGGTATTACTGCGGTTTTGTTCGGTTCCTTTATAATCTTTTCCCAGGGCATCGTCTGGGCTGCGTGGCTGCTCTGCAGGGCTGCTTGGCTCTGCGCCGGTATGGTCGTGCGTGCGCTGTGCAACAGGGTGCGGGGGTGAGCAGGCAGATCGCACTCCTCAGCCCTTACCCCTTCTTCAGGGGTCGTGTTTATACCCCTGCAGGGCTACCACAGGGGAAGGGAATTTGGGAACCATCACTCGGCCATAGCTGCTTTTCCAGGCTCCCTTGGTGAGGCTCATTTCATGCACTGAAGCTTTAAAATATCTAATCTTTAGATGCCAAAATATATGAAAGCGCTTGATGGGGTCCTATAATCCTGCGCTGTAATCCCGTCCTAATCTGCTCAGTTCAGAGCAGAGTTGCATTATATTTATTGGGATATAGCTTACAGCATTAATGTGTTCCCTATTTCTTGTGCAGATTGATCTATAGAGCCGCATCCAGCTGTGTCCTTTTTTTAATAGCCCGCATAATTTTTTCATAAGTGCGCTGGTTTTTTTCTTTTTTCAGTCTGGTCAAACTATACTGCCTGCTATCTAGTGCAATGGTGATGGCAGATATTCCCATGTCTATCCTTTTCCCAAATGATACCAGTTTCCACTTGCTCCTTGGTTTTTGTGTTATTTTTGTAGGGTTCCTGCCCACACCATGCATGAATGGGGGAGGACAGGATGAAAACAGGGGATGTGTGTGGGTTGGGATGTGGCCAGGGTATCCGTATGCGTGTATGGTGTTTGTAGCGTGGCATTTCCTCCCTGAAGTAAGAAATTCCATCTTTCTGCTTGGGAAGAACGGTACCTACAGCCCATGAGCCCCATTTCCCTGTCTGGGTTTCAGCAGGAGGAGCTCTTTAGCTGCTCCTTTGATGCTGGCTCCCAGCTCCTGCTGCTTTCTGCTCGCTCTCATCGTGCCCGTCCACACGTGAGCACACACACGCGTGCACACACGCTTCCTTTTGCCATGTAAGGTCCTCAACAGCCATGAGAAAGTCGTGTAAAAGCTCAGATCCCCCCTGCCAGTACTCCCAGGGTTACTCACACCTTTCGGTAGGAAGCTCCCCATGCCGTAGGTGGAAGACAAAGCAAATTTTTGTCCTCCCAGTTCACCACCCCAGCAATAAATCCCCACTAACCCTTCGCTGCGTGCAGCGTAGCAGCTCCTGCCGGGGTCGAGCAGGGATTTGCTTGCTTGCTCCTGCTTTTCACGCACCTTCTGCTCCTGTCAAACTCCAGCTTGAGAGGCTGCCCTGCCAGATGCTGAATAAATCGCCAGCTCTGTGGGCAAGGTGCTGCCTGCTGAGCCCGCTCTCCGCTCCCCGCCGCGGCATCAGCAGCGCAGAACTGATCCAGTATCTCTCCAGGGAGCTGACTTGGAAGTTTGGTATATTTATGGGTATATTTATATACAGGTTTGAAGTCTGCAGTCTGTCTGCGTGCCCTGGGATAAAACTCAGTCCATTCTGTCTTGGTTAAAACAGGTTTTATCCAGGAGTCTTTGGGCTGACTTTGGGATCTGCTGAGATTGGGACCTCGCCGTATGTTGCCCTGACACAAACTGCTGAATAGTGGATCTGGGGGGGGCTGAGTTTAGGAAAATACCAGCTAAACCTCCACAGTTGTCAGGGTCACTGGTTTGTTTCAAAGCTCCATCCTTCAGGAAATGATCATAAAACCAGGCTCTGGCAAGGCTTCGAAGAGGTTAGCTTCAGTGCCAGGCTGAGAGCAGGTCTCTGTATCGCTGACCGTGGTGTGTGCCCCGGCAACGCTGACTCAGCGCTTGGCATCGCGGATGGCCACGGCTCAGGTGGAATAAAAATGAATTTTGGTCTTCGATACAAATCCAACCACTGATGCAATCGCAACTCTTTTGCTTTGCTTAATTGAAGTAAATCACCAAACGCAATGGCAGCTGCTCTCCCTCCCTGTAGTTACTCCTCCTGCCCCATGTCCATCCCTCCCAGCACAGGTCTCCCAGTATGAACAGAAAATGCTCTTTTTCAGCCCCGGCAGTGCAGGGCTATGGCCCAGTCTGTGCTTAGAGAGCTCCCTTGATTTTCTTTCTCGGGTATTAATCCTAGTTTGTACACCAACAATTATTAATAGTGAGTTTTCATTGCATTCTGAATTTGCAGCACTTGAAAGCTTGGGGTAATGTAGAGGAAACTTTCCTGGAAATGCAGTACTTTGTCCAGTCTAACAGATTCCAAAGGCAAAACATTTAGAATAAAAAGTGCCCTTTTGAGACCTGGGGATATCAGGAAGAATTTAGCAGAATCAGAGTAAGTGTCTGAGAGGAGGCAAAGCTGCAACATGATTCCAATCAAGCCCAATTTTAACAGAGACCTGTCAAGCGCAGGGACCCCTCATCGTCGGATTGCAGTTTTCTCCTCTTGCTCAGAATTATTCCAGCGTCAGGAGACAGTTGCCAGGTCAAGGAAGTGGATGAAGATTTTGGGTATTGTTGATGCCAGCCCTGAAGGAGAGGGTGCTGGCTCTGGGAGTGCCTCTGTGGGGCTGCCCCACAGCACAGCCCCAACCTGTGGCCGCTTCCCAGAACCGACTGCAGAAAATAACATGGGAATAATAAATCTAACACGGGGCAGAGCTGGAGCATGTACCCCACTGCGGCGCTAGGGTGGGGGATCTCCTGGGATTCTGCTCTTAGTGTTTCTCAATGTACTTTCATAAGGGATCTTACCCCTGTGCTCGGCACTGGTGAGGCCACCCCTCAATGACTGGGTTCAGTTTTGGGCCCCTCACTCCAAAAAGGCCATTGAATGACTCGAGCGTGTCCAGAGAAGGGCAACGGAGCTGGTGCAGGGTCTGGAGCACAGGTCTGATGGGGAGCGGCTGAGGGAACTGGGGGGGTTTAGTCTGGAGAAGAGGAGGCTGAGGGGAGACCTCATGGCCCTCTACAACTCCCTGAAAGGAGGGTGCAGAGAGGGGGGATGAGTCTCTTGAACCAAGGAACAAGCGCCAGGACAAGAGGGAATGGCCTCAAGCTGTGCCAGGGCAGGGTCAGACTGGCTCTTAGGAAGTATTTCTTTGCAGAAGGGGTTGTTGGGCGTTGGAATGGGCTGCCCAGGGCAGGGGGGGAGTCCCCATCCCTGGAGGGGTTGAAGAGTCGGGTTGACCCAGCGCTGAGGGATCTGGTGGAGTTGAGAACGGTCAGTGTGAGGTTCATGGTTGGACTGGAGGATCTTCAAGGGCTTTTCCAACCTGGATGATTCTGTGATTCTGTGAAATTCCAGGTGTAACTGCAGTATTTCAGGCTGCTGCTTCCATCACTGACCCTCCTCTCCTCTGGGCAGCCTGTCATGCTGGTGCGAGTATGAAAGGGTTAGGGGTGCTCTGGGAGCACCAGCATCACCCCTGTGTACTCAGCAAGCGGGGGAGTGCAGCAGGGCGATTCTTTGCACCGGTCTTTGAATCCAAAAGTGCTTTTTTTTTTTTTTTTTTTACAGTTTAAGCAAACCAAAATGATCAGTTGAAACGTATTTTTATTATGCTGTGTTTTTCCCCATACTGAGGTGATCACCTTTCTACTTCTGCATCTCTCCATCAGGTAGAGGCCCTCAAGGTGGCCGGATTCCCCCCAGCTCTGCTGTGTGCTTCTGCCCGGGGAGCCTGCCTTGAAAGGCAGCTTTTTCCACAGCTAAACTGCCTGCTGCAGACCTGCTACTGCCTGATAAGCCTTTTTTTCTTGTTTTCAGTGTGCATTTTCATAGTCGCTCGGCTTCAGCCCCGTGCCAGAAAGACTCCAGAAGACAACACAGCATTTCCGTAATTCCAGTAGCACGGTTGCTATTTTTTCCTGGGGTGTTTGTGAGATACACGAGGGTGTTTAGTGTGTCCAAATAGGCATGATGAGGTTGTCAGAGGGGAGCTGCTCACAGCTGTCCAGCCGCAGGCGGGGTAAGCATCTCCCCCTGCCAGCCCTCGGTTGCCCATCCCAGCTGGGGTGATGAAATGCACATTTTTCTCTGCAGAAAAAGACACCCCGTAGATTGCAAGAGTAATTATTCTTTTCCCCTGAGGACCTGATGAGTGGGTTATGCATTTGGCAGTAAGTAACGATCCTCTTGCAAATCCTTTTGTTAATTAAATGGGCACCGTTCCAATATGAAAGTGGCTGTTCGATACCATTTGGGATGCACTCTTGGAGATCAGGGACTACTTGCCTGGCCAGCACTGGCCCTGGGAAGTACAGCGGATCCTTGGCTTGGCAGTGCTTGGAGGTCACCTGAAGACTTGACAACACCTTGCATTTAATTTACTAAAATGACATTATGCTGCTTTGAGGTATGTCACGCTCCTGCCTTGGGTGCAAAAAAACCAAAGCTAAGAAGCCTTTGCAGAGGGCTCTGGAAGTGAAAAGAACAATATTTTTCCCCTTTGTCCCAAGGGATTGGAGGGAAAATTAGGGAGCTAAAGCATTCCCCTAGTCCCTGGCTTTTCCTGGCAGCAGTGTGCTCTGCCTGCACCCCTGAGCAAGCACAAAAGGGGCACAAAGTCTGCTCCGGCAAGACCTCCTGGTGGGAGAAGTCACCCTGTTCAGGTAAAAAACAAATTCCAGGAGTCCTGAAATGCTGATTTTTTAGCTAGTGATGTAGGCTAGTAACTAAGTCGGGGAGGAAGTGCTGACGCAACGGTTTTTGCTGTATCGCATTCCCCAAAGAGGAGTCTGGCAGTGTGAAAAGGCAATGATGAAATTAATTGGACTGAAGATAATTTCTTAGTAATCTGCTACATTTCAGCAAATGACATTGTTCTGGGTGATGTGATAATTCTCTTCAATGACTAATTCCAGCAGATGCCTCTCATTATTTTGAGACTGCTGGTCAGTGTGAAGAGTTTTCTCTCCAAGGCGGGGAGTGAGGTCTTGTGCCAGTTTTGCTGGATGGAGCTGATGGGATTCTTACCCCATGCCACTCACTTCAATAATTAGAAATGTTGTTGCAGCTGAGAGAATCTCAGGAGAAGAATTAAAATTACTTTTTATAAAATACTATTTGGGAAGGTGATATTTTAATAGTGCTTGTTGTTCAATATTGGTTTATATAAGATAATCACTGATGGAGACACTCAGCTTTCATTTAGTTTGCTCACAAAAGAGCGCAGATCCCCACGCCAACCGGAGAAGGACGCAGCTTGAGTGAAAGCTGAGGACTCCTGGGTGAGTGGGACGTTGGACAAAGGAGCATCCATTGGAAGAAAGTTTTGCAAACAATGCAGTCTGCCATAGCTCATCTTTATCCTGACCCTCTGCCAGCTCATCTCAAAGAATCAGAAGTTATTTTATGATAATTAGTCATCCATCTGCTATAGTGTGTCCCAGAAAAGGGCAGAATGGAGCTGTGTGTTATTCAGCATCCAAGACCGAGACCTTAGCAACATATTTCTTCATACAAGTTAATTTAGAGTTTTAAGCTGTTACAAGAAATGCTTGGGTGATATTTGCCGTGTCTGGATAACAAAGCAATATACATAATTGCCTAAGATCTACTATTCAACAAGCACAGCCAGGTTGGAAGAACATAGCTTGGGCTGAGCTTTATTTGGAGCTCTATTTGGAATACATTCATCAATCAGGTTATGCAAGGCACCTGGGAAAAATCTGCATTTTCTGCATGCAAGTCTAGAATATGAGTATGGCAAAATGGAAAACCACTTGTTTGCTGTAAGCTGCCAGCCTCAGTGCGTTCCTCTAACTCTTAACCTTCTTTAACTATTTTATAGTTTTACAGTAGAAAAACGTGGTTGTAGTTGAAAACACGTAGGTGTTATTTAACGGCTCCTGCAGGGAGGTTGGCCTGTGGCCGGCCCACAGGCTGTGCTCGAGGCAGGTGTCCCAACGTTGCTTCCCTCAGTGCCCCCAGCCCGGGTTCTGCCCCACCACACAGGGAGAGGGTGTGTGGGGCCCCTCGAAACCCCCTGAAATACCACAGAAGTGAGAAAAGCATTGAGCAACCGGCGATCACGTGCTGTCTGGTGTCCCTGAGCCTGGCACAGCAACCCTGAATGCTGCGGGGTGGATGGCTCAGTAACCAGGATACCTGTGTCAGGGGCTCCAGCCCCACCGGGGCAGGGGAAAAAAAAAAGAAAATCTCTTGTACTGTGCAGTGGAGCTTTGTGCAGCTCTAAGTGTTTTAATCATGTTTAATCCTGTTCAGTGTATTACAATACATTAAAATAATGGTCATTGGAGCCCATCTTGTAAGCCACAGGCTTTCAGTCATGTGAGAAATGAAATAGATAACATGGGAAAATTAAATTACCTGGTTTGGAGCGGGGGGTAGCGCAGATAATAGAGTGATAGGGAATGTGCTGGTGGATGTTTCCATCTGCAGGGATGAGTGACTGGGTAACTGAATTGGGTGCCTAGTTGGTTACATCCTCTTTGTAAGACACAGAAAGCTCTGGGTCTCGGTTTTAGTATTGATTCTTTCACATTATATAAAGCGACAATTTATTTAATATTGCACAGAGCTGGCTAACTGTTGCAAAGCTCTTTGGTAGCAGGCAGCTCCCTCGGTGCCCGGGGTGCTGTTGGCTTTCAGTGGGGATCCTGGTGCGGCTGATGAGCATCCGTGGGGCTGGCGAGGGGGCACCTCGGGCACCCAGGGGTGATTGAAAATTAGATGGGAGTTTGTTCACAAGTTCCCCGTGAGTGGATCTCAATATGATGTACAGATTGCATACATTATATAGAAATGCATGCAAAATAAAAAAAAAAAAAAAAGAGGAGGGCTCCAAAACACTGTGGGTTTATGAAGTTGTAAAAGGAGAATTTTGCTGCTTATTTTTAAAACCCCTTTTCTACAGGGTGACCTGGTGCAGCCATAGCTGAGGGTCTCTGCTCCAGGGGCTCAGCTCCCGCTCAGGCAGAGCAGAAACCCTCGGCAGCGCTGCCCGCAGGGAAGCCATCTCACACATTTATCACCCTGCTGGCATCTGGCTCAATTCTAATTAGAATTAAGCAAAGCTAGTGTATTTTTCATGCCAGTTTTGATTCGTTTATCGTTTTATCATATCCTGAACGTTTAGCATTTTATCATACCCTGTAATGCAAACATGAGGACTCCAGAAGAACAGGGCAGCCTCCCCGGGGGCTGGGACGATGCTGCCTCATTAATACCCCAGTCTTAACACATTGGCCCTGTCAGCAGAGCCAGCAGCCCGGCTCCGTTTGCCCACGCTGCCCCATTCCCAGTTTCAGTCCCTTCTGGGAGGATGGAGCCCTCGGAGCCTGGCGGGCGTGTGCAGGGCTGGAGCTGATAACAGATCTCGAGGGCTATCAGAGGCAGCCTGGGCTGGGTGCTGCAACCAGCCTGGCTGAAAACCTGCCAGAAAGACGCTTTCTAACTAAAAAACATTTAATGGCAATTTTGATCAGTCTTCCTCAAGTGCAATTACAAATGCAAATTAAGTTTTTCATGTGAAACCAGTGAAAATACGACTGTTTGCTAGATAAGCGCAGTGCTTTTGTTCTGCAGCTCATTTCCTTGCCAAGCTTCCAGGGTTGTTATCAAAAAGAAATGTTCCTCGTGGGTTTAGATATACCCAAAAGAGCTACAAATAGCTGCGGGGTTTGTTGCTGCTGCTTCAGACAGGACCCACTCCTCAGCTGAGCTTGTGAGCATCCTGCTGCAGCAAGGCCTGGGCTGTTAATTGAAATTAATACCACGGAAGCCCTTTTGGGAGCTGCAGCCTAACGCCAGCTTGCTCCTGGGCTCTTCTCCCTGCTCTCCTGGGCGGCAGCGCTCGGTATCTCGCCAGTGTCCGTATCAGCCCAATTTGTGGAGATGTAACGGAACTGCTGCAATCATAAGTAATTAGCCCAGCAGGAAACCTGTTTTCAAACAGCTATTGAGATGGAGTGAAATGGCTGAGAGATGCGCATGGGCTGTATTTATAATCAGAGCTTTTATGGCCCAATGAAACTTTTATTGGGACATAACGCAGAATTTCCCTGAGTGCGTCCTGCTGGGCTGCGGAAGAATTATCACATGGAAGTCTGAAAATCAAGGATTTGTGGCAGTATATTAAGATAATTCTCGTGAAGGCCAGTCTTGGAGACTACTGCCTAAAACGTCTGTGCTGGATTTTGGAAAGGCAGCTGTGGACAGACTGCAGTGGCTGTAACGAGGTCTGATCTGTTAGATAAAATAAAGAAGGGCATTTTTCAGGTGAAAAAGCTCCAAGGGCAGAACTCTGCATTCCCCAGGCCCTTCTTCTGGAGCACGATCCTGCCGTCACGGCACTGCCAGCTGTATTTTTAATGTTTCCGTGCAGCTTTCTGAAGTTTGGTTGATCCAATTACATGGCATGCAAAGTCTTGCTGAGCACCTGTCGAAATGTCCAACATGGTTAAAAGTCTATCATGAACGCTGTAATCATGTTTTTAATGTGTCTCTAGCCTGGAAGAGGTGACTTCTTCTGTCCTGCTGCATCTCGCCAGTCCCTGGCATTGCTCTGGCCGCGGGTGCAGATGGCAGGTCCCTTCCCCCTAGGCAAGGTGTCTGTGGCATCGGGAAAATGGTTCATTTAATATTGCATGTAATTATGTGGTGGTGATGCAGTGGCAATTGTTTGCATAATGAGCAACGATAACCATAAACTTCTTAGGTGTAGCATTGCGCTGGTACGGGGAACAAAAGCCATTTGAGCTGCGTCCCCCTCTGAGAGCTCTGCGTGCCTCCCCACTGTGCCTTGAGGAGCAGCCGCGAGGCTGGTGGGGACGTCAAAATATGCTGGCCCAAGGGGTGCCCTGGAAGGGATGGGACCAGCAAACAGCTGCTCTGTGCCACGGAGAAAATACCTTTTACCTGCCAGGAGCTGCCGCGGAGTGTGGGCGCACAGCCCCTGGCAGGCAGGTGTGTGGGTGCTCGGGCCCCCAGGGCTCCTCCAGATTCACATCTTGGGTGCCTTGCTTAGTGGCACCCAGTGTCCCCAGCTCACAGGAGGTCCCCAGAACCCAGTGGGGACAGCAGCCTGCCCACAGGACTTGGCAAAGTCCCTCCATGAGCACTGAGAGAAGTTTGTGGCTGCACAAGTGTAACCTGGTGTGAGCAGCCGGTGCTCTCGGTGAGGCCCTCAGGTGTGCTGGAAAGCATTGTTATCCATCCCCCCCTGCTATGTGATATATATATCATATATATCCACCCCCACTATATCATATATATTTACTGTGAGGGTGGTGAGGCCCTGGCACAGGTTGCCCAGAGAAGCTGTGGCTGCCCCCTCCCTGGAAGGGTTCAAGGCCAGGTTGGACGGGGCTTTGGGCAACCTGGGCTAGTAGAAGGTGTCCCTGCCCATGGTGGGGGGTGGGACTGGATGGGCTTTGAGGCCTCTTCCAACCCAAATCATTCTATGGTTCTATGATTCTGTGATATATGCAGGCACAACCTAAACAAAAAATAGCTAAACTGAAAATAATTTTATGCATTGCTGAAAAGGAAGGCTTCTAGCAAAGCCACTTTGCAGAGGGGCTCATCTGACATTAGTGCTGACAGGGGCTGCGTTCGCTGCTCTATTAAGTTGCTGTCTTCTCTCAGCATTGAAGAATTTCAGTTAAAGACCTTAAACCAGCTGAGATGGCATCATTATTGGTGACCTGGATTGCTGGGTAGCATGCAGGGGTGCGCGTTTATGTAACTGGCTGCATGTGGTTGGTGTCCAGGTCTCCTCCATACCATAACCTGCAGCCACACACCATGGTGGGTCTTCCCTGGTGCATAAACCTCTGACTGAAATAAGGTGAAAACGTCCCCTAATTACATTGTGATTCAAAGTAACTGGCTTGGTTGATGTGGGGCAGGTGGTGGACATTGTCTACCTGGATTTCCCCACAGCCTTCTCCTAGAGAAACTGGTTGTTATGGTCTAGACAAGTGTCTATTGCAAGCACAGCCGGCTGCTGAGGTCTGGGCAAGAAGGGCATGAAATTAAGACCTGCCATCATAAAAGATTGACAGAGCCTGCCACAATTCATATGCAGCTTATTGGTATTACTGAAAATACAGGTTTAGCTGGCAATCAGATTAAATTTAATGAAATTAATAAGATGCTAGTTGATATTTGTCCTGTGAAATGCTCTGCTTTGGTAGAATGGCATGGCAGAGTATTTAGTGTAAATAGCCTATGACTGCAGCCATTGAGAAGCAAAGTCTCAAGCCAGACTTGACATAATATTTCAAAGTTGCTTCTCTATAAGGTGAAATTTGAAAAAAAAAAAAAAAAAAGGAAAGAAGAAAGCAGTGTGTTTAGCTTGAGCCGTGCCAGAGGGTCGGGTCTGCATCAGCTTGAAATGTTTCATCCAACCCAGACTGAAGGACCTCGTTATATTTTTATATTTTGGGCTGCAGAAGCATCTTTTTCCTGCTCGTTACAGCAAGAGCCCTGCCTGCGGGGAGCTCCAGAGAAGGGCTTGTCCATCATCCGCTCAGCTGCACAGCCCCAGCTCCCCTCTGTGCCTCCGCAGGGACCAGAGTGGGTCTGAATAAAGTATTTTTTCCTTTTTGGAGATTTCCATTGTGCTCGCTGCAGCGACGCTCATCATCCTGCCCCTGCAAGGTCCTGGGCAAAGAAACAGCCTGTCCAGAGCATTGAAACGTGTATTTGTGTAGGAGCTGTAGAACATCTCCTGGCTTCTGCGCTTGCCTAGAGCATCCTGCTTCTCTGTGTTTGGCTCTTGCCTTTATTTTGAACCCTGGGATAGATGCAGTGGCTCCTGGGGCTGGGGCTAACGGGGATCACGGGAAAGGCAAAGCCAGTGCGGTTGTGAGCATCTGTGTTAAAACAGATTTGCCTGATGAAGCATTTTGAGCAAGTTATTTAATGAGGGATTGTCATCTTCCTCAGGGGGGATATGCATATGTGTGTTTTGGCAAAGAGCTGCTTCGGTAGCAGTTTGGTGGCACTGAAGCGGCAGGGGGAGCCTGGCCAGAGGCTCAGGGCTGAGCCTCAGCTGCCACCGCGCCCCAGCACCGTCCTCCACCTAGGCTTTCACGTACCTCTTGTTTGATAAGCTCGGGATTTTCACTATACAAAATGATGTTATTCTAACGTTTTAGTCTAGAAGTGATTATCTTGTTCAGGGAAATGAAATAAATCCCATATTTAAATACATATTTCTTTGGCAGGGGCTGTAACCCCTCCAAAGCTAAGCGGCTTGAGTTAATATGCTCTGCAGGATGTGCCAGCGCAGAACGTGACTGTCCCTTTCTGTCCCCTCCCTGGCCCTCCCCTGCATGGGCAGCCGTGACCAGGACCTGGGTGACAGTGACCGGGGCACATCCCCAGGACCAAGTCACACCATTTGTCAGTGCCAGCAGAGCCAGCTGCTGGCTGCAGCCGGAAAGCTCCAGACACGTATGGAACAAGATGTAAAAATACATCTTCTTGAAAGATCTGTGCCCAGCATGAGGATGCTGCATGTCCATCAGAATGGGAAATAGTAATATATAATAAATAGTAATATAATTGATATAAATAATATTAATATTAATATCAATATAATTAATATAAATAAAATATTAATATAATAGGTGTCTGGAAACTCTCAAAGCTAAATCTTGTGCCAAGGGGTCCGACTGCCCCAACCCCGCGCCCGAAGGCGAGTCCAGGGGAGCCGCTCGCGGCTGGCAGTTTATGGGTCCGCTGTGTGATTAACTGTTAATCATCTTTTGGAAAATATCATAAAGTAACGTTGACAGAATGCTTTCGGCCCTCAAAGAAATGCGCTGTATAAGCATTAATGAGCCATTAGATAAACGAACTGCAAAGAGATCGTCAAGCTATTCACCCTGTCACCCTTGGCCTTGGCTGGCTGTTGGCTGCCCACCCAGCTGCTCTCACAGCCCCTCCTCAGCAAGATGGGGTAGGGGGGGGTTTAGAAAACCATGGTGTGCCCCCGCTGCAGGGGAGGAAATCAAAGGTTTGTCATCCCGAGTTCAAAACGGGTCGTCATCGCCACACCGGCACCTCCAGATCCTCTCATCTTGCCACCACGTGCCTCAGGTGGGAGGGAGCCTGGCAGGTCCCCGGCGAGGCGGGGGGGTCTCCAGCCTCAGAGTAATTCCCACCCCATGGGGACAGGGTCCTGGGCAGCCTGGGCAAGAGGTGGGCAAGAGGACCCCCAGAGGTACCCCCCTGCTCCCCCCAACCCTCCTGGGAGCAGGTTTATGAGGGGGGGGATGTGGGGAACCCCCGTGGACTGTTTCCCCACTGGGGAAGGGATGGCAAGTGACCTGCAGCCCCAACCCTCACCAGCCCTCCTGCTCTGCGCTGTCACCCGTGCACACCCCACGGGCACCCTCTCCCGTGGGTCCGCAACCACTGCTCACCACCCCCCACCCCCCATGTCCCCCCTCCAAGGGCCACTCTGCCGAGTGGCAGTGATGAGCAGGGGTCCTGGGGGTGACCCCAAATTGTCCCCATCCCCACCTCGTCCTCCCACTGCTGCGGTGAGTAGCTCAGCAGCCCAGGGGTCCCCGGGCTGCCCCTGCCCCCCCAAAGCCAGCACCCTGGCACAGGGCAGTGGGGCTCCCTGCTTCGACTGCAGCCCCGGCTGCAGCAAGGGACATGGGGATGGTTTGCTTCAAAGATTTTTTGCGCTGCGGCTTATTCAGTTGGCGATGCTGGGGGGCAGAAGGGATTAACCCTGGCACTGCTGCAAGTGTGGGTCTGCAGGCTGCGGCTCTGGGTGCCAGAAACCAGGATTAATGTGTTAACTCACTGACACACTGTAACAGCGGGATTTTTCTCCCCCTCCCCCTTCTTTTCTTAATTTTTTTTTCATAATTAGCCCATTTTAACACCAAATTGTTCCCCGCTATAAGAGGTCCTCTGCTTGCTGAGCGATGCCGGCAGCTATTTTTACGGGAGGCATCTGCCCGAAGCGCCTGCCTTCCCTCTGAGCACAAAGGAGGCCCGTTCCCACGCTTCCCGCAAGCTCCTGACGGGGGGATCCCGGCAGCCGCTGCAGAGCACCCCCCCGCCGCCAACCTCTCCCCACCCTGGGTGGGCTGCGATGGGTGGGATGTAGCGGGCTGCTGCGTCTGGGCAACGGAGAAGCGATGGAGATCGCTGGTCCTTAGAGAGTGGCTGGTGAGTCGATGGTTCCTCAGGCGGCAAGGCTGCCTGTTCAGCAGTTCGTGGTCCAGCGGGCGCGGGAGCCAGCGCTTGCAGCATGCCTGCATTGATTTAAAACCAGCAAGCAAGCCCGCATCAAGGCAGAGCGGCGGCTGCTGCTGCCGGATCATCATGAAGGAACAGCTTTATGTCTCTGAAAGCACCTGACTGGATGGATGCTTTTGTCTGAGCGGCAGCAAATATTGCAAGGGGAGAGCTGAGAGCGAGCTGAAACCTGCTCTTGCGATTGCTTTGTCAAGTTCGGGGCTTCTCTCCTGCCGGCATCGCAGGGACGCAGCCCGGCTCTCTCGGAGACCCCCGCTGCCTCGGCTACTTCTGTGAGTTCAAGGTCGGCGGGTTTCCTGGGCGGCGTTGGGGACCGAGCCCCGCGCTGCTGGGCAGCCCGCAGCCGGCGTCGGGGCGGCCGGGGGCTCTGGACGGTGACTAAAGGGGTACTGAGGGCGCGATGCAAGTGTCCATCGCCTGCACAGAGCACAACTTGAAGAGTCGAAATGGTGAAGACAGACTCATCAGCAAGCAGAACACCACTACCCCGAACGTAGTGAATGCAGCCCGGGCAAAATTTCGGACAGTGGCTATTATTGCTCGCAGTTTGGGGACATTTACCCCTCAGCACCACATTTCATTAAAAGAATCCACCGCAAAGCAAACGGGCATGAAATATAGGTATGGTCACAGTATCGTTCTTTGTTACGTTGCAGTGTAATAGCTCTTTACTTTGCCTCTAAAGAATTGCCTGCCTGGATGCATCTGATTTTGCAGAGGAGCTCCCTGCTAAGGTTATTAATAGATTTTTAAACTTGTGCATAACTGAATAGCCTTGGGGTGTTAACGTTTTTGCAGGCATATGTATTTGTGATTTTATACAAAAACACTTGCCTGGGTAGATTATATACAACATGGTGAATGTATGACAGTGGTGTTAAGATGGTTTCTATTAAGTGCTCAATATAACTTATATTTGTACTAACGAGAAGAAAAATCAATTAGCAAAGCATGTTTGAGGCCGGACAGGGAAAGTTCCTTTGCAGTATGTTGTATGGAGTGAAAAGAAGTGTCTGCTGTGGGTACCATTTCATCCTGGTCATCTCTCCCTGACTTTTCACCTGGTTCACTGAGTAAAGATGAGATCAAAGACAGTTTGAGGTGAAATGCAGAAAAAAAATCGTGGGCATTCTTATAATATGCCTCATGCATCTTATAGATATTAATTCCTCCTAACCTAGGCAGGAAAAATAATGAACAGCTGTGACTTCAGTTTGAAGTGCTCAGTGTGGGCAGCTGATAAGCTCCTCTGTCATGCCTTCAGCTGAAAATGAGGATTTCTCTGACTTTGGCAGTTGGTTTTTACCTGTCCAGGATGTCCCTTGTGGCAGCTTGTGGGTGACATTATTGGGACTGGGAGAAGGGACTGGCCTGGGGATGCTCTGCCCCCCTTGCTCGAGGCAGAGTGGCCGCCTCCACCAGCAGCCCTGTGCAGAGCAGCCCGGTGGCCGGCATGAGGGGTTCTCCTTGGCCAAGGCGTGGGGAGGGTGGCCAGGGGCACAGAGAGCTGGGCAACTTTAGCCGTGCTTGTTCCCAGCCCACCGAATGACGGCGGATGCTCCTGCGTAGCCAGCCGTGCCCGCGAGGACGCAGTTTGGCAGCTCCCCTGGTTTTACGGTCCGTGGGACTGATGCAAAGCCAAGCTGGCTTTAGCGCCGTTCCACAAAATTCAAGCGTGCGTGCAGCCCAGGGCTTGGTTTAGGCAAGCCTGGTGTGAAAATTTCAATATTAACTCTCCAGGAACTGCATAGACGGGGCATATGGAAGCAGAGTGAATGGGATGCTCAGCTGTGATTTGCTGTGAGTTGCTTCAGTGGTTGATAAATACCACGGAGGCTTTGCCCAAGTGGAAGCCCGGCCTTTCCAACTGCTCGTTCCCATCGTTCAGCTGTGACCAACTTTTAGCAGGAGGTTGGGCGCTCCTGCCACTTGCTCCCCAGCACGGTGTTGGCAGCTCCCATCGCAAGCCTGTGGTGGGAGATGAAATGTTGATTTAATATCTCCTGGAACCAGGTCCCAGCTGGACGGAGTGCTGGGGGACAGCATGGGGGGCAGGATCAGTGCTCTGGGGTGGGTCCTGGGTGCTGCAGATGGGGCAGGGTTTGGGCGATGGTGGCGGGTCCTGCCCAAAGAGAGGCAGCTCTCAAAATCAGTAGAAATTGTCCTTCAATCAGATGCCCGGTGGGGTAGGGACTGGTGGAGTGTTTCCAACCACGAGCTCCCTGTGACCCCTCGCCCCTCCTGCAGCCCTGCCCAAGCCATTGCACCTCCCTGCCTCAGTTTCCCCCGTAAGCACATCTGTGGGAGTCGGGTCTTTGATCATGTCATTCAGAGACATGATCTGTTACCAAGCTGGGGCTTCTGCTCGTTAGGCTTACGGACACTGTGTACTAATTGTCAGCAGTTATCTCTGCTGATTTCCCACGGGCTCCCAGCGCTATCAGTGCACCGACATGCCAGGTAATTGCAATTCTTTGCTGCCCACATGACACAAACGCTTCTGCAGCCTCTAAAGTTGGGCCTTTGTAAATCTTTTCTGGCTTACCTCTAGATGAGGTTTTGGTTCCAAGGGCTGAATTCTCCCACTGGTGCTCAGCACAGCCCTGTTGGCTCCCCTGGCTTTGGCTGCCCGAGACCTGGGGAATTGCATCAGGAATAGCATCTCGTTGGTGACAAGGCTGATGTTGTATCTTTATGACTAATCCCTGTTTCTGCTCCCAGATCTCACTATATCTAGAGCTGATTTCTCCCCCAGGAGAAGAAGTGGAGGGGAATTTGGAGGAAGAGCTGACTAAACCTCCAGGCTCAGCTGCGATGCTGCTGAATTGAGATAACCTATAGTTAGGGAAGATGCCTACCAACGGTGATGGAGCTGGTATTTTGTGTTCATCTCTGGGGCTGGTTCCTTAGTCCGAGGGAAATCCAGCACCTGGAGAAGCCAAAGGCTTCTCCCAACGGCTGCAACAATAACCCTGTAAAGTACTCAGCTCCCTTACATTTGAACCTGAAGTCCTTCCCAGTTCATTTTCTGCTTGAATTATGTCCCTGATGATAAGCTGTACAGCGTGTGCTGCTTAAAATTAGGTGCTAGCTAAGATGCCCCTTGTTTTACACCAAAAATACTGATACCTGCTCCCCCCTGAGACCCTGTGGCTCCCGCCCTGCTCCCAGGATGCTTCCCCACCCTGGCACTGCCTCCCCCAGCTGCCAGGCGCTCCTGATGCCAGTGGGATTATGTGAAAGGGAGAGACAGTGACTACGCCTGTGACAGGGGTGGGGGCGGGAGAGGAGCCAGCTCGGGGGCTTTTCATCAAACGACATGTTTCTGGACCCGTTCCAGCTCAGAGACCGAATTGGAATATGAGAGACAAAGTTTACAGGAATAAATATGTTCATTGGGGAACATCTGCAAATATTAGGACTCAGGTGTGTTCCCGCGGCGTTTGCGTGAGCAAACCTCTGCTTTGCATTTGCTAAATCTCATTTTGCATCTTCCCTGTCAGACTGTGGCATCAGCCGGACGGGACCTCCCCAGACATCCCCTCCTGCGTGCAGAGGGCAAATGGGGAGAGGGGCTGTTCCCTTTTATCCCTTCTAATACTCCAGTTTGGTCCCATTGGTGAGCCTGCCCAGAGGCTTGAGGAGAATATTTGGGATCACTTCAAGTCTTTCCTTAAAACCGACGTGGTTGCAGTGCTTGCCTTGGAAAATTGCAATCTGCCGCACCGCTGCTGGAAACAAAGGATGTATTTTTGCATCCCTCCCATGCGCAGCACGGGAGGAGGGCTGGCAGGTGGGTCTTCACCTGCTTTGGACCATCAGAAGGTCATGGCCTAGGTTCTTCTCCCTCCTAATTTGCTGTATTTTTTAAAAATTTATTGTCAGCCCAGTTCAAGCTGTCAGTAAGGTGGATCCAGCCCTGGTCCTGGTGCACGGGGCTCTTTGGCATGTGCAACATCCCAAACAGCTTCTCAAACAGATTTGTACCAGACTCCCCATGCCCATCCTGGCAGACTTGCCACCACGTCTGCGACAGGACAGAGCCTCTCCCTGGAGCATCCCGACTCCCCGCGAGCCTGGTCCATGCCCAGGACGTGGCAGGGAGCTCAGCCCTGCGGGGCTCGGGGCTCAGCTCCGGCTGCGGCTGCTGCGCTGCCGATTTGGGGCCGTCAGCAGTTCAAAAATAGCCCTTTATGAGAGCTCTGCCCACACAGGGGCACGAGGGACCCAATTTACAAGGCTCAATTATCTATTTGCGTTCATAAATAATAGATGGTGGCAGCTTTGACCATTAACTCCAGTGTGAGCCTAAACAAAAAATTTTTAACTGCAAAGGCAAACTGATGGACTTAAAGGTGCGTGGTCACCCTTCAGCCAGTGCGGAGCCTGGGACAGGGTGCGGAGAGGCCGGGCACCATCCCCCAGAGGGGAAACCCATCCCTCCCCCCTGATGCGGGATGCCCAGCCCTGTTTCACGAGCCACTCATGGCCACCCTGCCCATGCCACCACAACGCTGGGGCTCCTGCCCATGCTGCGGAGGTCTCTGAGGATGGGCGTGAGTGATGGTGCCATCAGGGAAATGGTGTTTGCTGCAGTCATTGAACACTGGGTGCGCAAGGGTTGCGTGTCACATTTTGCAAGGTCTAGAGCAGCTTTAGCAACCAAAGACCTTTCCCAGCCACATGGGAGGTGCTGAGCTCTCCCCAGTGCCAGTGCCGCAGTGTTCAGCTGCCCGCTCAGCACCGGCCGCTGCTTGGGAGTGCAAAGCACCGTTGTGAACCCTGGCATGAGGGGTCTGGAGGAGACCAAGGTGGCTGGACACACGGGGCAGCTGCCTGTCTGCTCCCTTCTCCCAGAGCAATGGGTACATCTCAAAATTGTGGGTGCCTCACAGCAAGTCTGGAGCAGGGTGGTCTGGTCAATTCTCAAATGGGATTTTTTCTGGCTCGCTGCCTGGGTGCTGCTGCTTGCCAGGCTGCGGGCTGTGGGACCTTCCAGCGTCCCCAGTGGCACCGAGGCCACATTCCAGCGGAGGTCATCACATCCCGCTGGCTAAAAATTCATCAGCGCTTCGCCGAAGGCGTTTTTCTTCACTCTGTGCCTGAAATTGTGGGTTATTGTCGAAGCGCATTAATAAAGAGCTGCTAATGCATCGCATGGCAGCGGTGGCTGTGCTTCGGCGGTGGGATGGCTCTCCCCCCTCCTGGAAAGGCGGCCGTGGCCTTGACTTAACCAGGGTCAGAGCAGCGCTCCGTTGGCTCTGCACACCAATTACAGACATCAAAAGGCACAATAAAAATCCTACGGCACAAAGAATTCCTCATCCCACTTTTCTGCCTAAATAAATATCTGCTGGCAAACGTAATTAAAGTATGTAAGAAGTATAAAAAAATCCTGTGGTTAACTCAAACCTTCCCAGTGCCGTGAGCTGGCGGGTCCCAGCCTGAAGGGGAGCAATGTTCTGGAGCACCTTCCCGCCCCAGGTCGTTGGGGTGGGGAGAAGAGCAAACCTGCTCCTGGGAAACATCCTGCAGCCGTTCCCCTGCCCGGTGAGGTTCCCAGAGGAGGAGGAACTGCTGCCTGGGGGGGATGGAGCCCCTCAAACACCCGGAGCCATGTCTGAGATGTGCAATTACCATCAGGAAAATGACTTTTGCCTCTGATCGCCAGCGGTTTCTTCCACTCTTTTGAACATACCCGGGGTGACCTGTGGGCTAGAGGCAAAGATGGCAATTCTTTTTAAAGTGCAAATTTCTTATGTAGAAGCATGGTATTATTAGCGCTGGAACTGCGTTGTAAAGCACGCTCTGTACGCAGATCCTGTGCAACACGCCTGGCTCTGCAGCCCGTGTAAGTGTGGGCTTACAGGAGTCAAAAGGTCCAGGTTGGCAAAAATACACGGGGCAGTCTGGGCTGCAAGATTAGTTTGGAAACAGAAGATAAACCTCTTCTTCTTTTCGAAGTGAAAACAGGTATTTCTTTGCAGTATTTCAGGACTTGTGTCTTCTTTTTCCTTGCATCATACTACAAGCATTAACCATAATAACTGCCTCATATATTTAGGAATCCATGGTTTATTTAAGTGTTGCTGCAATTACGAGTAGTTTTAAGCACTCACATGCAAATGGCACTATTATTTTGATATAAAATGACATATTATTTCAGTAGCTCTCCACATCAGTTTGATTTTTATGGCTCATCATCTGATCTTCAATTTATTGCTGTAAATTAAGAGCAATCCAGTGAACAGAATGGATTTACACTGAATTCACAATGCATTTTCCCCCAGGACTGTGGCTTATAATGGCTACAAAGAAGGGAGGAATAACTCGGAGAAGGGGGGGAAGGAACCGGTTGAGTAAACAAAATCTGTGCTGATTTGTGCTGCTCTCAAATTCCTAATGGCTCTCCAGGAGTTTGTAACTGCTAAGTAAGGCTGTGGGTTCGGTGTGGTCTGGATTTTTCTCATCTCATTACAGTGATGCAAAAGCCGTGTTTAACATTGTGATGTTAAACCCAGCTTAGACAAAGTCAGATTTAGGTTTGATTGCACATTTACTTACCATGTAAACTCGAAAAACATGGTAGTGCCCAAGGTATACTTGCTCCCTGGCTTTCGCGGCTTCAGTAAATGGAGACTTTGCAGATGTCTGGGCTGAGTGTAAGCACTGAAAATGTACCTCCTCTTCCAGGTTTCAGACAGACCAAAGTCTGTTTTTTTTGAGGTAGACTACAAGGGTGTTGCCAGCGTGGCTGAGGAGAGGCCAGTGTGTCTAATTCCCATCTCCCCATGCGTGGCTTTGCCTCTGGAGGAGTGATGCCCACCGCCGCAGTGTCTGTGGGCTCTGCCCCGCTCCCCCCGCATGCGGCGAAGGGATTTCTTCTGCTCAGGGTTTCTCCTTCTCCCCTCTCTCCCCTGGAGACCCAACCAGGCCTAGAACCATCTACACCAACTTTAGTTAATTGAAAAATGGATTTTTAGTGTTATTTCCAAGTGTTCTAATATTCTTCCTAAAACCATTTCTAATTCATTAGGGCCTTTGAAAACATCTGTCCACCAGCTTAATTATATATGTTCCAGTGAGGTCTCGCTCAGGGAGAAACACACAACCGGTGGGAGCGGCGCTGGCTGGTGTGTTAGCGTGGAGTGGAGACTGTTATACAGGGGACGGGTGTCAGCGTTGGGCATCGTCTCTGCCCAGTTATGTTGCGATAGTTCCCACCTCCCCGGTGAGTGTGGCACACAAGCTGCTTCTCATCCCCCAGCACGGTGTCCTGGACCCCGTGGAGCAAGGTTTGGGGATGCCAGATTGCCTGTCCCGCCGTCTGCGTCCTGCTGGGGACAGGGACACTGGGGGGCACTGGAGGGGTACAGCCACAAGCCAGCACTTAGTCTGCCATTGATTCCCGCCTCCCCATTTTAATCCTGAGAGCGAGCGATGAGCTAAGGAGAACCAGACTGAACTCAAGGACAAATGGTGTTTTAAAGAGCACGTTTTCCATGTCAGCTTTGTTAAGCAGAAGCAAAATGATGGTATTTTAAGGAAGCTCTTAAATAATGCAGTCGCATTCCGGTGATGAGCTGCGCAGCCTCTCCAAGCTCGGCAGAGGCACAGGGCAGTGGTGCAAGGGCATGGGAGCAGCCTGGGTGGCTGTTCCTGTCACTGGTGGGCGGCTGTCATGGCACCGCTGCTCCCTGTGCCACCTGGGCCCGGGGTCCCCTCTCCCAGGGCAGTGGGAGTTGGTGGCTGTGCCCCCCGGCTGAGGCAGCGTGGGGCAGCTCCCTGGCTTGTGGCAGTGGCTGAGGCAGGGTCCTGCTAGAAGTCACCCCACTCTGCTCTGCTCATCCCGAACCGTTCCCCGCAGTGAGACATTTTCCTTTTAAAATCTGCATGACAACGTTAATCTAATGCTTAAATGGATGGAAGAAAAGATGTAATGCAGAAACACTGCTAATTTAATTACTTGTGAAGCGCACAGTTTAAGTATTTAAAATGTATTATTTTAGCGTGGCTGCTTTGGCAAAATCCAATTTGAATTTTGAGCACGCTTATTTTTATTTTAGCTTAACATTATAAACCGCCATCTGTAGCACATGTTTGTTAAGAAATTAATTGTCAGTAAGAAAAAGAAAATGCTCTGCATGAGACGCGGTGTGAGCCCAGAGGTTAAAGCTGGGGTGACGTTTTCCCTGCTACAATTCAGCAGACAGCTTCCCTTTGCCTGGGGTGCAGCGTGTGCTGGGCACTGTGGCAGGAGAGGGACAGCTCCATGGAGATGTTCCTACAGCTCCTGCTCCAGCAAAACTTCCATTCATCTTGGTATTTGGAAAAGACCCAACAAACAGAGGTCTGGTGGCACGTGGTGGTGGGTAGATGTAACGTTGGTGGACGGATCTTGCTAATGCAAAGAGGGGTTTGGCTACCATGTCCCTTACTCTGTTGTTCAGGTGGCCCAGGAGATGCTTCCCACCACGGGAGCGAGAGCAGTGTTTGGTGGGAGCCTCTGGAGTGGTTCGGAGCTGTTTTCTCCTCCACAAACCCATTTTAAAAGTTGATCACTCTGCGGGGGATACAACATCGTCCCTTTGGCAAACCGAGACTTGCTCCTCATGGTACCTGGATGTGTTAGAAACGTTTCTGAAACCGGTTTTGAAGCAGTGTAAAACCTCCCGGCAGGCAGGTGGGAGTGGGGAGCGGTGCCTGGTGTCCGAGATGCCTTACCTGGGCTGGCTGGGTGCTCGACCAGGGCTCTGCAGGCACCATGCTGAAGAGTTTTGGGAGCTGTTTTCTGGCAAAACTGCATGGAGAGCAAACAGAAATAATCAGTGGGATACAGGGCTCGAGAAGCAGTAAGCTTATTAAAAAATAAGGCCCTGAAGCTCCTGGAGGCCCTTTGTATGTGGCATCCCAACAAGGTCCTCATGACTTGCCTCTAGCAGCTCCCAGAGAGGAGCTGGCACATGGCTGATGGCTGGTTTTTGCTTACAGCATGTAAGAGTGGTGTGAGAGTCCATTGCAGGGCCTTAACTGCAGCTGAAACGCAGATGGACGCAGTGCATCTGGAGAACCTCAGGTTCAGTAAATGAGACGCCCTTCTCGCACAAGAAGGGCGTGAGAGGGCGGATAGCTGGGCTGAGGCTGTTAGGATGGCCCGCACCTACACCCGGCTCGCACGCTGCCTGCGAAGGGGTTGTGTAAGTCATCATAAAAAAATGTGCCCTGTATGTAAACAAGCTGCTTCAGAAATATTTTGGGTACAAAGTTATAAAACTTTTATGGCATACCTATATTTTCCTGTTGGCATTACATTTGCCAAAAAACCTGAGCACTGCCTGGTCACAGCTTCAGCCGCGCTGGCTGCGAAACTGCTGCAACTGATTTCAGAAGCACTTAAAAATCTGTCGAAAATGTCCTTTCTTTCTAAAAGGGTAAAAGTTCCACAGAGTAATTAAAACAAAAATTCAGTTATTTTTCACAGTGGTCTCCCTGCCTCAGCCTGATTATTTTTAGAATAGTTCATGCAAACGGCTTTTACCTAAATATTTATGCAAGAATAAATTGCCCCTCCAAAATGAAAGGGGCTGCCCTTCCCGGGCCGACCCTGCTGCGGACACTCCTGGGTATGGCTGCGTCAAGCGCCCAGTGTTTGTCCAGGGCTGCTCAGAGTCCTTCCCCTTCGTTAATCTTGTGATTTTGTCAGAAATAGCCTCTCCCACCTGTGGAGAAAATATGTATTTTCCAGTTCCAGCTTATTCAACCACTTTAGCTTAATGACTAATGCTTTCCAAGGTGGGGTAACGGATGGGGAAGGAGAATCCAGTGACGGGGTTTTAAATTTTTTATTGTGCCTCTTTCAGTCTGAAGTAGTACCAGAATGAGAGAAAATGGCATCTATTATTTAGAACCCTATGGGACGTGTTGACTAGTGACAGCCTAGTCAGCGCCCTACGCACAGGTATGATTTCATTCCTGATTCCCTATGTGGACAAAGTGGCATTGCCGTGGTCAGTGTAACAGGGTTAGGAACTCCTTCCAGGTTTGCTGGGACACTGAGGTCTGTAGCGCCGCGGGGCTGGGCACCACTCAAGGGTGATGGGGAAGTGGTGGGTTACCCGTGCACGGGTGTGATGGAGAGCTGCCCGATCTCTCTTATTTCTGGAAATAACTTGATTCATTCAAATCCTTTAGGGATTGCAAGATTCATTTGGATGAGCTGTTGGGGGATGTGGTGTAGGGGAGAACTTGTAGAGTAGGGCTGATGGTTGGACTCGATGATCCCAAGGGTCTTTTCCAACCTGAATGACTGAATGATTCTGTGATTCTGTGATTATTTTTTTTTTACAAGGATAACATAATTCCCTTAGACATTGGAAATTCTGTACTTTAAAAGCATTGACTGCAGAACGACAAATATTTTTCCTTTTGCTCTCTTTTACCCTCGGATCCCATGGCTGATGAGACACGGCGGGGGCAGGAGAGCCGTGGGCTGCGCATCGTTCCGGGATGCGGTTGCTGGAATCGGGGCCCTCACAGGTGGAGTTATTCCCTTGGGAACGCCAGGGCCAAAGCTTCCCCCCCCACCCCCCGCTTCATCGTCTCCCACCCCGCGCTCTCTGCCAGGACACCTCTGGGAATAGAGATGCACAGCTGATGCCGTCTCAACCGTTTCTGTGCCGGCTGTGTGTGTCCCTGGGGGACCGGCTGCAGCCCGGTGTGGCTCCAGTGCCAGCACCCAGCCCCCCCGGCAGATTCCTGGCTCGCCGGGAGCATGGCCGGGAGGGAGGGAGCAGGGCAGGAGCGTCGCCTGCGGGAGCCTCGTTCATGGCACGGATCCCACGCGGGGAGGCTGAGCACGCCGGCACGTCTGCCAGAGCCACGCGCGGCAGCCCCTGCGCTTGGCCGCGGCCCATCTATTTTGCCTTATCTACATTTTAATGCGTCATCTGCAACTTTTTGGAGGATGCAGCCAAAAAAAAACATTTCTGGGGAATTTCAGCTGAAGCGACCACCTACGCACCCGTTGGCCCTACGAGTACGGGAGATGAGTTGGAAGGTGTGAAGAGAGCCAAGAAAGGGGGGGCCAGATGTCATTTAGGCACCTGCTTGTCCCCTCACACCGTCCATGCCTGGGCTGGCTGTGCCTCCTGCCACCGAGCTGGGGTTTCCATCGCCCAGGACCCACCTCCTGGCTTCGCTGCTGTTGTTTTTCAGCCGATCAATACTGTCCTGTTTTGCCTCTGCAGTTATTCTGCTAGCAGCAGAATTTTTTTTTTCCTATTTTATATCATTGACCTAATATTTAACATCACTGCTGCAGTGATGAGGACAGTCATCAGCTCCCCCAAAACCCGTTTTACTGCGGTGGGGAGCACAGGGCAGCTGCGTTGCTGCAGAAACATGGATGGGAAGGAAGATGCTCAGGGGAGCACCTGGGACTGTGTCATCCATCCACTTCCACTCTGAAATAGCTTAGAGAAGCAGTGTTCCTCCTAGTGCACCTTCACCATGCTATTGTGGACACGCATGATTAAAATAAAATTCTATTTTATTTCTATAACATCTTAGGCAGAAGAGATTACAAAGCAGTTTTCAAAGAAGCAAACATAAGCACAGTCAAACACTGCAAGTGTAAGATCAAATATTAAGAATGCACGTGGTCAACCAAGGGAATAAATCTGTGTTTTCAGCTCACTCAAGTATCTGTTGGGCCAGCTACACTGGTTCAGCTTCTGCTACAGCTTTGCATGTTCATCTACGCTTCTTGTCATTTGAAAAGAATGTTAAAAATTTCCTGAGATTTGATGCTTTGCATGGAAGTCAGTACTTCAACAGAACCAGGAGTATCTCCGTCTTTGCTCCAGTTTTACGGCTCGGAGCTGTCCTCGCCTCCTGCCCATGCACGGAGCCTTTGCTTGGACACGGTGCCTTGGTCTGAGCATCCAAAGGTCCCATGGCCACGGGCTGTTGGGCATGGGGACAGCCAGGCACAGCCGAGCACTGTGTGTCTGCCTCAGCCGGGGTGTCTCTGCTGGATGGTGGGTGAACCCCAAAACCACCCTGTCCCCCTTGGCTGCTGCCGGGATGCACAAGTGCTGCCAGGAGCTTCCGTGCTGCTCCGACATGCCTGTACGGAGCAGCTTAAGTGGTCTTTGAACTCGTATTAAGGTAAAACAATTTCCATTTAGAAACAGGGAATATTTATGAGAGACAAACAGGAAGGTAGCTTGTATTAGAGTAAGGAAAGGTACTCGGTAGGACTTTGGTTAAAAGTCACCATTCTTGCTTTCCAAGGACTAAGGTTTTAAACCCCATCCTGCAATAAACCATCTTTGAGGTAGAACACGACGATGCAGACTTGACAGGCGGTTGAAAGCATCAGCAGAAAGCAGCCACCGTGGCTGTTGAGGCATCGCGCTGATTTTTGTAGCATTACCCTAAATGAAGTGGGGTGCAGTGATCTGTACCTGCCCCTAACCGAAGCTTGCCCCAGCTGTGCAGGTGTCCCAGAGGCACACAGACTTCCCTCACTTCCTTATCTCTGCGCGTGCAAATGGGTCTGAAATACATAAAAGAGCGGAAAGCTGTGATTCTGCATCACTGCAATTACTGCTAATACGGGTGGTAATTTAGTGGAAACTGCTGTGCATGTTGTGAAGTGTTTTGTTCACAAAATGGGAGACAGAAACCATTATTTTTCTCTCTTCCCACCCACACCACTTAGAGACAACCTCCTGCCATTGGAGCTTGCTGAGGGGCAGCTACTCATTGTCTAAAATCTGTAGGTCTTTTTGAGCTGATGAAGCAAAATGAAATCCAGCCTTCAAAACAGGAAACCACCCAAGTTAATTAAAGAAGAGAATTAACACCTCCATGTTGCCTCACCCTTGGTTCACAGCGAGGCTAAGCTGCACTGGGGGCTGTTGCAGCCCAGTGAATCGTGAGAAATAAATAGCATTTACATGGCTCTGAGATGTTAGGAAGAGCCGAGCATCTTCCCCTGGGGAGGCAGGGAGATTGGGAGCCCAAGCAGATGTTGACAGGTCCCCCTAGAAACCTGTGAGGAGATGTGGAGATGTTGTATTTCCCGAGTGCTCAGAAATATGGAGTGTCTTTGCTCTCCATGAGTATCCATCTGCTCTCCAGTTCGGCATCGCTGGGCTAAGGAGATGTCTGTGTTTGAGTCTTGGGGGAAGTTCAGAGGAGCAAAAGCCCTGCAGATGTGGTCGGTGCTGGAGGGGTAGGTCTTGCTGATATCACAGCTCTGGGAGCACCCGAGAGAAATATCACCCCAAACGTGGACTGTTTTGCACCAGGAAGGCTCAGGAAAGGCTCGGTGATGGTGGAGGGGAGAGCTCGGCCGGGTGGGAGAGGCATGACCCCTCTTCTGCCTGTCCCTGACCCATCGTGCTCATTTGCACAGGTCCTGGGGACCTCGCAGACCAGGCCCTTCCCCCCAGGACGGGGATGGAGGGTCCCATCCCACCTTGCTGGGGACAAGCGGGGAAATTCAGGGAGCCACAGCTGCCCCTTGTCGCCCATTTTAAGGCAGGGAATGGGGTCGGAGTCTGCAATTACCACCAGCTCACTTTGCTCCGGGGATGCAGGGTGGGTCTCTCTGGCGTTTGAACGGGGAGAGAAGCAGCAGGGTGTGATCAGGAGGATTCATCATCACAGGAAGCAGCCGAAGCGGTGAGGGCTTCGTACGGTACGAAGCAAGCAGAGGCGCCAAGGCCAAGCACGGCTCCGAAGCCCAGTATTACACTTTGTTGTTCCCCACTCTGCAGGTCACAGGCGAAGGACGTCGGATGTGCTGCAGCGGCAGAGGGCAATTGGAAAGGGTCTCCACTTTCATCGGGTTTTTGTTGTTACTTGAAAAGGCCTCTTTTTTTCACAGAACAAATTACATATTTTATTCATTTTCTGTGCAGAAAGGAACAGTTCTGGAGCACTAATGGGGATGTTTCTAAGCAACGTTGTTTTCCCACCGCCAGCTTCAGGAACAGTGACTTCTTTTTTTTACATTTTTGTAGCAATAAGCCAAACTATCTGCAGTTTATATGCAAGAAAACAGTGTCATGATTCCCCCAGTTTTGCCTAATCAAGTGGGTGCGGGGCTGTATCACCACCTTGGGGCTCTCCCCACACCCATGAGGGTGTGTGCAGGCATGCGATGGGGGCTGCGCCATGCTCGGGGTGCCCCAACCCTCCTTTCTGCAGCAGAGGTGGAGGACGTACGTCCATGAGGACACCCGAAGATGGCAATGCTTCTCCCAGGGGCTGGCTTTGTGCTCTTCCCGATTCCCCCTGCTCTGTTCAGAGCCCCCCTCTCCCCTCCCACCTCCTTCCCCCCACCTTTAGCTCTCGGCATGTTTTTCACAGGCTGGAATACTAGAAATGCCTGGGGAGCACTGGGTTTTGCCTCCCACACACACCTCCTTCATGCCGAGGCCGTCGGCGTGACGGTGTGGGCACAGGGTGCGAGCAATGCCCCCATGGACCCGGGACCCCCACCCACCATCCCTCCCTGGTAGCCCCCAGGGACTTGTGAAACGGGCTCCTGGGGGGGTCACCTGCCACCAGCGCTGCTTCGATAGGACCGACCCGCGCAGGACCTGTACCCTCGGTTTCATATTTCTGGTAGAGGTTGGTTTCTGTGGGCAAAACCACTAACACAAGGCAATTAAACTGGGGCTGGAACAAGCAAAAACCAGCATTATCTGGTTTCTGTAGAGCTCTTCTAAGCCTGATGATTCTTCTGTGGGTGTGGAGTCGAAAATGTTTTAGTCATTGTATGTGTTGCAGAGATTTTATTTAAAACTTATGTTTTTCCTTAGAAAAAACTCTCACTCTTTCTCACTCTCATTCCTGATAGATAGATAGGTAGGTACGTAGGTAGATGGATAGATAGAAGTATGGGTAGAAGGATGGATAGACAGACACATGGCTAGATAGAAGGATGGATAGAAGGATGGATAGACAGGCAGATGGATAGACAGGCAGATAGGGTGGTTATCCTGTTCCCATTGTACAGATGGGAATACTGGAAGTAGATAAACTTAAAGCAGGTTTGCTCAGCGCACCTCAGACTGAAGCAAAGCCACTCGGCAGCTTTGTCTTCCAAGCAGCCCGACCATCACTTACTGCTTTAAACCTTAAACTCTTTGGTTTTAGCCTCCACCAAACATGAGGTTGTTTTGGAGATATTTCCAGGCTGCCTGGATGCAGGTGGTGGGGACTGTCAGCACCCAGAACTGGTTCTGGCTGGGATCAGCTGGGATCACAATGCAGCAGGTAAACTCAGCCTGGTGTCAGACACTGGGTGAGGTTTATCCTGCACGTGGAGCCACCTCCTCTTCTGCAAACCAGAGGAGACCCGGTGGGGTTAAGAAGGCAGAGGCACTCTGAACAGTGAAGGACAGCAGCAAAACAGACCTCCCACCTCTATAACCAGGATGTATTTCCTTATAATTGCTTTGTTCCTTAATGATAGGAGGGACCACTTGTGGGTTAATGGGTTGATTAAGCAGCACAGGTGGCTCAGAACATAAATCCCTGCCGGGAGGGTGCTGGGAGCTGGCTCTGCCCCATGCAAAAGGCTTGTGATAGGCCTCAAGTTGCTGCTCTTCCAGCCCTGCGTGCAATGGGATGCGTCTGGTACCTCGGTGATGGTGTGGTGGAGCTGGGGGATTCATGGTGTGGGTTGTCTTCAAGATGGGAATTATTTTTCCTCACTGTTTGTTAAAGTGCAAGAGGAAACAGGTTTGTTCTGCACCAGGGCTGGGTACTGAGGTAGTCCTCTCTCCTGTTGGGGGAGCTGGGCCTGTGTGTGTTTTTGGGGACCCCCCCTTGCTAGATGTGGCTCTGGAGGGATGGTGAAGGTACCTTCTAGTGATGACCAAGGGGTGTTCAGCACTGCCTGAGCATGAGCAGTGAGCTCAGCAGCTACTCATGGTTCCTTCCAGCCTGGTGTTACAGCTGCCTCTGGTGCTGCAGTGTTTGCTGCCCTTGATGGGCTGTCTTACCAATCCCCCTCCACTAGAATTAATTAAAAGTGAGTCATTATAATTGCTTTATGCCCTATGCCACAGGAGACAAACACTATTCCTGCCATATGGCATGGGCTGCTTTGAAGGCACATTTTCTCCCCTGTCTTCTCCCCCTTTTCTTTTAATTAAAGAAACTGCCAGGTCTGAAAGTCCCCCAGACCTGGCTGGGTGCCTCTGTGCCATGCCACTGCCTGCACGGTGCTGGTGGCACAGCCAGCTGTGGCCTGTGGTGATGCTTTGCTGCTGGGGATGAGAGGATGTGGGTGTCTGTGTGTGGTTTTGGGGGGACCCTCTATCCCAAAGCCTGTGGGAGGTACCTGGCACTGATGCAAATGCAGAGGCTGAGTTAGGCACTTAATTAAAGCCCCCTCCTGCAGCTGCCTGGGTGCATGCAGCCTGGTTTGGGGTGGGTTCAGCTGCTGTCCATCCTGGGGGAGGCCGAGGTTCTTGGCCACAAAATGGGGACCTTCTCCTCTGCTGACACTCGGGTGCCTGGCTCAGGGGGTGTGAGGTCTGGGGGTGTTGTGAGGGGTGCAGGATGTGTTGCCTCATCAGCGGCTAGTCATAAAAATGTCATGGTGGTGGGTTTTTACCAAATCCTCTCTCTGGATACCTTCTGCTAGAGCCAAGTCTTGACCCCTCCTTGGGCCCTGCTGCTCCCCAGCCTGGCAGCGAGACTTTGCTGCCAGGGCAGTCATCTCAGCCTCACGATCCTGTCCGTACCCTGGCTTAGAAAAGCAGGCAGGAGGGCACAGGGCAGGTCTGTGAGAGCTCAGCAAGCCCACACAGCCCTGCTGCATGCCCTCCTCGCTGCCAGGCTGGGGGAAGAGCCAAGTTTTAGGAGAGATGTGACCAGGGCAGGGTAGGATGAGCCTGGAGCAGGGATCTCCCAGGAGGCTGGGCAGGGGGATCCCAGGGAGCCGTGAGAAACGAGGGGAAAGATGGAGAACAGCGAGGCTGTGGGGTCTCTGGAGAGGATGAGGCTTGGCTCTGGCAGAAGGGATCTAGTGGGGGCTCTTCTGGGCACCGCTGGTGTAAGGCAAGGGCTGTGTGCTCTTCACTTACGTGCAATTTCACTTGAAAAGGTTTTTCTCAGCTCGGGTGAGGCAAGCTCTTAAGGACCATGGGATTATAATTGGCCACCCCCCATGTACCCTGTGAGTTAATTGGGGCAGCAGCATCACAGGGGAAGACTGATCTTTTCAGTAAGAAATGGGTTTAGTGTTACTTAAAAAGCTGGCTTAAGCAGAGATCTGGAAGAGGCTTGCAAATAGCTCTTCCAGCAAAAAGGCTTTGTTAATGGTGTAATGGAGTGGAATTGAGGAAATAAAAAGCTTTGATTAAATACTGCAGAAACTTCTGCATAGGAAGATACAGTGGAGCATGTCTGAAAGGAGGAGCTGGTGGCTCTGGTGAGCGGGACAGTCACTGCAAACGCCCAGGAAGGGCTGTCCCTGAGGCTGAGGAATGGCACTGTCCAGCCTGGCCTGCACCCAATCTGCCAGGTTGGGTTTTGCAAGATGACCCTAGCTGTTATGGGTTAGAAAATGGGAAAAACCCTGCCATCAGGCTGTTGTGGCTTTGTCCTTTGTGTCCCTCTTCACTCTCAGCCTGAGGCACTGTGTGCCTGTCTCTACAAGCTCAGGAAGAGCCTGTGGAACCCCAACCTGTAGCCAGTTCCAAGTTTATTTTTATAGATATTTCATATTATTAACAGTTACTTGTATTATGCTGTTATATGCAGATTTATGTTGATGAAGTGATGCCCATGCATGCCCTGGGACAGTTAGGAAGATTGCAGGGTAGCTTGAGTAAGGCTTTTAAAAGCAAAACCAGCAATGAGGGGAAGAGTTTCCAGCTGACTCGTAAATCTTTCTGCATCATTACAGGAATGATTTCAGACTTGCAGGTAACCAGCAATGCTCTAAGATGTTATCCCCATCAAATATCCTTCCTGGGAAGGAGTTAAATGGGTTTAGGATTGCTGCGCAATCAAATTATCCTCGTTTTTCATTGCCAAATATTAATCTTAATTTTAAGCCTTGGGTTCTTGTTTTTAGATTATGTCTGAAATACTAATTTTAATCTTCCTACATGGCCACATCACAAGGAAAAATCCCCTGTGAATGGATTTTGCCCTCCTTTGCTCCTGAGATTCTTGAAATACTCTAATTTTTTCCCTGCCTTTTTACTGTCAGGCTTTATCCCAGGTGCCTCTCGTTACTCTCATCACCCCTCTGTGTTTCTGCAGGACACATTAATCCCCTCTTTTTCCCTTTCTGCTGCTTTCTGACTTCCTGATGCTGAACCAAAGAGCTCTCGAAAGTCAAAAGTTGCCACCTTGGCCTTTCTTATGCATGTTAAACCCTGGGTCCTCAGACATGTAACAAGCTCTTCTTACCCATCATTCAAATCTGATATATCTCTAGCAAGTATTTTCCTTGGTTGTGCCCATAACTTTGCTCACAGCCAAGTGGCTAACAAGCAAAATGCTCCCCCTGCCCCAGATTTGGGGACCTAAAGGGTTTTGCAGGACTGGAACTGGGCTGTGTTCATGGTGGCTGGTCTCCATGTCCCTGCACTGGCTGGTGTCAGTCCGTGAGCACCCATCTCATTTAGCCTCTTGTTCTAGCAAAATAATTAACTCGGGTTTATTCAGCAACGCAGCAGGTCCAGAACCAATCTTTTCTGAGTATTATTTCTTCTGTGTTTAAAAACTAACCTGTGTGATGGGGTTTTGGTTGTGTTTTTTCTCTCCACTTATAAATGAGCATCTGAGGTGGGACACAGGGAGCCATGTTTGGTCCCCAGCCTGGGCTGGAGCCACCAGTAGGGAGAGGTGCTGGAAACAAGGGAGATGGGAATGAGTCACAGAAGCGAATCTGAGTGCGCTTTTGTGCCTTTGAGCCACAGGGACCTGAGAAGTGCTGCCTAGGCAGAGGCTCTGCTGTTTGCTGCAGCCTGGGAAAAGGCGTGAGCAGTTCTGCGAAGATTTTCCTGTTCTCTGTGCAGCTGAAATAACCCTTCACCTCTGGAGCTGATGTCTGCTCAGCTGGGGTGCTGCTTGCCAGACCACCAGGCAAAAAACCCGAGCTCATCCTGGTCAAAAACCCTACAACACTGGGGACTGCGGCTCTGAGGATGAGGAAGGAGCAGGCATGGATGTGGTGCATGTGAAACTCCCCTCACTAGCAAGAGGAAGTGAGACCTTCATTTTTCTGGGTGAAGGCCTGTCAAGAGGAAGAGGGGTTGGTAACCAGCCCTGTGGCTGTGCTGTCTGTTTGGGTCCTGCTGCTTGAGTTGCTCCTTTCCAGCAGGAATGTGCTGTTCCCTGCCAGCCACGGGCTCCCAGCCCCGGCAGGCGCTGGGATAATGTCCCTTTCCCAGCCTTTTCCCCACTGGGGATGTTAGCACATGCTGCTGGTTCTTCGCACAGTGTTGGCTGGTGTTCAATGGATGCTGGCGTCTCGGGGCGGTGCTGCCCGTCAAACACCGCCGAGAATTGGCGCTTCCTCGGGAAATGGATGAGCCCTCCGCTTGGAAAAGCCTAGTCAAGGGAAATGTCGTCCCTCCCCACACGCTGTTTTGGTACCTCGGTGTATTTTTAACAACATCCCCGAGTTACAAGCTGTGTTTTCAGTGAATCAGGCATTAATCTCCTGTGCTCGTTAACCCAGCGCAATCTGGCGAAGCTGCCGGTGTTGCGGGGATGGTTGTGTTCGCCCAAACTCCCGGCTGTGCAGGCAGGAGAAGTGTCACCTTTGGTTTATGACAGGAAAAAAGAGCTTTGTTAAACCAGTGTGCCAGGCTGGGCTCATGGACTTCACATCCCCTCATCTTTTGCTGTCCCCTGCCCTGTTTGGTCCCAGGGACAGGGCAGTTCTGCCATGGTATGCTTGCCTGCCCCAATCCTGCTCCCTGGAGAAGGGAACTGGAAAGATTTAAAGTTAAACTTAAAATACACGTCTTAGAGCTACAGACAACAGAAACAGTGTGGCATGTCCCTTCCCTTCACAAAATGTACTGCCCTATGGCCTTTAATGTGATGAGCATGGCTATAAATGTCCTTTATAAAAGGTTTTGGTGACCCAGGTGCTTTCAGTGAGGTTTGCACAGCTCCTGCCATGGGCACCGAGTGGGGCTGCCAGCAAAACCCCTCATCTTTTGTGTAGTGGGGGCTACCTGTGAGCCCATCTCATCCTGTCCCCTCAGGTCAGGCACAGGAGCATTCGGCTTCAGGCTTTGCTTTTAAAACAGTTCAGGGGTGAGGTGTTGAATGCCTTTGGGTCTTGCTTGTGGTGTAAGTCTGGGGTAAGGAAAAGAAGCTGGTTTTAGATCAGCAACTAGAAGCAGTTAGGAAGGTGCCATGGCAGGCTGCAGCCGGAGAGTCGGGTCCTGGATTGGATAAGCTGGTTACAACAGCAGATAAAACCCTTGGTGCTTCTCTGTGCATGGTGGGGTTGGGCAGTGATTTATGGGGAGCGGTGCAATTGCTCCAGTTCTGCAAAGTGCAAGGGAAGCTGAATATCAGCGAGGGGAGAAGTAAGATAGCTGTGCTAATGAAAAAAAAAAAGTATGTATGTGTAAGAGCTGATTTTTAATCAGCTGCTTCTAGGTTACGCAAAGTGATACTGAGAGATTGGAGGCTCCTGCAATGTCCCTTTTAATGGCTACTTCATCACTCAGCAGTGCTGACTTCCAATTTGAAAAGGGTTTTTTATTTTTTCTCCTCCTGAAAGAGTGATTAAATAGTGCCAGCAGAACCCCCAGGAGCAGTGGTGGTGACAGCTGCCTGGGCAGGTGAGCTCAGGGCTCGGAGATGGAGTGGCACACTCGGGACTCTAACAGCCTCGAGCGGCACTGCTGGGGTCAGGTACCACCACTTGTGGGTGCTGACTGATGATTGCTAACAAAAAAATGCACAAAAACACCATCTTCTCCTTTCCTTGGGAAGTCAAGTGCTGCCGGTGGGATGTGGCTTTGCCCAGCCACTGTGTCCCATGCGGAGAGCCTCGCTGAGTCAGGCCTGAGAGAGGCAGTGGGCGAGATGGCCCTTGGGTTGTGGGGTGATGGCCTCCAGACAGCGCTGGCCAGATGCTTCAGCATCCCACAGGGAGAGCACCTGAGTGTCAGCTCAGCAATTCATCCAATTATTTTGTATAAAAAGATCATTTCTGGCCTTGAAAATATTGCTGAGAGCTTCCACCACCGGCCCAGAAAACACCGAGCTGTCCATGACCGCTCAGGAGCGCAATGGCAGAACCCCCCCCACTTTCTCAGCTGATCCCCCCGCCATCCTGTGCTGTCCCTCCAGAGCCCCTGCACCCAGCGCACGGGGGGGGGGGGTTGTTCCCTGTGGAAGGGAGCTGCAGCCATTCAGCTGTGCTTTGCCCAGGGGGGATGCTCAGCCCGTGCGTGGCGGGAGCAGCTGATGCCAACCAGGCACCTTGGGCACAATCAGAGCCGGGGTTTGCTCGCTGTGTTGTCCCGATCGCTCCAGCACGGCCCTCCTCGGCGGTTTGTGTGGGCTGCTGCCGGATCAGCTCTGGTTAATTGTCTCAGACTGGGGAATTAGTGCAACAGAAGCACAAAGGGCTTTTACTGGCCAGTTACTTAGAAACCAACCATTGATTTTACTTGGCAATTTTGCAGCTTCTGGGCATGTCTCTGTGTGTGTGTGTATATATATGTGTGTGTGTGTAATATATCTACACATACACCTGCAAGCTGCAGAACAGATATATATAGATATATATAATTTTTTTTTTGGCTTGGTGGTTTTTTGTTCTGTTGTTTTGCTTTTTAGGGGGGTAGAAGAGAACCAAGTCTTGAGAAGTGTTACTCTTTCAGACAAATGACTGCTCTGCCGTAGGACCAGCAATCAAACTGGTGGCTGTGGCCTTTTAAGCAGCCCAGGGAAGTAAGTCACCCCGAGCGGGCCGAGTTTTCAACTGGTTTTGTGGCTTCAAGTGTTGGTGTGGCCGCTTTGCTTTCATGCTGCCCACCCGTTAATTAGAGCGTGCAGTTGAGTCCCGCAGGCAAGTGGAGGGCTGGAAATGATGGAGTAGCTGGGGGCTGCGACCCGGTGCTGCTTTCCAGGCTGGACCATGGGCTCAGGTAACCTCATCCCGAGCAGCTTCTGAGCTTATTTTGCAAGAGGGACCTTGTGCTGCGAAGACTCGGTATTTTCAGTGCTCTTGACTTATAGACATAAATTTTTTTCGAGTACCCAGGTCACATGTATGCTAAGTAAATGGCAGAGACAGCTTTGGAAATTCAAACACATGATTTCTGTCCAGTTTTGTCAGTGGGCCAGGCTCTGCAAAGAGCTGGTTATGGCTCTTCCAGAGCAAAACCTGGCGTGTGTGTGTGCTTTACTCTCTGTGTCCCCAGTGTGCAGAGGGATGAGCCCTGATGTAGCTTTGTGGCACAGGGGGACAGGGGACCTGTGGGGAGGGAGGGCAGGACAGCCAGCTGGTACCTGGTCTGAGACCCCAAGACAGATGCCACTGCTGGGGGAAGCAACGTCCCCTAGAAATGCATCCAAATACCAGAGGGTTTCACTCCGACTATATGTATATCTGTATGCATTTATATATGCATATGTATAAAGGGTATGTATATGGATTTATATATATAAACAGATATATGTGTGTGTATATATATTTATATCTCTGTAGAGAGCAGGGTACATCTCTGTGGCCAAGCTGTGCCCTTGAAGACATGTCCCTGACCAGAGCCAGACTTTGAAAGGCAAAGAACAGCTCAGCAAGAAGAAATAGGACTTAAAAAACCCCCTCTTCTACAAAATAAGCATAAACTGTTTGGAAAGGCACGGTAGTACTTGACTTCTCCAAAGAGCTTTATGCAGTGGGTGGGCTGTCTCCAGAAGTAACGTGGAAATCCCAGTCCCGTGAGCTGGAGCTCCTCTTGCCTGCCTGTGGCTCTGTCTGGAGCACGCAGGCAGCTGCTGGGTATTTGCCTTTGAACTTTTTAAGGGTTATGCTTTGTGCTGGTGAGCAGGGGAGGATTGGCATCATTTGTGCTATTCTGTGCAGTGTTGGGTTTTGGTATGTAGGGGTCCAGCTATGCTTTTGCTCAAAAAAAAAAAAGGGGGGAAAAAAAAGAGAGGAAAAAAAAAAATCAGGTCAGTGCCTGTCCAAACTGTGCCGTGAGCCCGGGGGCTTGTGGTGTTGGAAATACAGCTCCAGCTTCTCAAATAGCTACTCAAGGGCAAATTCTTTTCAGCTATGTTAAATTTGGGGTACAGCAGTGGTGTTGGGGGGCCCTGGGGAGGGCTGGGAGGGGAGGCACCCCTGCACCCCAGGCTGCCTGCTGCAGTAGGGCTGGCTCTCCTGACCTCCCTGGCGATGCCTTCAGTTGCTCTCTGATGTGGGAAATTGGGCTGTATGAGTGACTACCTGAAATGGCTACAAAATCAAGCGTGTAAAAAGAGAAAGAGCTGAACGAGCAAGGCATGACCTGCGCTAATGTCGGCGGTTCTGTCCTACCCCTTTCACTATCCCCTGCCTGTGGATGAGCAGAGCTTTTTATTTATTTTATTTGGCTTTAAATAATTCATCAGGAGCAGCAAAAAGTGCAGTGACTGTTTGCGGCGCTCTGCAGTGGGAGGTAGATAGATGGTCCCTAAATTATACCTTGATCTGGCAAAAAAATTGCACAGATCCAGCTGGAACGTAAAGGTTAAAGCAGGAGGGTATAATTAAAAGGGTATTTTGTACTGCAGTGATAGGTTTAAGTTCGGGTAGGGGTTTAATGTATGGCACATTTCAAGGCCTCATGGCTAATTATCTTGTCTTCAGCCTGGCTCTGGGAGGTGGGGAGAAGGGTAATAAATTTATCTTGTGGATGCTGAAAAGCAGTTGGTGTTGGGGATGAAGGTGCTGCCTCCCTTTGGGCTGGGAAGTCATGAGCTTCTGCATTCAGGGGGGGAATCCATAAGCTCGGGAGCCTCAGTGATGGATGTGAATGTTTTTATGAGTGTGAGAGTGAATAAAACCAAAAAAGTGAAGCTGAATAAGGTGAATATTTAATCGATGAATAGTAACTGATGGTGAAAGCGAGGGAAATGCAGGTGCCTTATTCATGGGCTACCAAATGACATCAGGTGTGTGTTACATCTGAATGTATTTGGGTTTGTTCCCAGCCCTGCAGCGCATCCACCCTTCTTCAAACCAGTCAGCCAGTGTCTCAGCTGAGGGGGGGTCTACCCCTTTTGGAGGAAAACCGATGATTTGGACAAAAGCAGGGACTCATCTTCTTTGGCTGTTGGTTTCCCAAGGGCTGAAGTTGTGTGTCCCTTGAGGGCTTAACAGTATTCTCTAATTGTTTTCTTTTCCTTCTAGAAACCTTGGAAAATCCGGACTGAGAGTCTCGTGCCTCGGGCTGGGTGAGTAACCTCTGTGGCCACCGCACGTGGCTCTGGAGTAGTGGTAGTGGCTCTTGTATTTGAGTAAAAAAAGTGTGCTTTCTTGGAGCCCCAGCCGGCGCTCGCTCGTGCAGATGGCTCACGACAGAAGCCCTTACGTGTATTAATAACAGCTCTGTGCATCAGTCGTGGCGCTTGCCTGCAGCAGGAGGCGATGCTTTCCACCCATAGCGCCTGACTGGAACGGTACAAGTGTTTATGGCATAAAATGCTTCTAATATGACCCGATCCCCGCGAGGGACAGCCTGCAGAGACCACATCCGAGATGTCTGTGAATGCCCCCAAGAGCTTTTAGTGTCAGAGCTCCAGTGCTGGGGGATGGCACTCTGCCTGGGCTGCGGGCAGATTTTTATTTTGTTTTATCCAGTGTGTGTACCTTGTTATTTCTGCTCCATGCTGATTTGAAAACTGAAGACTACCTTATCAATATTTTATCTTATCAATATTTTATCCAAAAGGGCATCTATAAGCACTGCGGCACATACGTGCTGGCCCCGCAGCGATGCTGCGGTTCAATACGCTGCTGCTGGCCTTCAGCTGCCGGTAAGAGCGTGTGCGATGGGCTGGACAACTCCTGACGGCTTTACTCAGGCGAGTAATTTCTTTGACAGTGGTTGAACCGCTTGTGTGAAGAATGCTTAAAAGTACATATATATCTATATATATTAAAAAAAACCCCAAACAAACACCAAGTGCTGTGGAAAGGAGGAGGCTGTTTTTCTCGCTGCAAGCACTTTCCCGTGGTGCAAGGCTGGAGCATCAGGAGCGTGGAGCTGCCAGGGGTGGATGCTCTGCTCTGCTGGGGCCTCTCCAACCCCGTGTTAAAGGGGGTTCTGTGTTTCCCTGGGGGTCAGAGGTGCTGGCACGGGGAAGTGGAGGCACCGATATGTCTTTAGGGAAGTAGTTGGGTGTGCGGGGCTCCCATGCTGCTGCCTCAGGAGCAAATGGGTGAAGGCAGGAGCAGGCAAGGACCTGGACTCTGCCTGCATTTGGTGCCTGCTGTGGCTACGGACATCCCCGTCCAGCTCCCGGCTCCATCCCCAGCTGGCACCTGCGCTTGCAGGGCAGGTGACCGGGGGGTTAGCTCGTTTTTTCCAGCCCACTTTGAGATTTGATTTTAAAATAGAGTGAAATGTGAAAGTCACCCTGTATCACAAGTCATATAAATAAGGCCCATTCCACCAAGAAGAGCTCTTGTGGTTAAAATAGATCTAGGCTTTGAAAAGAGTTGTCTTCTTATCTGTGCAAAGCTTTTATTTATCATCCTTGGAGTTCACCAAGCGCTAATGTTGTGGTGGGGAAGGGAAGGAAGCAGCAGCAGGAAAAAGCATTTTGCAGCGCTTTTCTTTAATTTCAAGCATGTGGAACTGCAGCAGCATCTAAATATATTGAGCCTTTGTGAGTGCAGCTGCACGGAGTAAGTGGGGGCTGAGGAGGGAGCAAGTGGCTGCTCTGCACAAGGGCAGGGCTGGGGAAGAGCGACTGGGCATCATGGCTTTGGGGCCAGGCACCTCAGCCTGCACCAGCAGCTGTGAGCCCTACGGCCCTTGCCCTGTGTGCCGGGAGAGGGGGACTGGCAAGTCTGCAATTCACTTGCCACCTTCTCTTGAATGTCCAGGTATTTCTTCTGCAGCACAGCATGTCCTCCCCTCCCACTGCAGATCCTTTGGGGTAGCTTATATGACTTTCCTAAATAGCTTCTCTTTTAGTTCCCTCAAAGATAAATGTGTTTCCCTAAACTGTCCATAGCATGAAAATCTAATTTAAGGTTTACTAAAGTTTCTGAAGGCTCAGCAATCTTCCTTAAAAGCCTTCCAAAATCTCAGCAAGGTGGGAGTGTGCTTCATCCTGTAGTATGAAAAATTAAGTGGAGAAAAATGTGAAGCGGGGCAGAAATCAAAGGCAGGCAGTGCTAAGGCAATGCGTACCCTTTAATTACGTCCTGCTTCTCCCAGCTCACACTCTCTAATTAATTCATTTGCTGGGTGCTGCTTGCAGTGTGAGCAGCGCTGAGCGAGCACACGAGGTCAGATGTGTTAGCAGAGTATTTGGTGAGCAAAAGGCTGCTGTGATGGGGGCTGAGCATTGCTCCCGGGTTGCTGAACCTCCTACCGGAGCTGAGACCCAGGCTGGGCTTTCACCACCTCCTCTGAGCAAAGCTAACACCAGGTGAGGCTTTAATTGAGGAATTTTAATAGTCCAGTCCTGGGTAGATGCATGGGTTGGTGCGAGGCCCTTTCTGTGGTGCTGGCTTTGAAATGCGATTGCCATGCAGGGGGAAAAATAAGGTCACGTTTTTCTTGTAGTTAATTCGGAGCGAATTCTGCCTGTGGAGGCTGCCTGTTGATTTTTTAGAAAATGTTGAGACAGACTCCAACAAGGTGATTAGCCCTGACTCCGAGGAAACGAGCAGCAGGATGAAACCAGCCATCCCAACCCCCCAAAATCCAATTCAATGTTCCTAAACAAGTAGTTCCTGCAGCCACCGGCGGGATACCCTGTGCTCACATCGGGTACGAAAATAGCTGTTTTGTGAGCAGAAAGGGGTCGGCTGCTGCCGTTGCCCCTTGGTGCTTTGCTCTGAGGGAAAGCTTTTACAAACCCACCCCCAAACATCCACTGGCCCGGGATCCCTGGCGAAGGGTCCGATTTGCACCCGGGTACTCAGTGTGTAGGGCTGAGAGTTTGCTGGTTGCTCGAGCGCCAGACCAGAGCCATGTGCCAGATCTCCCTGTGGCATCATCCTTGCCAGGAGCAAACCAGGGATAAAATTGTACAGGCAGGAGGCGAAGCTTTGGCTTCCAGACAGGAACTCCTTCTCTTTTTTCCTGCAGAGGTGACACATCTGCTGGCAATGACATTATTGAGTGGTGAATTTTGCATCAGCAAATAACCCACTAATAGTCACACCTTGCTAGGCTCTGGGATGTGATGGAAATGGAGCCAAATCCAGTTTTAATACAGAAATTCCTCTGTTGGAGGCGAGGACATCCAGCTGGGAGGTTGCTTTCCAATGCAAGGGAGCAATGTGCTGGGCAAGGGGCAGGAGTGGGAGGTCTATCTGCCACTGCCATGCTGAGTCGTGTGGGGGATGCGTTTATAAACAGTGGATTGGGATAGACAAGAGAAACACTTTGTAAGGGGAAAAGTGGTGATTTTAAAAAAACATCTTTCTCTAGTATATTTTTCTTCCAAAATACTCCTGTTGGCTGAGGTTGTGAATCATCCTCAGCCGTTGTTTGAAATGCCAAGTGCGCCTTGCACTTTCTGGAGTGAATTTTTGTTTAATCAGAGTGGAGCAGCGGGCGCCCTGGAAGCTACCCCGGCAGCTTTAATGGGTGCCCACCACCCCCCACACCGACTGCCTGGGGGTGGTTGTGGGAGGGGGATTCATGCACTGCCTTCCCAGCTCTGGAGGGGACCCTAACAGAGCATCTTGCTTTCCCAACCACATCTCATGCTTTAGATATCACCTTGCTGAGCAAAAACTCCCCTCCCTGGCTGGTTTTTGCAATGATCAAGGTGAAAAAAGCACCCCAAGGATTCCCCACCCACATGGTCCCAACCCTGCTCGCTGTTGAGGGGTCCCAGGCCTTTTGCATCCCCCCAGCTGGGGTCTGGGAGCGTGGCAGGGAGACAGGCAGACCCAGAGCAGGTGTACCCAGTATTGTGTATATTTACTACTTATATTTAAAGAGATGAAGTGCTCGTTACTCTTACATGAGCTGTTGCCAGTGCTGGGGCTCCTCTCCAGACACCCAAGCACTGGAGCATTTTCCGTCTGCGTTACGCTCTGCTGCTCAGTGGGGCACGGTTTGTGTTGTAAGGTTGACATCACGTAAATTGGAGACAGGATGTGCAGTGCACAAGGTGTATAAATAATTCCTTTTCTTCTCACCTGAGCTGGGGACCTGTATGCATACTTGAGCAAAAAATACCACTTTGGGATAAACAGTCTCAACCCATTTTTCAGGGGAAATGCTTTTTAATGTATTCCTATAAAAATAACGCTTCTGAAGCTTTAACATGGAAATCGGGCTTCGTTTGGATTTTTTTCATCTGCATAAGGAAGCTTAATGATAAACTGAAACCTATTTTTATCTTTATTGTGTGGGACCAGACCATTTTACTCCGAAGATAAGAGAAAGTACCTTTCCTGAGGTCTGTAACCAGGAAGGCGTAGCAAGGGCTCAGCGAGTGCTGCCATTGCCTGATTATTGCCCTTACAGAGAGCAGAAGTAAATGCAAAACCAGTTAAGTCTGTGCTCTTTGCTCATTCTTTTTATTTCGCTATCATTGGTTGTGTTCTGCATTTCTCATCTGTGAAAACTTGGCTTTTCCAGAGCTTGGGTTATTCTGCCAGAAATGAAGAGTTTCAGTTACGCAGTAAACGTGCACAGAATCATAGAATCGTTTAGGCTGGAAAAGACCTTTCAGATCATCAAGTCCAACTGTTAACCCAGCACTGCCAAGTCCAGCATCTTTAAAAATAACTTTATTTGTACTCAAAGAAACCTGATGCATAAAAAAAATTCAGATGGACCTTTTTTGAGGGAAATAGAGCAAGATTCTCCTCATGGAGCCAACTCTACTTGTTTTGTTTCTAACCAGGGACTGATCAAAGCGGCAGGCATGCTCTTTGCTTTCTGACTCCTGCTCAAGGTTCATCTTCCACGCTCACTGTGAGCAATGAGCTAACCAATATATTTTTAATGAAGGCGTGAGAGCATTTATGTATCTGTTGCACCAGGCCCTTTGCAAGTGCAAGCAGGCAGGGCGCATTTAATTTTTTTCCCCCCCTAGCAGCAAGAGAGCTTGACTCCTCCCCAGCAGAGCGGTCTCTCCTCTGTCTTGCCCAAATCACACTGAATTTTCCAGCTCAGGGCCTGAGCCCCTCTGCCCTCCTTCTGGAGGGATGATATAAGGCAGATTTTTAAATTCTGGCGAGTTTTGTGTGAGCCACGTGAGCTTTGACCCATTCATTAAATGAGTAACATGTAGTTTTATATGCAGCTGGCGTGTAGGTCTTGAAAACCGTGGGGAAAAGTTGTGCTGTAGATCCAAGGGATGTTGTGACAAGCTGGCAGAAGGCACAGGTAACGTCGTGGGCTCCTCTCTTGTCTCAACATCGTTTTCCATGGGGTGTTTTGAAAGGTCAGATAAGTAGGGCAGGAATGATGTCTGCCAGGGTGAGTACGTGCTGTCTGCTCGGTGTCCCATATGGGATCTGGTGCTTCTGCTGCCTCTTGTTTCCAGGGGCTTAGGAAATATGTATTCCTAATATATATATATACACACACAAAATATATATAGGAAATGTTCCTATAGCTTAGGAATATCCAGTTAAATCCACATGCTCTTTCCACCACAGGAATCTTTTTCTTTTAAGCAGTGGTCATAAAGGAATAATGCTTCAAGTTTTTCCCAGTAATAGAATGGATTCTGCAACTGAGCCTAAACTGCAGCTACTTTTTAGGCCAGCGAGCGAAAGCGCTGCTCATCAGCTGTGCTGGTGTCAGACACTGGCTTTATGGAAAAGTTCCTGGGGAAAAGTCACTTTGGGTTTTAAATACTTCATGTCAATAGAAATACTTCCCCCCCGCCCCGATTTTGACTTGTATGATGCTAAATAGCGAAGCACAAATTTAGGAAGAGTTTCATTCCTCAAATGACATGTTTCAGCAGCATCATCAATTTTTTCCAATTTGTCAAATTGAAGCTTTGGAAAATGAACTCAGTTTTGCGAAGAGCTTTGGATTTCAATAAAACTGTGTGTTTTGGCAGCACGGGATCTTACTGGCACTTCCCTGAGCAGGTTCATGTGCCAGTCCCAGGTCTGCACGCCTGGCCCTGCTGTCCCCCCCACGGAGAGGGTGCTCTGCTGCCTGTCCCTGTCCTACCCATTAACCCCATTTTAAACCCATTTAATCCAAAGGAGACTGAATTTTGGGAGAGCAAATTTTTTGTCAGCAAAAACCTCTCATAGTAACAGATTATTTTATTCCTTCTAGGGACATGGGTCACTTTTGGAGGTCAGATCTCAGACGAGGTAAGTGATGCTTGATGTAAGTATGATGCATGAATTAAAAACCAGTATGAGATATTTTTAAATGAAACCATGGCTACCGAAACCAGAGGAGCCTGTTTCTGTACGAGGAAATGGCAGAGAGTTACTATGCAAAGAAATACAAAGCTTGTGCTTCTGCTACAAAAAAAACCTTAATGAATCTGACATTTCCAGAGATCAACTTTAATAAAAACCCCCATCTATCCCTTAAAGTGATCTTCTTTTCTGTGCTGTTTGGAGCAATATTTCCTCCTTACCAGTGGAAGTGGCACCCCTCCTGGAGCAGAAATTGGAAACTATTTTTGCAACATGTATGTAATCGGCAACAGTCATAAATACAGGCAGGGGCTCAGCTTACAAGGAGCTGCCTGATGATTTATTTTTTACATAATAAGATGAAACAAATGAAAATGAGCCTGGGCTTCCTACGCACTCTTGCCTGTACCAGATGGCTCTTAATCTCAGTTAATAATCCTTCCGAGTGCTGGGCAGCACGTGGGCTTCCCTCCGTCTCAGGTACGCTGCAGATGCTAGTCATCAAAAGAAGAGCAGCCTCCCGGCCGCCTTCCCTCTGGTACGTGACAAAAACCCCAAAATAACTTTGGCAGAAGGAAAACAGCCCAGGAGTATGAACTCAAAGGCTTTTTGCTTTTTAATTCACTTGATCTTTGGTGGTATTTCTTCTGCTGATGGCGGATCACAGAGTTCACTCCCGTTTCTTGACGTCGCAGGCTGAAGCGAGACGACTTGTTTCAATTATAAATTTGCTCCCTGGCTCTCCTGCAATTCTCACTTAGAATGAGTCAATGCAAAGTGTTCATGCATTGAAAAAAAGGCCTGAAACACTGCCCTGTCCTTGAGGGACACCCACCCATAAGATGTTGGCCATGCATGGGTGCCCTGGCCAGGCACCCACCTCTCCGGGAGTAGAATCCCCCCCAGGGAGCAGCGGGGCTCCTGGGGCTCTGATGGGGATCACATAAATGACCTTCAGCAGTTTAAATACCCCATGAAGCTGTCTGGAGAACTGCAGGACAGCCTGTCAGGTAGCCAAAAAAGAATTAAACTTTTGCCATGGAAATATCCTTTCTGTATTAAACTCCACAGATTTGCAGAGTATCTTCTATAACCCTATTAAATTCTTGGCCACTTTCCTATTAGAAAGTTCCTGTGGGAGGAGATTAATTCCTCCCAGGATGAGTCAAAGGGAAGTTGATGTAAATCCGTGTTTTGGTGCTATTAGAACCAGCCCACGAACCCCGACGTGCCCAGAAAGGGTCTCACCCCCTGGGCAGGGGCTGTTACTACCCTTCCCAGCCCCGCTGAAGCCCCTTTGCTGCACCTTCAGGGGTTTGTCCCCATGCGGGACAAGCCACTGGCCGCTCAGGATGAGGTCTGCCACCCCTCACCTCTCTGTTTCTGCTTCCCTGAGGTGGCTGAGCAGCTGATGACCATCGCCTACGAGAGCGGCGTCAACCTGTTCGACACGGCCGAGGTGTACGCAGCCGGCAAGTGAGTGCCCAGCGTCCCACTCTGCTTCCCTGGGCTCCCTCCACCTGGCTCTGCTCCTCCCCGTGTCATGGTCACTTGTGATGGATGGGGCTCTGGCTCTGGTGGTGCTTGGGAAGCCCCTTTCTCTCCTAGAGGGGACAGAAAAACCTTTATATTTGGAGCACTCTTAAAAAAAACCCAAAAAACCCAAAAAAACCCCCCAAACCAACCAAACAAAAAACACACAAAAAAAACCACCCCAAAAAATCAAAACCTTGTTGTACCCAGCTGAAGATTGAAATGTATAGCTCTGCTGTTAGCACAGGGAGAAAAATGTCTTGAATAAATGAAGTCAGTGAGCATTTTAATGGTGATGAATGGCCTGTGCCAGTGACAGCTCCCAGGCGCCAGTCCCGGCACGGGGAGCTGCTCTGGCTGCAGGAGAGCTAATGCTCTTAGTGTCACTGCAGAATTGGGGGAGAAAAAATATCCAGCCGTGATATATTTGACTTTGGCTGATTTATATGGCTTTGTATTCAGTATGAAAGCTGGACTGGGACATCACGTCCCTGGCATGGGGACAAAGCAGCTCTGCCTTCTCAGAGGAGGTTCAAGCAGACGTAAGGCACCGGGGTGATGGTCTATCCCCACGGGACAAGGTGCTTTGTACTGATGGAGAGGACTGTCCCCTGTGACAGGGCTGTCTGCCCACCCCGTCCCAGCTGGTGCTGGGTCACTGTCACCTGGGGAAGGGAGGGGAGAGCTGCAGAGCCGAGAGGGGTGCTGGAGGCTGGTGTTTGGGGAGCTGCGGTGGCGTACCTGGTGCCGAGCATCCTCCTGTCTCCCCTCACGTGGGGCTCTCTCTCTTGCACAGGGCTGAGGTGATCCTGGGGAACATCCTGAAGAAGAAGGGCTGGAGGTACTGTACCACTGGACAACAATCCCTGTCACCCACAAATCACTGGGATCCCTGAGCAGATGAGAATCCTGACTTTTTTTTAAAAAACGATGCATGTTAGGTGATTCTGGCCCGGGGGCGAAGGCTGCAGTTTCCAGGCAGTCATGCATGGAGCAGCCAGACCTTTCAAGCACGAAATAAAAACGCTCCCCTGGTTTTTTGGGAATGCATGGCAGTTTCATGAGGCTGTGGTGCTGCCTCGACCATTGCATGAGACCGTTGTCCCTGTGCACAGCACGGTCAGCACAACTTCTGAGCACATCCGTTGTCGTTGCCACGCACGGTGTAACGAGACGGATGGTTTCTGCGCCGGCGTCCTTAACTGTGTACATAAAACTGTGTATTAAGAATGCAAAGCTGTGATGGGCCTTCATCTTGGGTAGCCTGGTAGGAGATGATACCTAATTTAAATGATGCACATTAGCATATGTTGTGTAGTTTTAAGGGCATTTACATAATCTTTAAAGACCTCCCATGTGTGTCATATTCAGCCCTCAACTAAAGGATGGGTTCTAGCAGTGCTGTCTGCAAAATCAGTATTCCCTGTGTTAGGGGGATGATTATCCAGTAAGAAATATTCTGGATACTGTAGAAGAAAACGAGTTAAGTCTAGCAAAAGCTGGAGAAATTGTGTGTTGTACAGTTATGTAGCAAGGTAGTTTGTGGATGATAAATCTTTGATTTAGTATCATGTGGGAATGTATAGGTTAATTCAGTGAATGTATCCCTCCTGGAGTTTTAATAACTCTGGGAATACTGCATGATAATGAGCAGCACTGGACTTGGGTACTGGGAGGGAACAGCGCTGTGGTTCTTGGTTAAGGGCTCTGGAGGTTGCTTACTCCATAACTAAAAATGTATCTTTTTTTTTTTTTTTGTCACTTCACTTGAATTAGCTTTGTTTTCTGGACACCAGCCTATGGTCACTCTCTGCCTGCAGCTGACCTGAGCTGGGGGGGAGACGTGGCTGCTTGTAAAAAGGATTATAGTGATGTATAAACACTTGCTGGAGTCCAGGGCTGTGAAACCAGGCAGTGCTGCCACTGCAGGAAGCCAGAGTCCTGCCGCTTGTCGATGGGCAGCACCCTGCTTGGTTACTTATAATATAATTTTTTTTAACAATAGTAATTTTTTTGTTCTGTTTGCAGGAGGTCCAGTCTGGTCATAACAACAAAACTGTACTGGGGTGGAAAGTAAGTCTCACAGTTACTCATAACAGTGTTTGCTGCTACATGCTTTCCCTTTCACAGCCGTACAACCAGGTGGAGATTAATGACAACTTGGAGGGGGGGGGGGTTGTTGCTGTTGTTTTCTTTTCCTCGTTTTGCCAAGTCTTTGAAGGAGTCGGAGCTTGGCAGAGGTGGCAGCCCCCCGCAGAGGCTGGGGTGCTGTGCTGGGTGTGCTCCCACCCCAAGCATCACTGCGGCTCTGAGGGGTGGGACCCACAGGGCAAAGGCTGCCTTGCTCCGAAATGGCCCTGCTGCCCTGGCAGTATCCTTACCCCTCTGCGTGGGAACACCGGACAGGAGCCTTATGGTCAGGCAATAGCTGTAGCAGGGCTGTTACCACGTTAAATTGTTAAAACCAGTGGTACCACTCATCCCAGATGCTGTTGTCTTTGAGACTGGGAGTCCAGATGAGGTTCACAGTGTCTCTGTCACAGAATCACAGAATCATTCAGGTTGGAAAAGCCCTTGAAGCTCCTCCAGTCCAACCATGAACCTCACACTGACCGTTCCCAACTCCACCAGATCCCTCAGCGCTGGGTCAACCCGACTCTTCAACCCCTCCAGGGATGGGGACTCCCCCCCTGCCCTGGGCAGCCCATTCCAACGCCCAACAACCCCTTCTGGAAAGAAATCCTTCCTAAGAGCCAGTCTGACCCTGCCCTGGCATAATGTAGCTTCAGTTTTGGGATGTTTAAGCTAGAATACAAAATCAGCTCTCCCCAGTTGTTTGCACCTCAGATCTCTAACAGCCATGTACCTGTTTTCCCTTTGCAGAGCTGAAACGGAAAGAGGGCTCTCGAGAAAACACATCATTGAAGGTACGTGTTGCACGGGGCGGGGGTCTGACCGTGCCCGAATGCCCTGACCTGGGCATGGTGGGGTGCAACCAGCTGGACCCCTGGGGTGATTTCTCCCCCATGACTCAGGTCTGCTTGACCCCCAACCAAAGGATTTTTCTGTTTTTTCTCAAAAAGTCTGCGCAAAGGTGTTGCACACACAAAGCCTTCTCCACTACACCTCTATGCAGCCGTAACCTTTGGGTTTTTTGCTATAATAAGCAAGCATGTTGTCCATGGCCAGCCACGTGTGCGTTGCTTGCAGATTTATCACTTCTCTGCAGCGATCAGGGTTTGCCATGCTGGGGTTTCATCCCTCGCTGCTCCCGGCAGCTTTGAACCGTTGCCCTTGATCCCGACTGCTGTGAGATAGGAAGGTTTGGGGGGTCTGGAGCTGCTCTGCTGTCACCCCAGCTCTTTCCCGGAGGCCGTGGCTGCATGGGCTCCCTCAGAGCAGGGAGGGATGAGGATGTGGGGCATGATGTCAGCTGGCAGAAATAGCCTCTGGAGGGGTGCCAGGTCCCATCCCCCTGGCTGGGGAGGGCTGTGGGTTGCTTGCAGTGTTATTTCTTCTCAGGTGCTCAATTTTGTCATATGTTCCCTTGCCCGGCTCCTTACATCCAGTCCTGCATCCTGCTGAGTGATGCCGTCCACTGCCTTGCCCATCCCCAGGGATTTATTCACCCAGGTCTCTGCTGGGTCCAACACGAGCTCCTCATTTTCCTTCCGATTGCTTTTTTTGTTCTCTTGGATACGTTATTGTTGGAGAGGGAGTGAGAGTACATACGTTTTCCTATACGGATAAGCATGTTTCACCCAATCTGGCTCTTTTCAGAGGGCTGTTGGGTGTCAGGTCAGGCACCTTGGTCATAATAATATGCATATATATATGCAACATGGGCATAATTATAAATTGCACAGGATTTTACATGCAGGACACAAATAGAGCAATGCCCATAAAAAGACACATTTCTGTCATATTAAGGAGCAGTATCAGCCAGGACCTTGTCCCAGTGAGAGGTGCCAGCCTGGGCTGGCTCCTGACAGGGGCTGGGGCAGACCCCAAGACCCCCTCCCCCGGGAGGACCATGGGGCTGACAGCCCCCCAGCCTGTGCAGATCCAGAAAAGCAGCCAGCAGCACGGGGGCCTGGGTCTTTTTTTTTACATAAATCCTGAGTAAAAATAGCATGCCTTTGGAGAAAAGCTGCGTAAAGCCATGGAAGGGAGGTAGTGAGGTGTCTGGCTCCTCAGGGGCTGGGAAGACTTTGGGCAGAGGGGGAGCATCAGGCTTGGTACCTGTGCTTCAGCTCTCTGCAGAGGGATTCGCACTGCCTGCCTCTTGTTGCTGTTTGACCCAGTTCTGCCTGCTGCCATGGAGGGATGTGCAAAATGTGCTCTTTGGGTTACTGGGGAATGATATGATCTCTGCCAAGGGCTTTGGGGGAGCCCAGGGCAGGGGCTGCGCTCCCTGTGAGCGATGCCAGCCTGGCTAATCCGGGGCTGAGCCCCTGGGGGAGTAGCCCCCTCCATAAAGCAACATGCCACCATGGCTACAGCCATGGAAAGCGGTTCTTGTTATTGCACTGCGTGTGCTGGTGTAATTAGCCTCCTTTTTTTGATCTACGAGATAAGCCCTAATTGTTTACAGTGGTGGCTGGTTAAACTGTTTGCTGCCAAGACAAATTAGAAAAGAAAAATTCAGGCTTGTCTACATTACTAGTGTGCCATGGTGTCGGTGGTTTGATGGCACAGGAGAGGACCAGTCTGTTACCATTCACAGCACAGGATAGGGGGGAGGTATGCTCTGGTCTTTGCTTATCAGAAAGTCACATCCGTCTGCAGAAAACCAGGTTTTTCCACCCCAAATGGCAGCTTTAACTCGTGTTTGGCTATTTGCACGTTTTACCACTGGAATCTGCAATGGCCCATTTGTCACAACTTTCAACCACTGGGATTTGTTTTGTGTACATTAAAAAGTAGATTATATGGAAAGTATTATTATTATATTTATATTATCCACCCCTCACCTGGGATGTCACCACCACCCACACCACACCGGGGCTAATACAGCCGCCACACTCCAGCACAGTTGGTTTTGCCTCATAGTAACCAGCTTCTATATCTGGGATTGTCCTGGAAAGTTTTCATTATTTAGAATTTGCAGAGTGCTGCTACGTTAGGATATGACTTCCATATTAAGGTGATGCTGGAGAAAGTTTTTTAGCAACATTTTATTGAACTTTCATTTGAATAACCCCCCCATGAGAAGGTGTCCTGACTGCTGGTGGCACTAGACCCAGAGGTGCCTGGGGAAGCTGCAGCCATGTCGCAGGTGGTTCAAACCCGCCCGTTTTCCATTTCTTGCTTCATGAAATGATAGAAAAATACTGGCAGCAGTTGAAATAACTTCACAGAACACATAGCGAATAATGTTAAGGTCAATGTTAGCTATTTTCTATAAATACATTTGGCAAAAATGGCCATGTTTTTTCATCTCAAAATTCAGCGAGCATTTTCAGACTGCTCTATTTTGGCTCATTCTTCATGAACATTCATAAAAACATTTTGTTCCTGGGAAGATTCATAGAAAATAAGTGTTAGAAATCCTCTTCTCTCTCTCATGCACACACGCACACATATATATATATCTATATGTTTGTAGGCTTTTGATGCCCTCTCCCATCAGATCCTCAGAGAGAAGCTCTTGAAGCCTGGGCAGTCCTGGACTTGTGGCTGCAAAACCATGCCTAGTCTTGCTCTACAAAACTCTCTGCCCTGTGCAGAGGTTGGCACAGGGAGGGCACAGACTGCTTACCCTGCTGGGAGGGAAAAGCCCTCTGTGGTGCTTTATCTGCTCATCAGAGCATATCAAACCGAGTGCCACCACCCTCACATTTCTGGGGCAGGGCTTCATTAGGTGGGACAGGACCAAGGAGATGTGCCCTGGGCTTGCACGGGAAGGCTCTGTGATATAATTTAGATTAAATTAACTCTGAACAGAAGTGGAGTGCTGAATTCGGTCTCTAGCAGCTGCCTCTTGACAGGCTGGTCATGGACGTGCTTGGTAGCTGGTGTCTGTTCCAATCCAAATCTCAGCGTAATTAAATAAAACAAATTCTCATGGACGGGGGGGACTCTGCACATGGCCAGACTGGTGTTTTCTTCTTAATATGGCTGCACAGATACAGGACAACATTATGCAGGATCCTTCTCATATGCTATATGGTTGGGTGGGTATATACATAAAATATATATATGCATATAAACACAACAAGCACTATTTTAGTCCTAATGCGGCGCTGATTTTGTACCTGTCAGCTCTCCCGCCTCGCTCTGACCATGCAGGTTCTTGTCTCTGCTTTGCTGTTTCCAGGGCTCAAGGCTTCTCTCCAGAGGCTGCAGCTGGAGTACGTGGACGTCGTCTTCGCCAACCGGCCAGACAATAATACCCCTATGGAAGGTTAGTGGAAGCTTGAATTAAAGGTTTTAACGTGACTGATCCTGGCTTACAGGCTTAGGCTGATGATGGTAGGAAATGAAAAACAATTTTTTATTAAATATTCAGGTGGGGCAGCTTAAATATGAAATACCCAATTCGTGAAGTCCTGGAGCCCTATATATTTACAGTTCACTGAAATGAATTTGTATCTCTTGGAAGGAAATTGAAGTTTCCTTTATGTCCCAGTGGTGGCTTTAACATTTTTTAGTTTTTTATTTCCTTTTCCTGATTCCTTCAGAGAAAGTGAATTTGCGTTTGCATTTAAGGCAGGTCTTCTTTGGGTCAAATGAAACCTGTATATCCCTACCCCTGGTGTAGTCAGCTCTAGAGAGGGGGGTGTCCCATCTTGTCCCCATCCTTGTCCACATCCGCTGGGCTGCCCAGAGAGCGTGTGCTGCTGCCAGCACTAAAACCAGGGGTGCGATCCAATGCATGGTCAGAAACAAGGACCGGTTGTTAAGCTTTTGGGTTCTCTGCCCCAAGTGCATGAGCAGCACAAGATGAGTCTCTGGTGGGCTCAGCTGAGGGGTCATGCGAGGATGCTGACCCCCCGGGGCATGGTGGGGTCCTCCCTGGGGCACAGCGCGGTCCCCCCAGGCACGCAGAGCAACGATGCTCTGCCAGGGCTGGGCTCGGCCTCGGTGCCACAGCCACCCGCCCCTCTGTCCTGGCAGGTCCTCGTTAAATTCCGAGTGTTAAATTCAGGGAATGAATTTCAGAACTTGCAAGATCTGTGACTGTTTCTGCACTCTAATTATGTTTATAATTGCTGATAAGCATATATATGTATTTGGTACGTGGCTGTGTAACTCAGTTATCCAGGAACCTCCATCAGTATGTTTTGGGGTTAGTGCCCTATTTAATGGGCGCCAGTTCCCATTCCTTCATTCTTTCTCTTTTCCCATCGGAGTTAACACAACCATTCACACTGTGGCAGAAGATTAGCTTCACAGCTAAATAAAAAATAGCAAGAAGAAAGACTTGCAGGCTGCAGAAACTGTCATAGATGAGTACATGTATATCAAACAAACCTGGAGCTCGACAGGCCCCTTCAAAGCTCCTGGCTTGACTTTCAGCACTCGTGACACCTATTTTCTTAACGAACGTAGGGCTGTATGACCTGGCCCAAACCTTGGATGGATGGTGGTGCTGCTGCCCTGGCCAACCAATGCCAACAGCTATGGGTTCAGGGAACTGGCCTGGGATTTTAGGACCAGTGCAGATTTTGCAGTAGCTGATGAGGTCAAGGAAGATGAGATGTTGTATCTCGGAGGGAGAAGTGACCTCCCTACTCAGTCAGTTGTCATCTAATGAGGCAGTGCTGAATATATTTCCCACAGCGGATCTCAGGCGTTTGCAGCTTTTAAGATGCTGCAGATACTGTTAGCAGCACTGGGGCTTGGCAGTAAGGTATCAACCGTGGTGCTTGGTGAGATTTTGAGCAGGGTGAAAAAAGGGACATTTTTTATTATGAATGGTGCGGTGTTGATTCTTTCTATGTACTTCATGCTTTTTTTATGGTTCACCTACTAAGCCACTTCTATCCCAGAGCATCTGTCGAACCATCTGTCAGTTCTGCACTATCTGGCATGCACAATAAGCACTGAGCTACCTCCACAAGACATACAATCCCTGCTCCATCTCCTTATGGGCCTGTGCTCTTCCCATGAGCAAATAGCCACTTCCAACGGAGAGCCATTTGTAGGTAACCTTAAAATGTTCCCTGCTCCAGCTACTCCTGCCAACGTGCGAGGGTCCTGCTTGAGCAAATGGTGTCGTTGTATGTGATAAGGTGCAACCAAATAGAGGATAAACTTGGGATGTTCGTTTTGTTTTCTTCACTCACTGTGTGCAGGCAGGTGAGGTTTCTCTGCTGTCACTCGGGGTCTCCTGTGACGTCTGTGTCTGGGCATCAGCAGGTGATGGATCAGCCATTAGAAATACTCATCTGGTCCAGCCCAGCCAGAGCAGAACCATGTCCCGCTCCCCCCGGCCTGGTCCGGGCTGCCTTGGGAGGCGTGGGTAACGGAGAGCTAATAAGAGAGGATGAGTACTTAATGCAGATTTCTTTATTGTAGGTTACTCTGGTCCCCAAAGTAGCAGGCAAAGCTTGCTTAATCTAAAATCAGAAATGTATTTACCTTTCTTAAAAGTCTCAGAGCAAATTAAAAAAGCTTTTCATCACGAAAGCAATGCAATATTGGCTTCAAGGAACATCTGGAGATGAGTATCCTGCATGAAGCTCTTTGCATCACCCTGTGGCCAGGTCCCTGGCCAGGACAGCTGTGTCCCTCCTTGCCCCAGGGCTGGTCTCAGCTCTGCTGTCACGGGGTGTCCCCGCACGGAGACCTCGGGAGACGGGTGGTGGGAAGGATCCGTGCTTCTCTCCTCAATTTGTGTGTTTCATACCTCGTTACTCAGGCTGCAGATCTGATCCCCCAGCTGTGCTAGCAGATGCTTTTTTTCATCCCGAGTGGCTTTTCCAGCAGAGGAGCAGGGCGGCCCTGGTGGGTGCCCCCTGTTGTCGCAGTGTTGGGGGACCAGGCACCTGCTCTATGGCCAGCCCCCAGCCCTGGGAAGCAGGGAGGGAAGGTGACATGGTTCCCGTCAGGGAACTTTAAGCTACTTCAAAATTATTATTAGGCTCCTAGAGGCTGTTTTCTGGGTTTTGAAGCATTAAAAAAAAATCTCCCCTTCTTAAGTGATGCCATTTGTGCCATCCAGCTGGCAGACTGAGTGATGCAGGCATGTGCTCTTCACAAACCATCCCATCACCATACCCATGGGAGCAGTCGCTGGTAAACAAGAAGAGATATATGTATATATATATTCGGAGTTGACTTCAGTTTTTCTTGAAAGGAGTAGAGGTGGAAGAAATGAAAACAACCATGGACTGAAATGTGTAAGAGGCGTATGATGAAACGCTTATCAAAATTCCTAAACGGTAGTGTGGCAAAAATAGAAAACTAAACCCAGTGAGAAGCTGGCGCTGCCGAGGAGGGAGGGATTGCTGTGCAGCTGCCCGTCGCACACAGCACGCCTGCGGGTAGCAGGGTAGCTGCTTGATAACAGGGCATTTTGTTTTGCTCGAGGAAAAAAAAATGCTTAGAAATAAAGAAAAGTGTGGCTTTGGCCAAAGCAAAGAAGGAAAAAAAAGAATACAGTTGAACTCTACTCTTCATCGGGGTAAAAACTCCTCAAGCCAACGTTTCCCTCAAGAGGAAATCTCCCTTTTCAGTGGGAGGGCAGAAGCCTGGTACAAGAGGCACCGTGTCTCTTGTACAGCCCTCCAAGGTTATAAATGGAGCCTTCATCATCTTTAGCTGCTTGTCACTGCCTGCAGAAGAAATCTCACAATAACGTTAAGATTGGCAGTGTAATCTCCCCTCTGCCAAGCTCCTTTCTTTTTTTTCTTTCCATAAATAGGATGAGAATCCTCATGATATAAAAGGCACCTCATCTTGATCTTGAGACAGCGATGCCCGGAGTCATTGTCCGAGTAACAGCGGGCACTCCAAGGGTGGACGCAGCCCCGCGTCTGACCAGAGTCCTTTCACCATAGTTTGATGGGGCAGAAATTCATGGGGTCAGTGTAGAATAGCGGTTCCTGGCCGCTTTCTCAAGGGAAGAGCGCACCGAGATGTGGCAGTGCCCGGTGATTGCAAGGTGCCTTGTGCGACACTGGGAGTGGTGACTAACTACTGTTTTCTTTTGCCTCTCTGAGCAAGTTTAGCCCGTTTTTGTCCATTTAAATGATTAGTGTTAATTAACTGTTAGTGGCCAGTGTAGTGCCAGTGCCCTGGCAGTCGCTGCTCGGCTCCAAAGGACAGGGAGTCACAGAAATCAGTAAGAAATATGAGTTTATTGCTGCAGCCAGGGCAGTTATTTATGCTCTCATGGTTGCTCTGTCCCTGGGGCTGCAGACCCTGCCAGTCCCCAGACCCTCCTGCCCTGGGGACCCTGCTCAGTCCTGGGGACCCGGCTCCATCCCTGGCTCCTCTGCAGCAACGATGCAATGGGCACTGCTTGGGTGCCCCGAGATGCCACCACATACCCAGCAGGCTGCTCCCAGAGAGAAATCAGGCTTAAAAATGAGTTACAAACAGTAAACAGGGCCTATTTTCTTTACAGTATTAGCGAGGCATCCTGCCAGGCTCTGTAACCTCCTGGGAAACCATCAGGGATAGACAATTTTTTCTCCTTTTCTTGCAAACTAAAGTTTACGCTGGCTTTTTTTCCCTCCCACAAGAAGGCAGGGCTGCTCAGCAGAGGTTTGATGGATGGAAATTAAAGATTGTGTCCTGACACGTGTAGCTGCGCAGGCTTTCTTCTTCCCAAAGAATAATGAGGGCCATGGGACAGCTGCACTAAAGAGCTGTGCAGGGTTTTGCAGAGGTGTTGCCTGCTCCTTGCGCAGGCGGTGAGGCCCTTGGCGGAGTGGGTTCAATCATCCAGTTTTGTAACTTTATCCCTAGCATCCTCATATTCCTAGTAAAAAGAAACAGGGCCAGATATATGCTTTTAGTAAACAAATTTTAAAAAACCCTTAATTTATCTTTTAGTTTATTTTTCGACTGTGCTGCCCTCTTGTGTCAAAATTCAAATGAAATATTATCATAAGGCGGTGGTAGGCAATAGCCAGTTTGTAAAAGCAGTTTTTAAACAACTGCAGGATAAATGTCTTTACGTTTGCACTGATAATGCTTTTTCATGTGTGCTTGAGCAAGAGAACACAGCAGAGGTAGTGTTTAATGCAACGCTGCTCAGACTTGTCGGCACACTCGGCATTCCTAAGTGGCTTTGGGAGGATTTGGTGCTGAAAAATTGGCCTCTGTGCACTTCTCATACTTCTTTTTTTTTCCTCTCCTTTAGAAATTGTCCGAGCAATGACACATGTAATAAATCAAGGCATGGCGATGTACTGGGGAACATCGCGCTGGAGCGCTATGGAGATCATGGTAAAGTCAATTTTTAGGAAAGTGTTGACACTTGGTAATTCTCCATCCCGGCTGCAGATGAAAGCCGTGCTGCGAGCTGAGCCACCAGTGTCTCTCTGGGCTGGGGATCTGTGTATTTTACTCCATCCAGCCTCTTTTCCCCTAAAATAATTTTAAAACCTGTTCCAGAATGAGCCCGATGTTAATTAGGAGAAGATGGGCTGATCTGGTGGTTTGGGTGTCTTGGCTCGTTTAACTGGGTTTTGTTTCAATTTGGTTTTATTTGGCTGACTTCTGGCAAAGCGCTGAAGCCGCTTGGGGCTGGGGGAGGCAGAAGGTGGGCACGTGGCCTTGCAAAGGGACAGTGAAACTTGAGGTTGTCAGCTCCTGTGCACTCAAGGAGTGTTGGCTGGTGGGTTATGTCCTGCAAGATGCTTTTACTTAATGAATTATTTTATCTACTGATTTCTCTTCTCAGGAGGCCTACTCCGTAGCCAGGCAGTTTAACATGATACCGCCTGTGTGTGAGCAAGCTGAATACCATCTTTTCCAAAGAGAGAAAGTGGAGGTTCAGCTGCCAGAATTATATCACAAAATCGGTGAGTCTGAGACTGCTGTGCCTTTTGGCTATTTCATTTGCAGGAAGAAATACAGAGCAGGCTGACCTGGGGCTCTCGACGGAAACAGCATGCTCCTTCCCTGGATCAGAAGGGGACAGATAAGTCTCTAACGACCTAAAAGAAAAAACATTTTACCGTGACTCTGATAGAAATAAATGTTAATTGCCACGGCTGCTTCTTACTCTCTGAGACTCATGTGGCCCGTGCAGGTGCCACCTCTCCCCCACATCAGAAGATGCTGATGTCTCCTTGCGCATCTCCTGCCACCATGTCCGGAGCGACCAGGCTGAGAGGGGCCAGGTGGGAGCTGGTGCCCCTGCCAAGCTGGGCCAATGCAGGGAAGATGCGGTGGTGTAAGGCAGGGCGGGTGCTGGAGGTACCTGGCAGGAGTTCAGGCACTTTGCTGCAGTGGGAGCAAGAAGGTTTTAGTTGAGTAAGTTGGTCTTAGGGGCATCAGCAGCATTTTCTTGGAAAACACTGACTGAATGTCACTGCTAGCAGCAATAGAAACAAGCAGCAACTGTTTCCTTTTTGTTTTAAACTAAAAATCCTATTTTTGATACAACTCTGATTTCTCCCAGTCCCCTAAATCTCTTTCTCTGTTTTCTCTGCAGGGGTCGGAGCAATGACGTGGTCTCCTCTAGCCTGTGGGATCATCTCAGGGAAATATGGCAACGGGGTCCCTGAAAGCTCAAGGGCTGCACTAAAGGTATTATTTTGTTGCCTGTTTTGAGAGAAGTGCTTTTGTGAGGGCAGGAAAATAACAAAAGGAAAACAGATCCCTCATGAGAAGGCTGGCCTGTGTGCTGCTGTATTGATAGATCAGCTCGGTTTCTCTGGCAACCAGACTCCAAAGTGCGGGAGAATCTGGGTTATAAAGACACTCGGGTTGCCCACCACAGAGAGGTGATGGCTGCGAGCTGGCTCTGGGGTCTGCAGAAGGGGGCTGCCACCACCCTTACGTTGACCAGACACCGTCAACGAGAAGGCACAAGCCCAGGGTTTCTTGATGCTCCCAGCTGACGTTTATCAACACAGCTACTGTGACTTCAAACCCTCTTAACCACATGAAGTGGGTAAAACAGACTCAAAGATTATTTTTCTGCCCACCCCTCCCTGGGACCAGCTTAGCAGGCAGTGAGTGAGTAGAGGTGAGCCGTGGTGGGACCTCAGCCCCTCAACATCCCTCTGGGGAGCCTACGGACAGGGCAGGTCCCCAGCACCCCATGAAACTCTTTAACGTGTTTTAGCATTATGGTGTCACCACAACACTCGGTTTCTTCCATGATTATCCTGATTTTATTCTTAGCGGGGGTTATGGGGTCTCCTCTCATATTGTGCCTGTGGCAGGCATGTTATTTAATGGTTTGAAAAATGGCAGAGCACTAAAATGTCACAGATTTGGGAAAAACTCCAACCAAAATGGTATTTGAGCCTCTGTATCAGCTGATGGGCAAAAGCCAATGCCGCCTGACGAGTGCCAGCAGACTGACGTACGTTCCTGTGTTGGTTTTTGCTCAGCTTGGTGCTTTTTAAAGGAAAGACGCAGTCTACACTGACTTGCTTACAAAGGGCAGCACTTTCAAATATGGTGTTTCATTGCATTTCTGATTTTTTTGCCAAAATAAAACATATTAGTGGTATTTGGTAAAAGCTAGCTAAGCAGGTAGCATTGCAGAGAGGGATCCAAATTAAATTGATGTGAAGCAAAATCAAGTTTCAAATCTGGAGCTGGGCAAACTGAAATCTCAGCTTCATTTAATTAATTTTCTAACCTTGCATGGTAATAGTAAATCTTGAACAAGATTAGATGTTCTCTATTTTTTTTTTTGGGGGGGGGGGGGGGGGGCGCTGTGTCAAAATCTTCTCAAGTTGACTAATATTTCACTTTTTTTCCACTCTGTGATGGGATCCAGTGGTCCAAAAATGAAATTGAGGAGGTTCCAGGTTCTGAACTGAGTTCATCAGTTGTATAAAGCCAGAGGGATACAGGCACAGGCTCCCACAGGAGATGTCCTGGTCGGGTAGCAAAGTGTTTTGTTAGCCTCCGTTACCTCCTGGGTTGGATATGGCTATTTAAGAGCTGTTTATAATTGCCTTAAACTTTCCATTTAGAAAGATTAAACCTAACAGTCGATTGAAATGTAATTTATCTTCAGTGCTACCAGTGGCTGAAAGAGAAAATCATAAGCGAGGAGGGAAGAAAGCAGCAGGTGAAGCTGAAAGACCTGTCGCCCATCGCCGAGCGCCTGGGCTGCACGCTGCCGCAGCTGGCCGTCGGTAGGTGATGGGACGGGGACCAATGCCACTGTGCCTCCCTCCTCGCTGCTGTTGCAAACACAGGACCCAGCTGGCCACCTCCTAGCGCCGTGGGCAGTGCCCTGAGGTGCTGAGAGAAAGTTTGTGCCTTAGGGGTTGTTGAGAGATGGGTGCAGGTGAAATCTTGCACCAACCCCTAAAGCTACAGGTACTGCTGTGACTTGCTGAAGTGTCGGTGATGGTTAGGTGAACGGTAACAGAAAAGATATGTCAACTTTCAGATAGGGCAAAGGATGGCTTTGTCTTTGCGGTATCTATTTATTATTTAAAACATTTAAATGATTATTCACTACCAGGAGTTATGAAACAAAATGCCAGAAACAGAGAAAGGCTGAAGATGGGCAACACAATACCTTGTTAGGAGGCAGCTGATGCATTTCCAGGGACATAGTAAAAGAACAAAAACACCCACACTGTAAGATAATAAATCCTGTGAGGAGCGATTGGAGGACCTGGGACTGTTTAGTTTGGGGAGGAGAAGGCTGAGGGGAGACCTCATCCGTCTCTACAGCTCCCTGAAAGGACATTGTAGAGAGGTTGGTGCTGGTCTCTTCTCACAGGTAATTAGTGACAGAACAAGAGGGACCGGCTTTAAACTGCAACAGGGGAGGTTTAGACTGGACACTAGGAAAAAGATTTTCACAGAAAGAGTGGTCAGAGTGGAATAGGCTGCCCAGGGAGGTAGTGGAGTCACCATCCCTGGATGTGTTTAAGGGTCATTTGGATGAGCTGTTGGGGGATGTGGTGTAGGGGAGAACTTTGTAGAGTAGGGCTGAGGGTTGGACTCGATGATCCCAAGGGTCTTTTCCAACCTGAATGATTTTGTGATATTAAAATGCCATGTACTGCTTTTGAGGTTAACCCCAGCCTGTTAGCCTCCCACAAAAATAACCATTTTTTTGGGCACCAAAATTAAAAATTACTTAAAATAAGATTGTTTCCAGCATCATCCTCAAGCTTTGATTGACAAAAGGGCTAGTGCATCTTGGGCTGTCCTTGGGGGTTCAACCCTGACTGGCCTGTTTCTCTGAACAGTCTCTCCCCAGGTGGAAGCCATCAGTTGTTCAGTGAGCTGGGCTGACAGACACAAGAGAATCCACTTTTTAAAAAGAAAGGGGGGGTTGGTTGTTTGTTTGAAATAATTATCCTTGTGCTGCTGAGACCCAAGGCTGAAAAATACCACACGTATCTGTTAGTAAAAGGATCCCTGGTTTAAACAGACAAGAGGGGAATCCTTGTGATTCATGATAGGGAAAAACCAAACCCCACAATTAAGACAACTGCTGGGCCAGGGACCAGGGTCAGGTGGGATGGTGGAAGGATCTGCTGTGTGGTTTGTTATCTGATCCACACGTTGTCTTCCTGGTAGTGCCAGAGGAGTAAAGTGAGGGTTCAGACAAATAATTTTTCGAATAGATCTCTGACAAACATTAGGATCTGGAGTAATGCCATGTCGTGAAATCCATGTTCCTGACGATCTTGTGACTTTATTCCCAGCATGGTGCCTGAGAAACGAGGGGGTGAGCTCTGTCCTTCTAGGATCTTCCAACCCCGAGCAGCTGATAGAGAACCTCGGAGCCATCCAGGCAAGTGCAGGTGGTGGTGGCACCTCAACAGAGGTGGGGGTCAGCTACTGCTCAGCTCCCTGCAGGGGTAACACCAGCATACCTTGAGACTAGCACCCTCCTTCTCTTAACACAGTTTTAATACTTTGTATTTTGTTTCAGGCATCTTCCAGTTCTAGTTAGGCACATTAATTAGGCAAAGCTATGGTGCATCACTGTGACTTACCACTGTGTGAGGTAGTTACAGCCATATCCAGCAACAAGAGGGTAGTATCAGCAGGTTTAATGGATCTGAAAAAACAAGTGACCTGATTCCAGGACATGCTGTGATAAATTCTGTGCTAAGTCTTCTGCAGGGCACATGGCACTTGCACCCACCTTAATTATTCTCTGTTGCTTTTCACAAGAAAAGCCTCCTCTGATGTTCTTGCCACCAGCTCTCTTTCCACCACAGCTGAGCAATATTGTGTGTATAAAGTTTAGAAGCACCTCTGTGATTCTCTCACAGGATAAAGACACTACAGCAGTTTTTCCTTTAAGGGAGAAAGGTATTAGATGAATGTTTAAATGTCACACAGAAACCCAGAGGAAACATCATTTGATGAAGTCTAGATTTAAATTTGTAAAAACCTTTAACAGAAGCTTGATTAAACATTGGTTTTCTTCTACCCCTAGGTCCTTCCAAAGATGACATCTCATATTGTAAATGAAATAGATAACATTCTGGGAAACAAGCCCTACAGCAAGAAGGACTACAGATCATAATGCAATGCATGAATTCCCTGGACTGCATGGTTTAAAAAGTGCTCTGTACAGAAGTACAGCCCCAAATTAATATCCGGTCATGAGAATCATTCAGCAGCTTGCTGCTCGGTGTCTACTGTCACTGGATCCTTCGAGATGTGTGCTGTTGCTACTAATCTGCAGTGAAATTTAAAAGCACAGTTGATCTCTCTTCTAACCAAGAATAATCTTGTATTTTCTTACCTTCGACTGAATTCATTAATTTTTACTTTACTCTTAGCACCTCATGCTTGTGCTGTGAAAAACAATTGTAAAGCAAAAAATAATTTATAACCTTCAGGTACTTGGTAATTAAAGAAGGATGTACAGATCTATTTTTTCAATGCAGAAAAGCCAGATACAACTTAAGGTTTTAATAAAACCACATTTGGGAAATCTCAACTATAAAGTTTCTTCAGGTTAACAGATAGAAGGGGCAAGCTCAAATTTTCTGTTTTCTTTTTTATGCTGAATTATATGCTTTAGACTTCATTTGTAGTTGAATAAAGGATGTAAGACAGAGAATTAGTTAGAAATTAGATAGCTCAACTCCTAACTATACAACTATTTCAGCTGTGGAGTGCTCCTGGGAAGTATTTCTCAGTACAAGCCAGAAGAGCACAGTTTGAAAACGCGAACACGCATGTCAGGTTAACAAAAACAATGGCTGTTTGCAAAATTCTAATTCTATTTAAACCTTAAACCAAGAAATCCATGATAAAATATTGGGGTTTGCATCTATAGAAACCTGCCTCTACTTCTGCCTGCTTGTAGACAGAGCTATTGCAAATTTCAATATTCATGAGCTTTTAAGGATATAGATACTTATAAATATATATAATATATAGCTGCTGAAAAATATCAGAAAAAAATCAGGTACGTACTTTGGTGGAAGGCTACATTTGCTTTAACTTGTTCTGGAATCGGGCATAAGTAAATGCATAGTACTTTTCAGACATGTTTTAAACAGGTAGTTTTCTGTGAGTATTTCATCCCTCTACAGGAGTTGATTGTAAGCATTTGTCTCTTAATTTGCCCATCTTAAGAACCACATCAAGTTTTACCAGTTTGCTTTGTAAAACGCACCTCTGATTTCGGTATTTCTCACTCGTATCGAATGGTGTATTTTGGGCACATACTTCCTGGGGGGTACAGCTACGTACAGTGTTTGTAGGACCCTCGTACCCTAGTCCCCTGAACTCCAGGGTATCTGCAGAGCGTGTGCAGCGTCCACGTGGGCCACGTGAACGGATACTAACACTTGAGTTGTCTTCTCCTGTATTTAATCCAATGAGCTATGGTATGTGTAAATGAACTTAGCTGCTGTATATCCAGAAATGCAGTCTGACTTTGACTTCTGCTTGGACACAATAAAAGCATTTTGTGCATCTAATTTTATACTTTGAGACCTGTTACTAACAGCAAGACTGATTTTGAAACAGCAGTGGTTTATGTTGAGAATGGATATGTATTGTTCCACAGGGAAACACTAATCTGCAGGTGTAACCAGGGACAATGACCACGGGCTGGAGGAGCGGGTACAGCTGGGGAGTGAAGGGCTGGGCTGCACGTCTGAGAGAAGGTACTTTTAGAAGTTAAAACATGTCCTGTCCCTCAGTCCTACACAACGTTTTGGCCCGAAATAAACACACTGTGAATGTTCTCTTGGCAGTTCACTGAAATCACAGAGTTGTGGAATGGTTTGGGCTGGAAAGGACCTTAAAGTCCATCCAGTCCCACCCCTCCACCACAGGCAGGGGGACACCTTCTACTAGCCCAGGTTGCCCAAAGCCCCGTCCAACCTGGCCTTGAACCCTTCCACGGAGGGGGCAGCCACAGCTTCTCTGGGCAACCTGTGCCAGGGCCTCACCACCCTCACAGGGGAGAATTTCTTCCTTAGATCTCATCTAAATCTCCCCTCTGTCAGTTTAAACCCATTACCCCTTGTCCTGTCCCTCCCCCCTTTCAGTCCTGGGAGGCTGCTCTAAGGTCTCCCCAGAGCCTTCTCTTCTCCAGCTGAACCCCCCCAACTCTCTCAGCCTGTCCTCACAGCGGGGGTGCTCCAGCCCCCCGAGCATCTTCGTGGCCTCCTCTGGCCCCGCTCGAGCAGGTCCGTGTCCTTCTGCTGTTGGTGCCCCCAGAGCCGGACCCAGCACTGCAGGGGGGGGTCTCCTGAGAGTGGAGTAGAGGGGGAGAATCCCCCCCCTCGACCTGCTGGCCACTGCAGCTCAGTTGCCAGCCTCTCCAAAATGACCCTGGGCTGGCCAGTCCCAGGTAGCTGATGTGGAGACGGCCCACTATTATATCCTTTCACTGCCCTGGGCCACATCCCTTAATGTTGCACTATTAGCTGTGAAAATTAACTATTTAAGTATTTTAAAATCTGCTTCACAGGCAGCATAAAGGCTTTGACCATTATACAGTTAACAGCTTTATTATTTTAATAGTGTAATTATTTTCCCAGTAGCTGACTAGTTCCTTTTCTTACCTCTGGAGGTACAATTTAATGTTTTCTTTCCCCCCTCTCAGATACATGGGAATCCAACAACATATAAAAATATATTAATTCCCAACATTTTTAAATTGAAAATGAGATGGCATTGTCCCTTACTTGGTGCAAAAGCTTAAAAGTCAGTTTGCCTAATGTTTGGGTGGAAATGGGACGCCAAGCAGTAACCTAGCTTTCAGCATTATACTGAAACAAGCAGGTGTAGCTTGTAGTGGGGATTGCAAGGGGAAAGACCAACCAACCCTAAAAGCAAACAAACAAACAAAAAAAATCAAAAAAACCCCAACAACCACCTCCCCCCCAGTGCTTTTCTGTGCAGGAGTCCACAAAAAAGACTAGGCTTCCTGTAGAAACACAACCAACCCACCCACCTGCTTTTTTTTCAGGCTGTCAGCGCTGCAAAGTTCTATCTCCAGAAAAATTCTGACACACACTATGCTCCAGGCCTCAGCAACTGTCAATACCAAAAAAACTAAGGTAAGATGAAAAGCTGTTAATAAAAGACTCAGCAAACTGACAGTAATAGCGAAGCGCTGCTTCAAATGCCTTTTCTCTAGACTGCAGCTTTCCTGGAAAATACACCTGGCACCTTGTAAACCGCCGGATAGGGCAGTCTCACCCCGGCCAACGCTGACAAGTGAAACAAGAGTTAGTACTGTCTGATCCCGTGGCTGAACTGCACTACGGTGGCATTTTGGTAGGAGCTGAGCAAATCCCCAGCGACCAGCAAAACAGCAGCGTGAGTCCTGTCACCGAGCGGTCAGCTTGGCCTCGGGTTTGATTCTGACCACTTATAGAAGTTTGTTAGAAATTTGGTTTACATGGGCTAAATACTTAAGACTAATATATGTACAAATGATATAATTTATTATAAGTGATAGGCCAAGGAAAGTAAAGTTATAGAAGCAATATGGAAAGGCTCCTTTCGGTAGTGAATAAGCAGGCAGAAGCGATAAAGAAAAATCCCCATATTCTGAGGGAAAATAAGTTAATTTGAAGAGTGTGAAATGACTGCCCAGAAAAGTAATTTCAATGGCAGCTCTAAAGTGCACCCAAACCACTGGAATTTTCATGATATAAGCACAGGAATAGTACTATCTTTACTGGCAAGCAAAGTGAATTACGCAGTGGAGAGTTGAGGCTGAAGACCCTCACCCAACCCCAGTCCCAAAGGACACTGAAGAGAAAAATATTTAACAGTCAGCAGGCACTGTGTAATCAGGTGTCCTGGCTGCATTTCTCAGAAATAGAGATGTTACAAACTCCACATACTCTAAGGCAAGCCAGACACACTGTCTCCTGCACTTCAAAATCATTTTACTGTATCGTAAATACAAATCTTACTGAAGTAGAGATTAGCAAAGTAATTGTTACATTAAATCTAATTATAAGCTTGCCCTTCCTTCCCTGTTTAGGTTCCAAGTCTGCAATGACAAAATCTGTAACTTCTACAATACAATTCCATTAACTGCAGGAGAGCTTAGCATTTAACATAACAGCTGCTTCACTGATAGCATGAAAAAAGCAAAAGGATTGTCTGAACCCATCAGGAAAAGCCAGCTAAAGCAGTTTTGTTAAGCTGTGCCAGGAAAACTGGCAGGTTTTTAATATTTTTGTATTTACAACTTTAGAGATGAATGAAAAAAAAAAAAAGACATTCAGACCACTTCAGAAGTATTTTTCTAGGAGACACTGGTTAGGTTTTGTCCTGACTTCAAGTTACTTAAAAACGAGGAGTATTTGGAATGAAAACAATACATACGCTGACTTGTAGAAGGTTCCTCTCTTCTGGAAGCAGAAAGAGTTACCTACACACATTGCTTGCCCATGAAAATCCTCATTTTTTTAAAAAATTAAGAATAGAAATACAAGGAATTAAATGTCAGAAAAAGCCTCCTTTTTATTAAAACTTTTCAAGTTACAGTGATAAACGGTGGATTGTCACTTTTTATGATCAGTGAGTTTGGCTCAGTCACCAAACTGAGGGGAATTCTGTTACAGGTGTTCAGCAGAGCTGTTTGTGCTGCTGTGTAGCAGCCCCTCAGAGTGTACTCGTCTAACAGACCCTAGCACCGTCACACCTAAGAAGTGCTTCAGAAAGGTTACGTTTGCTAACTGCTCACACACCATTTCCTTTCATTGCTAAGTAAAAAAAAAGGATTCAGTTATCGAATAATACCATGTAAAGATACCAAAAGTAAATATAATTCAACCATTTTGGATTCAAACCCTCCCCCCCATACCCTCAAGCAGTCACACTATTTAAAAAAAAAGTATTTCTGTTCCACCCTTAAACTTTTGTACGGCAGTTGAACACGCTCACAGAAATCAAACTGTCTACTTGGATCCTGTAGATAGCAGAGCAATCAGTCCAGATGAAGCACTGATAGAAAGAATATAGTTTCTGTAGGGAAAAGGTTAAGGACATACGCTGGTAAAGATACCACTTCTTTTGTACAGAACATTTAGTACAAGTTTGATGAAAAACAGGGGATTGAAACCGTCAGTAGGAGTTTTCAAATTGCAACATTATAACCCAAAATACAGTTTACAATGGAGGCGTTAGCAGGACGCTGCAATGTACTCCACTTCAAAATTAAAGACACAAGTAAAGTTTAACCTGTTCTCTTAAAAGTAGTTATAAATACTGTTAAATACCACAGATCTTTAATTAATATTTGCGGCCCTGATTGGCAGTACTTACTTAAAATAACAAAAAATTTTACTTGTGAAGTTACTGAAGCTAAACAACCCTTTAACGTTAAAGCACTGGCAACTAACACTGAGGCCCTGCCTTGGTAAGAACACGAGCTGCCTCCTCATTCCACACTCACAACTGAAATGGCAAAGCCGTAAGAATTTCTGTATATTGTCCAAGTGATGTCCTTAAAACACCTCGTCTCAGACATTAAACATTTACGTGATTGGGAGATAGGGGTTTTTTGTAATCTCTGCTTTTGTTACTGTGTTTCTAAGCTGAGGTACTACACTGAACTGCAGGCATCAACAGAGCAACCTCACAACCCACAGGACAAATACAGCTACTAATAACAACAAACTGGAGCAGGACTCCAGTTCTTTCAAGTGTGGTAATAAAGGATACACAGTGGGGTTGAAGTTCTTCAGCACAAAAAATGAAGCAATGATAACCAAGACCAGAAACAGAGTATTGTTATAGAAGATGGAAAAGGTCGTTGCTTCATAATCTGCAACTTCATTTTTCTTCCACAGAATTCTAGGAACAAGCAGAAACATTTCAGGCATATTTAAATCAATGTATATCCAGGCACACCCACCGTTATGAAGAGATTGACACCCAGGGGTGTAGTAAACCACATACTGTGGCTTGTTACAGCCAGCTTCTAAAAGACAGAGCACAGCAAGAACTACCAGTTAACTCATTAAAGGCAAAACCCTGCATATACTGTGTGCTCGTACGCTGAAGTGACTTACGCTTGATTCCTGCACCTCAAACCCAGCCCTTTACAAACAACACTTTTCCGTGAGTTTGTATCTGCTCGATGCTACTGGCGTGCCTGGCAACCGAAGGGAAGACGTGGCTTTTTGCTCCAAAGAGCTGACAGTTGATGTCCTCGTGTCTTGTACATAATGGGCATCTACTCTACCAGTAAGTGTTTCCTGACAGATTCATCATATCCGTCGTACTGTTCATCTGCCTGCTGACACGTGTCCCCTATAACTGTGAGGGGTAACAAGTACAACCAGGGATTAGCAGCGCAGTCCAGCACTGGAGAAAAGGAGCTTTTTCTTACTTTTGAAGACAGCTGTGATGCTTACTCTTCAGAGTTGTTAGGAGGCTGTACAATAAGTTGCTTTGCACCTCGAGGACTGAGAGGTTGCCTTATAGGACCTTATTGGTAAAGGTTTTAATGTTTAAGACGTTTCATTGATAACTCGTCTCGAAAAGGCTTTACATATGAACAAAGAGCTGACAGCACAGCTTCTACTTACCAGAATAAGAAAAAAAATAATGGCCAAGCAACAGTCCCCAATATCCTACCTAGAGCCTTAACGATACCAGGCAGTATTACAACAGGGGAGAACAAAGAGGATTACCTTTCATCCTTCTCCTTACGAGACATCTTCCTATTGTCTGCCTCAGACAGCTTGCGAGTAACTTCTTTGGAAACAGCATCTTCTCTTTTCTGTGCTACTCTGTAAGAAACACCATTTAAGTTGAAAAATGAAAATAAAAAACCCTGGGGTTACAGGAAGTTCTATTTACAGTGCAGAATAATACTTTGCTGAGACACTGAACAGCTTTACCAAGTTGAAGGGACAACAAGTAATCATCAAATTACTAAAAGTATTAGTCAAATATGATCTGTGACAATACCCACTGAGAATGAAGGTAGTTTTCCTATTTCGCTGTACACTTAGCTGACAAGGCTAATCTATTCCATAATTACAAAAGAGGACAGAACCCAATTAGCAGACGCTTCTGCCTGAAATAATAGTTTTTAGAGTAACATTTCAGCCATTCTTATTCATTAAAAAAAACTTGTAAATACTGGTTTTGTTAAATTATTTAACAATAAATCCTACTTCAAATAGCCACCAAACTTACTTATGTTTGAGAACAAACTTGACGTTCTTGTACGCAAAAGCTACTAAATAGGTACTGATGAGGGTCATTACGCTATACAGGACTGCAGACTGAACAAGATCCATATGCCATATCCTCCAATAAAGCCCTTAAAACAAAGAAAAAAAGACATGTAAAGTGGTTTCTCTCTCTGAAAAAAATGCCCCCATGTGTCCTGTGCAGCTTACTAGCTCAGTAATTCGGCCTTAGCTCTGACAGACCAAAGCCAGTTCCTGCAAAATCACCTGGGTGGGACTTCAAACTGCATTAAAAAATACTGTGAACACAGAAATGTGCTTTGCTTTTGGCTGAGTGGAGCCTTATGAGACCTCATCAACCTCTCGGCCCAAGCGCAGCCAGCCTTAGGCAGTGCTGATGCTGACACGTCAGTGTTAGACCAGCAGCTCCCCCATCTTTACAGCCCACAGAACAACCGCCCTGGCCGCTACTCCCAGCAAGACCGGCTTGGAAACTGGATCTAACACAGCACGGGGATCGCCCAAATAATCCCACCGGGGGTCGGTTTAAAGCCGGCCAGGCCCAGGGCAAGGCGAGCCCGGGGATCCGCACCCGGCAGCAGACCAGGAGCCTGAGGAGGGCTGCGGGAAGCCCCTGTTCCCCCTCAGGGCCCACCGCTCCCCCTCAGGGCCCGTCGACCCCCCGTCAGAGCCTGTCAACCCTCTGTCAGGGCCCCCCGGGGCCTCCCCGCCGCTCACAGATGGGGATAGCGGAGACGATGAAGGCGTTGCCGAAGAAGAGCGCGGAGGACTTGGCGGAGAGGTTGCGGCTGAAATCCTGCAGGAGCAGATCCTCCTCCGACTGCTGCCGCCCGCCGGGGCCGCCCTTAGGAGCCATGGCGGGACGGGCCCGGGGACACTCAGCACACAGCGATCGCTTCCGGGCCAGGCCGCCAGCGGGGCGGGGGCGGGGCTGCCCCACAGCACTTCCGGGGCGGGGCCATCCCAGAGCGCTTCCGGGTAGCGGCGGCGGGGTCGTTTCACGGCACTTCCGGGTGGCGGCGGCGGGAAGGTGCCCGTCCCCCCCCCGTCCCTCCTTTCTTGGCCCTGAGGCCGTTGTGGCCGTTACTCCCCTACCCGCCGCAGGTCCCGGCCCCTCGCCCGCCCTCCCCGATGCGGGGCCTGCCCGCTCCCCGCGGCGGAGCTGCCCCGGGAGGCCGGTGCCGCGGCCCAGCGCAGGGGAGGCCGCCGGGCTGCGGGAGCGCGGGTCCCGGTGGCTGAGGCAAGTGAGTACGGGCGGGGGCCGCGCTCCCTCCGGGGCTGCCGGCGGCGGTTTGACTCGGGGAAGGAGTGCAGCACCCGGCCACCCGGCGTGTTTCCCCGCATGGTTTTCCTCTTTGGAAAAACAAAATCCAGCTCCCACAGAATTGGTGCAGTTGTTGGCGTGCTGTTCTTTTTTAACGCATTCAAGCCGAGTTATACTTTTTTAAAAGCATTTCTGTGTTGGTTTAACTTCTAGAAGTGTTCCCTAATCTCTTACCCCCTCACCCCAGTTTTGGAAGCGGTTCTGCACAGCTCGGTGTGACTGGCCGGCTGCAGTTTGTGCCAATAACGGGTGTTAATTGTGGGGGTTACCGGTAGTGACTTGGAAGTGTGGGGGGCTCGCCGATGCGATACAGCTTTGGGGACGTTGTCCTGACGGCCTGGGGTGACTGTAGCACTCCTTGTCTCCCGTGACAGCACTTTTTCCTTAATATTTATCACGGTTTTTAAGGAAACTTCATTTAACAAAGTGTGTATCTTTTTAAAATTTAATTAAAGACATTCTTATGCCACCCTGGTTACTAATATTCTTTGGTTGCAAGAAAAGATAGGAGGTGCGTGTGATGAGGAAATGCTAGCTGCAAGTGAAGTTAAAATTTATATCTAAACTTATATAGAATGTATTATTATTTATATTGTATTCGTAAACTATATTCTTTATATATAATATATATATAAAATGTCTTAGAGGAGACCTTAGAGTGGCCTCCGAGGACTTAAAGGGTCTACAGAAAAGCTGGGGAGGGACTCTTCATCAGAGGGTTTAGGGATAGGACAAGGGGTAACGGTTTTAAACTGACAGAGGGGAGATTTAGATGAGATCGAAGGAAGAAATTCTCCCCTGTGAGGGTGGTGAGGCCCTGGCACAGGTTGCCCAGAGAAGCTGTGGCTGCCCCCTCCCTGGAAGGGTTCAAGGCCAGGTTGGATGGGGCTTTGGGCAACCTGGGCTAGTGGAAGGTGGCCCTGCCCAGGGCAGGGGGTGGCACTGGATGTGCTTTGAGGTCCCTTCCAACCCAAACCATTATATGATCAAAAATGATAATTCATTATGATAGAGATTTACAAAACATTTATGTGCAGCAGGACTCAGCCTTTTGACCTTGTGATAAATTTCCAAGACCAAACCGAGTGGATTTTCATGATTCAAAGCGTACTGAATGCAGCGTCCTAGCAGAATGATGTTGCTAATGTGGTGTTACCCCCCAGGCAGCAATGGGAGTTACGCTTCTGCTAGCCAGACCTTCCCTCTTGGCTTGGAAACACCTCTGCCGCAGGCTGAGCCCACACGTCTGCCGGTCGGAGGAAGTGCCGGAGCTCTACGTACCAGCAGAAACACCCGTGAGTACCGAGCGCAGCCCCTGCACAGAAGGCAGGCCCGCGGCTCCCCTGTGCCGCAGCCGGGCACCCGGCCTTCCTCCCTCACCTGCCCCTTCCTCCTCATCCCATGGGCAGTGGTAATGGCACCGGTCACATACCGGCGATGGGTATGTCATTGCTGGGAAGGAAACGTGTGGCCTCTGGGGTTTGTCAGCAGCAGGTTGGTGCCTGTCTCCCTGTCGCTGCAGTTAACTGGCACATATGGCTTTCCTCTGCCTGGATATTAATTTAGGCATTGTCTTCATAGATGCTTTTAATGCTGCTGAGAGGTTGGTGATGGCTTCCACGCCTAATTGGGTTATTGTGCTATATATTCTCAATTTCGAAATATTTCTGTGGTTGTTTTAAAATAGAAAAAAATATAATTGTTTTCCTTAATAAGGAGTTCTGACTTCTTTAATTGAAAAAGCATTTTCTCTGCAGAAATAATTGAAATCATCAGTGATGTTTTAGTGGATTGTTACTGCAAAGTCTTCAAGCACCTAAAGATGCGTGGTGCATATATTTCACTGGACTTACAAAATTGCCTGACTTTCACAGATTCATTTCTTTTTTATGAGTACCTGTTTCCTGAAACACGTGGATACCTCTTCCTTCTCTCTGTTCCTTATGCCCTGCATCTCGGGGTTACATTAACTTGTTCTGAAATGGCTTCAACCATTTCTGGCATCCACTGGCAAGAAATGCTGTTTGCCTGTTGGATGGCACTCTGAAATCTGTCCTGAGGATGGTGCTCCAACAGGAGAGCAGAGCAGTCTTGGTTTCTTTGTAAAACACATTAAAACTAAATGCGTAGTAAGTAACATCACTGTTTGGTCAATATTACCAATCATAAGAATTTTCTTAATAAAGAACATTGTTAGAGTTGTAGAAAGTAGTTGGAAACCACGGGAAAGAGTAAGTTTTAAGATTGTTTCAAGATTCAGATGTAATCACTGGCTGTTCTTGCAAAGATTTCTTCCTTCCGCTCATTTGGGTAAATTTGTGTTGTGGTGGAATGTAATTAAGTCTAACTTTTTGTTCTTGGTTTGGGCTTACATGGGAAGGATGCTGTCGTTTTGGAACAAAATCTGTCTGGTGACCATCTGTCTCTCCGTTAAGATGAAGTATGACATTGTTTTAGGCAGTGAAATAATGAAAGATTTTCTTGAAAAAACAAATGAGCGCTTTGCTTTTTTAAAAATCCTGGCACTGGCAAACTGTAGCTTTAAGCAGAACACAGCATACAAGGAATCTGTCTCTGAAGCTTCGTATTCACTTTAAGTATGTCGTAGTTGCTTCCCCAAAAGTAAATTGGGCCACCAATTCCTGTCAAAACAATTCACATTTTTGTTTAAGTGCCTAAATCTGCATTGTGCTGACTGCATCTTGTCTGAATGCTCATTCAGAAGCCCTTGGGAACATAAGGCAGCAAAATCAGAGGAACAATGGCTCCATGACCCAAAAGCAGAAGTTCTCCTGATAACAGGAATATTAATGCTCTTATCTTTGTACAAAGTATGTTTCTTACCAGATTTCCTTCTGAAACTCAGAAGCGGTGATAAATATTCTGGAAATACACGGATTATCTTTATTGCACTCGCTTTCTCTAAATCTCTAAGCTGGAGCAAGCTGCAAATTTTGAATGAGGGCAGTTGTATTTCCCAGCAGGATTTGTTTTGTCTATTTTATTGTTGTCACTTATTTGTGTGTAGTATAGACTTCAAAACACATTTGTGTTGGATTGAAAAGCAGAATCTCCAAAGCAGGTGATTAAGAGTAAATAAGTCTGCTCTTTAGCAAAGTTTTATTTGTCATCTTCTAATATGAATTTTAATGTCCCAGGGTCTAAGAATGGTTTTCATGAATATGACTATCTTATAAAAAACAAAAACAACCAAAACAAAAACAAACAACCCCTGATGAATCCATAACTTATTACTAGGGTTTTTTCAGTTGGTTAATTTGTGCCATCTCTTCCTTTAGGTGTTGAAATCCTAAAAAAATCCCTAATGTGCAGAAGGGGAAATTCCTGTAAGACAGGAGAGCCAGGGAGCAACCTCAGGTGAGTGAAGAACAAAACCAGAAAGCTGTTGGGGTGGCTCCTTTGTCAGCGTAACAGCACCAGGAAGAGGTGCCCTAGGACTGAGGAGCTGTGAGTCTCTGTAGCTCCAGCAGCAAAGGGCCATGCAGTGACACGGGGTTGTTCTGGCCAGGTGAAGGTTCCTTTCCTCCGGCGGGGCTGTGCAGGAGGCTGGGCTGCGCGTGGGGTGGGAGGGGTTGGGTGTTCCCAAGGGGGATGCTGGAGGTTACATACCTGTATTTATGTAGCCAAGAGTCTTGAGCATCTTCATTATTATTATTGGTCATCGGTTAGTAACTTTCTGAAGGTCTGTTTTTCTTTCTCCCTCTTTTTTTTTTTTTCTGCATTCCATTGAATGGATACATAGAGAATCTTGTGTAGCAGTTCTTTCAAATGACATTTGCTGTGTTTCTTCACGTTGTGTAAAATGACCTTTCTGTCAGACTCTGCTTACACTTGCCCAGCTATGCCTGCCTAAACCCTTGGGAACACACAGAGATTGTTTTTGCGAGTAAGACTTCTCAGCTGTATTGAAAATTCCGTGTCGTGTTGAGCTGTGGCTCTTTCTTGGCATAGCTCTGCTGAAAAGATTACAAGCTCTTACAGCTTGATGGTTTATACAGTCCTAATCTAATTCAAATGCTCTTGATAACTGTTTTATAGCTTGCAAAACCTGTGGAAAAAAATGCCTCCGCGATTAATACATTATGTATGAACAGACCAAATAGGATCATTTTTGCTGTCTAGTGTTAATATTAGGACATCCCAGTATTTCTTATGGCTAAATGAACGTTGTTAGTTACCATGGTAGCTGGCATCTTGTTTAACAGAGGAATTCTTAAAAACCTTCAGACAGAAATGTGGCCTTTTCAGGATAGCGATTGCTCTCGCATTCCAACAGTAAGAATCCTGTCGGAGTCCCACAGAAAATAATATTTGTGATTAAAATACATGTCACCCCAGTGGTGATTATACCTGATCTCTGTGTTGTTGTACAATTTGTGTTCATAAAAGTAATGGAGAACATTGTGTGCTGTGTGGAATTACAGTGCACACCCTTAATATCCCTGTAACAAAACAAATGTTCTCAACATGGACTTTGATACACCCTCTCTGTTCTTTGCTTTTATAACATTAGTTTGTCAGGGTAAATCTTCAGAGATGCATTAAGGAGATACCTGATATTTTAAAATTGTTTGTTTCAGCCGGTTATAGAACGTAAGACAGCAACAAGTCCAGCTGTCTTTCAGAAAAGGAGAATCATTTCTTTGATGTTGTCTCCAGATGCCTGCACATGTTTTTTTCAATAGTACCAGTGGTGTATATTCTGTTATGCTTGGGGGTGTGTATGTTTTCCTCTTTTTAAGTTAGTCTAAAAAGGATATTGTGCCTTCGGCCTTGTGTCAGTGTTTATTCTGGATTTGATGTTTTACTGTGGAGTCACAGCATCTGTGCAGTCTCTTGCATCTTTCTCGACTCATTATCTACATTCTAGTACTGTGTGGATTTTAGTTTAAGTCATACCACAGCCAGAGGAATGATCCCACTCCTATGAAAATACTTTTTTATTTTCCATATGCAGCTATGTTGTGAACCTACATCCAAACTAAAGCATACACTTGGCTGACCTTGCAGCCATTAATTTTGCTGTCTACTACCAGCCATTCTGGTTTTGTTTGCTTCTCTAGAAGGGGTTTTGTTAAGCACAGAAACAACATCTATTCTTTGCTTGCAGTAACCGTTTCACTACCGAGTTCTCCAGGGGTGATCACTTCCTTTTGCACTTGTTTAATTGTTCTAGCCAAACCATTTCACTTCACATATCTGGAAGACCTGTCTATTCTGTTGTTTTAACTTAAGTAATTCACTGAAGTTGAGACCTTTTCCTACAGCGTAGGTACAGCCTAAAAAGTTTGTGACTAAGGCTTAATGTTGCAGTGGTCTATTGCAGTTCTAAGGGGAAATTGTGTATTCTCCTCATCCTGGCTAGAAGGAATCTGGACAGGTTTCTTCCCATGTTTCCTCTTACATCTCCTCGCTCCTTCCCAGTACTTGTTAGTTGGGAAATAAATTCCGTAGTTTTCAAAACTGCTAGGTTTTCACATTCACATCTAAATCTGAATTCAAGCTAACTTTCTGAATGGCACTTCTTCCAGAGTCGGCGGACTAAACTATGTCCAAGAATTAAATTAGAGCAGAGCAAAAGCTTCACTGTAGTTAAGATTGAAAAACCTCTCCTTTTTCAAAATTGCACTCTTCTAATATTCTAAAATCCACATGTTTACTTGGCTGTGTTGAAATTTATCATGCAGTAAGGGATTAGTGTTTCAAGTTTGGGATCAGCTGACTGGGGTTTGTTGAAGTACAAAAGAAAAACCTTCTTTGAATAAACATGCATGACACTCAGAAACTGAGCAGTTTCTGCTATCTTCGTGTGAGCGAGGTGGATGAGAAGCTTTCCAGTTCTTCTGTGTGCTGTGCTTTTTTTGAAACATTCTGTGGTGTCTGAGGTTTTAACATTGGAGACGTAATTTGACTGTATTAATTTTCAGCCAAATCAGTTCCTCGATGTGGTTAGAATGTTGCCCCAAAAAGAGTACAGCTGGAGGGGCAGGCTGGGGGCTGGTGAGGAACGGCACTGACTTGAACCACTGTTGGGTCCAGATATGGGTTTGAGAGGGTAGCTTTCTTATCTGGATATGAATTTGGGAAGAATCTATGACTCTGTAAGGGCAGGAGAATGTCTGAGTTGTCATCCTCTGTGTTGGGAAGAGGGAAGATAGTTGCAATAATCATTGAGGTGAACAAAGTAGAGGATGTTATCCGGTGGCGTTGTGTCATGAGCTGTTCTCTTTTACCTTCTGAGAACATTGCATTGAAATAATGGATTGCTATACTCACCCTTAATTTCTAAAAGCTGAAACTTGCTGGATTTCTGTGACACTGTATCTGTAACAAGCTCAGTGTAGCATATGTGACCCATTTTTGTTGTCTTGAAATGGTCTCATCTGCGCCAGTTTCCTCCTTCAGCATTTTTAAAGTTTTGGTTGATAGCTGGTTCTGCGTGTAGACCAAATAAATGAAATAATGTCTGTGAATAGATTCTGAGGGGGAATGGCTTGCTCAGCATTTATCCCAGATAGAGCATGGAACTGACCACGCTTTTGAAAAGCAGTAGCAGATGCAATATTTGGAAAATAACTAAACTCTACAGGTAAGAATGAACATAATATATTCAAGACTGGGGCATCTGTTTCTCAAACATCAAGGTCTGGTTCCCATGTTGCTTTGAGATCTGCAGGCGTATCCTGCAGATAATCCAAATAAAAGCTTCTGAAAGCAGGAAACACAAAAATTACAGTGTTTTATTTCATCCTTTTGCATGTATTTCACTTTGTATTCTGGTCAGCCACAAAATTCCCTGGTTTGGGTCCTGTGGAGGCTTGTGCAGACTGATGCTGCACATGTGTGTGATTTACATACTTTCCAGCCAGATGTGATCTGAGGGTGGCAGTCAAGCCATTTGTGGCGTGGAGGCCACTGAGGAACTGTAACTCTCCTGCTCAGGAGAACCCTTGGTGGGTGTGCCAGCTATCGTGGAGGTGCTGAAAGCTTTCTTACAGGTCACACTGGCCTTTCATGGTGTGGTGGAGAAATACAGGGTGAAAGTAAGCCTGGAAACTGTGTCACTAATGCTGCAGCACAAGGGCTGCACTAGGAGAGGCTGAGGAGGTTGAATGAATGAACCTTTAATGTAAGCAGACCTAACAAATTGTGTTTTGCGGGTAGAAGACAACTGGTAGGCAGTAAAATGAGTGAAGGGTGTGACTGCGGCGGCGAAGCACTGGTGTAGGGGCCAGGTTTGTTACTGCCTGTTGGGTCCATCCGTTTGGTTGCTGCCTGTGATTATATATTTAAGCACAAAGGATGCCAGGCAATCAGAAACAATCATTTAAATGTGGGGTAGTCAGCTCGGTCTCTGTATCAGCACACAGATTATAAGCAGTTCACGTGTAGACACACACACACACCCCCCCCCCCCCCCCCCGCCCCGGGATATATCAGGTGATCCACAGTGGGATTATGCCGGTCCGGTTCAGCAGTCTGAATCCCTGTTAGTGGGAGGAAATCAGCCAGATGGGATTTCTGAGTCTGAAATGTGTCATCCTGGCACCCACCCACCCACTACTGCACCATCCTTGAGCAGCGTAGGAGGATCTCGTGGTGCTTGGTGTCACTTCTCACTTGTGAGTTATGTCTGGGGTTTCCCATTCCTGCAGCCCTGAGTTTGGCAAAAGCCTTCTGGATCTTAGACACAGGAGGATTTTAGCCTATAATGTGTAGTCGGAAGAGTTGGCCATCTGTGTGCTGATGGCTCCTAAAATGCTAGTATTGAAGCAAGAAGGATGAACTAGAAACTGAAGTATCACGTGAAGAATGTCTGGATGTGTGAATAAAAGGGGCTATTCCTGACTGCTTCATCTTGGGGATGGTTATTTGGTTACATGTAACACAGACTAGCCTGCGCATCGCAAACACTTGAACTCATTGTGGCAGTACCTGTGTCACTGTAATGGTCTGTACAGAATGCAGTACGTAGGGATCGTATCCAGCCAGCTTTAGAACTTTAGGTAATGGCTGAGTTCAGGTATAGTTAATAAAAACTCTGCAGATAAGAGGAAATCTGATTAATACTGAGGATTCAGAGAGGGACCTGGGGGGGTTGATTGCCAGCCGGCTGAACAGGAGCCAGCAGCGTGCCCAGGTGGCCAAGAAGGCCAATGGTATCCTGGCTTGTATCAGCAATAGCGTGGCCAGCAGGGACAGGGAAGGGATCTTACCCCTGTGCTTGGCACTGGTGAGGCCACCCCTCAATGACTGGGTTCAGTTTTGGGCCCCTCACTCCAAACAGGACATTGAATGACTCGAGCGTGTCCAGAGAAGGGCAACGGAGCTGGTGCAGGGTCTGGAGCACAGGTCTGATGGGGAGCGGCTGAGGGAACTGGGGGGGTTTAGTCTGGAGAAGAGGAGGCTGAGGGGAGACCTCATGGCCCTCTACAACTCCCTGAAAGGAGGGTGCAGAGAGGGGGGATGAGTCTCTTGAACCAAGGAACAAGCGCCAGGACAAGAGGGAATGGCCTCAAGCTGCGCCAGGGCAGGGTCAGACTGGCTCTTAGGAAGGATTTCTTTGCAGAAGGGGTTGTTGGGCGTTGGAATGGGCTGCCCAGGGCAGGGGGGGAGTCCCCATCCCTGGAGGGGTTGAAGAGTCGGGTTGACCCAGCGCTGAGGGATCTGGTGGAGTTGAGAAGGGTCAGTGTGAGGTTCATGGTTGGACTGGAGGATCTTCAAGGGCTTTTCCAACCGAGATGATTCTGTGATTCTGTAAGAGTCAGGCTGGGTGTAGCAGTGCCAGCAGTGAGAAGGGCATCACTTCCTAGGTGGGTCAGAAAGCTCTCACAGGAGAGCTGTGCAGGGGATGTCCAGGTATGTGGAGGTGTGGCTAGATATGTGCTCTGCAGCAGCAGTGTTGGATCCAGGGACTCTGGTGTGGAGCTAGACCTAATGAGTAGGACAGGAGCCAGGCTCACTATAGACAGCCCCTCAGGTGTCTGCGGTGGTCTGGTTCTTCTTCAGGTTGGCTTTACTGAGCTTGATGTAAAGCCTATGTTACGGAAAAGCAGTTCAAAACTTCTGTGACGCTGCTGAACGGAGCTGCTCTTAGCGGCAGTGTGGCTTCATGCCTGTGGTGACCTTGAGCGTGGTGCAGGTTTGAACTACCTCTGGATCGAATTGATCCAGATTCATTTACTTCATGCCGTATTGGTATAGATTAGAGATTAATCCATCCACAGAAAACAGAATTAGTTTGTATTTTCTAGCTAGCCAGTCATGGCTAGACTCAGCCTGGACCCATATATCAGAGAAAATTCTTCCAAGTTACAGATTTTTTTCTAATTTAAAAACCTGTACGACATGCAAAAAAAAAAAAAAATCTTCATGGACAAAATAAATATAACCAGGCAATATCCTGTACCCTTCCGGAATGCTGAATTTAGCAACACACAGATTGCTGAATTCTAGAAATAAAGCATTTATAGTGTACTCCCACACAATAATTATTCTGTAAAGAAATAATCTTTCAAATGCATGTTCTCATTCTAAAACGTAGAGCAGAGCATCTCTCCTACTCATAGTCACTTAAGGCTATTTCAGACAAAGAACATCTGCTGAATATAGCAATCGTTTTGCTGTTTTCTGCATGGTATTATCTAATGCTGTGGTTTTATTTATGTGTTCTGCAGACTACCCATCCAGCTGCTCACAATATCCGCAGCAGGGAGGCTCTGGGAGTCAACACTGAGACAAACTGTGTGCCATGCAGTTCTGAAGGAAACCACGCAGCATTTCTAAAGCAATGTGTGCGTCTCCTAGTTGGTTCCTTACATATGTATTAGGCAAAATGAAGGACTCACCCCATTTTCTTCCAGATGGTTTTGTATCATTGCTCAGGCTTAGACTTGACTGTGTTGCTACAGCTGATCTGGAACCATGCCTAGCCTGTTGGATGCACGTGATACGTTTGTGAATAATTTCCATTATTATTGCCATTTTCAGGAGGCACAATTAAGTTTGAGGATTGGAACGTTAACAATATTTCCTGAGCTTCAGATTTTTGTTCTTCATCTCCTGTATCTTAGAAGAAGAATGTTCTGTTGAATTTAGTGTTAATTTCTTCCATTCATTTATTTTATTTCTAATTTAAGATGTTATTGCTGCTATCTTCCTCCTTGCTGTTTGAATCATGCAGAGCTTGGTAGAACGGGCAGTCAAATGTATAATATCTCTCCCTTTTATATTGTAAGGATTTACCTTTTCAAGGGATAGCTACAGAGATCTTCATTCACACCTTCAACTTTGCAAGGGTGTTGCAGGTCTTTAGAATCAGTGTTTTACTGGGTAACTAAAGCTTTCCTGAAGGTGTGCTGTGGTGAGCAGCTCTTGGCTGTTTTTTCAGATGTAAAATACTGTGGTAATGTTACCTTCCAGGTGTCCCTTTATAATTAGTTGAATTTTTGGTTAAAGAATGGTCATTATTTGCATGTAGATAGTAAACCACCTGTCTGTTAGAGCTAGCTGTTAATTTTAGAACTGTTTAAATTTTAGTTGTCACCACTGCCTTATACAGGAACATTCCCATTCTTGTTTAGTTTAAATAGCCTAAAGGAGAAGGAACAAAGCACCACCATCCATACGTTACTGCTTGCCTTGTGGCAGGATCTAAGTGTTCCAGAATCATCAGCGCTTTAGAATTAACCTTCAAAAAAATCTCAAAAGTTACATGGTATTACAGGAATCAGTTTGTGTTGCTTGTATTAGTTAAGGATGCGTGGTGTTGGCTGGGCCTTTGCTAAATCTACGTGGCTTATACTGATCGAAGAGACTTCCACCAGAGGGTGCACCCGTTCAACAAAATCCTAGGTAAACCAAACGAGCACGTCCCCATTGTGGGTGTATTTTCTATCATTTTATGTATTAACTCGGGGATCTAATATTCAAAATTGGATGGGTGCTTTAATCTCGGATGTCCTGGTGTCTCTCGGGTCTGTATCCGAGACATGAGTGGATACATGATGCTTTGTGGGTGAGCAAGTCAAGAAGTTTAACGTTGAGCAAGAGGCACTGTTTCCAGCAGTCCCGTTCACACTGGTGAAAGGCTGCCTTCAGACTCCCGTCACAAAATGCTATTCAGATGTTTGGGGCTTTTTTTTAGGGTACTGAAATGTGTTAACCTGTTCCTAATTCATGCCTGATCCCCTGCAAATGCTCACTGCATGAACTTTAAGAATAAGGGGTTTGGATTTTTTTTAGTTTTCGTTTTGAAGCATCATTAATTTTTCTCTCAGACTGGTGCAACACTGGTTAGTACAGCTGTAGAAGAAAATGCCTAGAAAGATGACTTCTTGAGAGACTGCTGACTTCAGTATGACTGATACAATTTTTTTTTTCTATTTTGTGATAAAATTATTTCTTGTCTCATAAGATAAACAGGAACTCTTAGTAACGCTTCAGCTTAAGTTGTATAATGTTACCGTACTGATACACTGAAGGCATTAAAGTGTTCTGCATGTGTAGGCCAAAGTTCTAGGTCCATTCCTCTCTGACTGCACTCCTAGGGTAGTAAGATACCTCTGCAGAAATGATTAACTCCAACAAATTTTCCAAGAAAAGGGCCCGCTTTTGAATCATGCATTCCCTGTCCAAATACATGAATCATAAATCACTTGGAGATAAGATTATCTGATAGTCAGCAAAATAACTAGAAGTGCGGTGATATTCATATATGTAATACAATTTTTTTTTCTGAGAAATGTTTTTGCCAAACTTTCAGGTTTTATTAAATAAGAGAAACAGAATGGTGTCCTTTTAAAACTTTTAATTAGTAGCACAAGATATTAAAAGAAGGTGAATTTGAGACCAATCTGATTACTGATTTTTGTTACTGCTAGCTGCAAATGTAAAAGTTGGGTCTGGATTCAAAAGGTTTCATTTACTAATATTGATAAATTGGAACTGCTCTAGTTTTGATACTTCTCGTTTGAGCAATGTGAAAGAATATGAGGTTTTACTAAGAAAAAAAAACAGCACACAGTGAATGTCATTTAACTAGCAAAGAAGATTTTTATTTTAAGGATTATAAACTGGCCACCTTCTTCTACTTATACCAGTTCTGGTTTATCACGTGTAAGCGGATGAGGGGTTTTTTTTACTTGTTTGTGGACAGTACCAGAAGAATAATATGTGTTTATTTTTCTTAAAAACACTGTGGTTTTAGGTTATTGCTGTCCTCCACAGAGCCAATTGCATCTACCAGTCAGATATGCAATACTGCTTAGTTATCGGAGATTTCTGGCTCTATCTGACAGCAATAGGGCACAAGGGGGAATAGTAATTACTCTAGTTATTTACTTACTGATCATCTTGCTCTGAATTTAATGGCATTTTCAGAAGCAATTCTTCATTCTGACAGTGTCTGGAGGTCAGCCATTGTTAAAAACATAGATACACAACACAGGTGCCCCCCTCTGCACTCCAAAGCAAAGTAGAGTCCCAGCTTCTTTCCTAGGTTCTGGCATGAAGCATTTACCACTTTCCAGAGGTCCTCCTTCTGACCTGAAGTTAGATGTACCAGCCTGGCCAGGGGAGGGAGACTTTAATTAATAGAAAATTTCATCTCAGCATGTTTGGACCTTGAAATTTCTGCCCTCCTGATCTTCAGGACGGACCAAAGCAAGATGTATCCCACTGGGTGTCACTCTGGCAAAGGCTACCCGGGTGCTGGTGTTGAGAAAACCTTTGCTGCCTTCCTCTCTCTTCATTAGTGAAAGCTGGCCTGCATTATTTCACCTTCATAGAAACACAGCAAGGGCTTTTTTCACTTAAAAAAAATTTAAATTAGCAGTCTTAGTATTAAGAAGGAGGATAGAAATGCACACAGAAAATAAAAATTATAAATATTTAATTATGCAACGGGAGAAAAAAGAAATCTAGGTATAATAAGTTGACATATTATGAAAAATGGACTACTGCAAAAGTCTAATAGGTATGGAAGGGTTAGCACATCTTGATAACAGGGTGAACGTATCAGATTCTCTTTTCCCACCTGTTAACTTTTACAAAAATATCTCCATCATTGATGTTTCTTTTCCCTTGGTACTTACCTAACCTGACTTGCTGGCACGTGTCCACGTCAGAACAAGGGTAGGGCTTGAAATTTTATTTGAAGGCGATTAGCACTTTGCATCAAGCATTGGTATGAAAAAGAACCATCTACTTGGTTAATTTTAAAGCATTACCATAAAAATTAACTACATAAATGAATTCCTGAGTTTCATATTGCTTTCTGTAATAAATGTACATCTTTTGTTCAGTACTGTAAAACATTAATAGATGGATTGTTTTTCCACTGGTAAATTAAAGTCAGAAGTTTAGTATTTTTACTAAAATAAAGGTGGTATGACTGTTTCCTACTGCAAATAATGATTCAGTAGCTTAAGAATAACAACTTTCATTCCTTATTTTCAGCATTCTTACCTGCTGCTACGCAGCAAAGAAAGAGGCATGTACATTTGTATGTTCTCTTTGACTTTGAAGTGCTAAATGGTTGATCCAGTGTGTCAGGTGCTGTTGTGTGCGTCAAGGGACCTGTGTCTTCCAGTTGCCACTGACTTGTTGCTTAACCTTGGATATGTCTCATTTTGTACTTTTGCTTAATTGTTAGAGCAGACAATTAAGAAAATATTGATATAGTTACATTACAGAATAATAATAGTAAGAAAAAAAGCGCCTGGAACTGTAGATTTCAGTATTTTATGTAGTAATATGTACTGATTTCTTTACCTTGTATGTAGTGGAAATTGCACTAAAAAGCAATTTTAAAAAAAAAATGTAAAATGTTATGTAGTGATTGATTAAATTGGACAAATGATAGAGAAGTTCTTGGAGGAAACTCTGGTACTACTGAAGTCAACTTCATTCTGTCCTTGATGTGCAGTGTAAAGCGAGGTAGATTATTTTAGACATACAGGGTATAGGCACCTTGGGAACAGTAGCACTGAGATTCCTCACAAGAGGAATTTTTTTGATGCCTTGAAATCGATGAAGACCACCTAAGAACAGTGTTACGTGTAATCTCAAAATAAGTTGCCTTCCCATCAATATAACTTTTTGCAAGCATGAGTTTCAGTCGTGCAACTTTTGTGTTGATTAGCAAGATCTTGAAATGATAGCAGTGGTTTTGTGATTATCAGACTACAAATTAAACGAATTATCGTACTATCAATGAAAAGTAGTTTCACAGCACTGATGGGTTTGCATGATGGCCTTGAATCACTTTTTCTGGAAGGCTGCCTTATTTTCTGGAAAGGCAGCCTTAGATACTATGGAAAGATGTGTGTCATGTATCACCACGTAACATCCTGCCTTTTCAGTGGTTTCAATGTTCACCTGCTCTATAATTGAGAAAACGAAATGTTAAAAGTTTTGGACAGTTGACTGAACTAGATAGTGCAGTTTAGAAAGATATTCTGAAGTCAGGGAAGTATTTTAACTTCATTAACTTCTTTTCCTGGTTACAAAGAATCAGGAGAAGAAGGGTTTAAACACGTTGGTCCATATACTGCATTGGTATTGCTCCCCAAAATATCAAGCCGCAACATCCCCCAAACTGCATCTGCAGGGATTGTTAATCTTTACTGAGAGGGCTTCCCCACACTTGCTGCCAGCCACCGCCAACAGTTTTTCCCTCTGGTTCGATGGCAGAGGATCTTTTACTCAAGCTCAGTTTTACTTTTACAAGAACCATAGCTTTTCCCCCATGTGTTACTGCAAGTGGGCACATCTAGCATCACCGTGGCCCTCTTTTTCAACCTTCCTTCAGGAACCTTTACTTTCCCTTGAAAAATAAGTCGACAGTAGTTTCTCACTGTTTCTTCCACAATGTGTGGAGTGCTCCGTTAGAGCAGCCTAACAAAGGTCCTCAAGAGGCAGTTTGCAGGGTAAAGGCGTCCTGAGAACATGTGAAATACAACTGTGGAAAAAGTTAAGACTTTGATTTCTGGGTGTCTATATTAATTGGGTTATAGTGGAACCTTTGTACTGTTGCCTGATTTTAAAATGGTGATATATACCACTCTTGTTGGGAGGGAAATGTGGTGGAAGATGGAGAACGTGGAGTCTAACAGCTTTCTGCTGGATTGTCTGGCAGAAATACTTGGAGCTAAAATAAGAGCTTGTGGCAGTGACTGTTCCTCTCCCTTTTCCTTCTGGCTGAAAATGCAGAGCAAGAATCTGTGCAACAGTCTCGGGATGGAAGGGCTTCGGAGGAAGATGCAGCACACCTTTTGTGTGTCGCCTTGTTCCCCAGCATCCTTCCAGTTCCCACCAGTTGTTGACTTCACTTCATATAAAACGTCAGGAAAGGACAGTTAACCTTCCTGTAATGGGCTGTGTGTTAAGAAGTTAAGAATGTTCATTGTGCAAGTATTAAGGTAGAAAAGGAGGTCTTGTCACTAGAAAAAAATGTGTTGGAGCCTGAGAACTTTGTTTTCAGGGTGAACGTTTAAGTCAAAGACATTTCCCTTCTTTCATCAGCAAATAAGTGAAGTGTGCATACTGATTATTCCATTATTTGCAAGTCAGAATTGTAAATGGCTGCATTCACTCCGATGCAGTTTACCATCTGAAAGAAATAATTAAAGCTTTCTTTCTCTTGCTTAAGATTTAAACGTGTGTTTAAAAATGAGATCATATGTTCATGGTGGTCATAGTTTCTTTATATATTGGTGTGGGGTAGCCTCAGAAATGGGTGTATGATCTGCTGGGGTGATGTATTTCCTTTAATTATACATTTGTTTTGAGAAAGATGGTTATTCCAGGCCTCCGTCTTCTCTCGGTTGCATCCTTACTCCCACTGCAGTGGGAGTTGTGCGTACCTTAGTGTGTAGTTCAGCCATATGTGCTACTTATTTATATCTCATGCATGAAAGAAGCTGTTCCAAACAGATAATTTCTGTTCTGGTAATAGAAGATAAATGCAAGCGTGTATACGGTTCTTTCTCACTAAATGAGGATATGACACATTACCAGTCACCGTGCTTGGTAAAGCTCTTGCTTTGTCGAGTCCAGACAGAGCGTAAGGCTGTGCCTGTCTGATGTTTCAGACACTCAAGGGTTCAATTAATTTACAGATGATAATTTGTTTTCAGCTCCTGTAGATATGGATGCCTTCTTTACTCAGCCTCTATTGTGTCATTCTATATGAAGTCAGCTCCAACTGCACGAAGCTCAATGTTTGTAATTTGTTTGTGGAAATGGCATATTCTCCCTGCATTGTAAACGCAGCTGTGCAGCGTCTCCAAACCGCGCCGTAAACCTTGTGCCATCTTAAAACGGCAGTTTCTTCCCAGATGCGTGTATTTTCTGTATATGTAATTTCATAAAATCACCGAGCACAAGGAATGAAAGACTGGATTTAAAAAGAAAACGGTAACACAAATAATATAGTAAGTGTTCCAGCAACATAAATTTTACCTTTTTAGAAGTTATTTACCTTTTTAGAAGTTATTTACCTTTTTAGAAGTTATTTACCTTTTTAGAAGTTATTTACCTTTTTAGAAGTTATTTACCTTTTTAGAAGTTATTTACCTTTTTAGAAGTTATTTACCTTTTTAGAAGTTATTTACCTGTTACTGCAAGACGTTTTGGCTTACATACCTCTTTAGAAGTTATTTACCTCTTCAGTTATTAGAAGTTATTATAACTGGCCAAGTTAGGGATGCAGATGCACTTAATTCCAGCGGTGTGGAGCCCGTGTGAACGGATGGACACGGCCTGTTGAAATTCAGGCATGTGCTCCACTGGGGCAGCGTCCCGGCCGTTGCACCAGCAGCAGAGGTACCGCCGTGCTCTCGCACACGCACACACGACGGCGTGCTTTTGGACAAAAAGTTCTTAACTATGCTCTTAACGAATTCCGCCTCTAAACTACGCCATGTTAAATAAATAGTCACTTACGGTCATCTGTTCTATTTGGTGCACTTGATGCTTTCTTTTTCGGAGTGTGTCAGAGGCAGTAACCAGCCGGAGCCCAAACCCTGGCAGCCCCGAGCGAGAAGGGGGCTGAGCTCACGCCGTGTAGCTACAGAAAATGAGTCACGGTGACTTCGTTCCAGGATGGGCTTCTGCTTTGCTTCTTAGTCATTAATTAGCGTTCTCTGAGAGACTTCCACCGTGAAATTCAGTAACGTTTGGAGGTTGAGAGTGCTGTCTCTGGCCTGAGTGAGGACTGTTTATTCCAGCGTGCTGCGTGACTTTTGAGCTGCGAGGGCTGACGTGGTGTTAAACTTGCATGTTCTCGGAAGCAGCTCCCTCCTCGCGTGCAAGCTCACACGCACGCACGCCTGTGTGCTGTCTGTGGCCTATGACTAGTTATTTTTTGCCCGAGGAAATCCTCCTTGGGAAGGCGCTGGGGCTCGCGAGGTTGACAGGAGGTGAAACTCAAGGCCTGGTAAATCAAACGCAAAGGAATCTCTTACCCGTTTACCGTTGGCAACGACCTAGTCGCTTCGCTTTCTGTTTTCTGTGGGTTCAATACAGGCGCTTTGTGAATCGCTGTCATGAGTGGGGGAACAGGGTGTGCCTGTCTCGGTGGGATGGGACCCTTCGGCAGCCGGGGCAAAGGCGGGGGGGCTTCAGGAGCAAATGGTGTGTGTGTGGGGAGGCTGCAGGGGCAAAGAGGTAGGGGGCTGCAGGAGCAAAAGGGGGGGAAGCTGCCGGGGCAAAGACGGGGGGGGGGGGGGCTGCCGGGGCAAAGGAAGGGAGGCTGCAGGAGCAAAAGCGGGAGGAGGGTGCCGGGGCGGTGGGGAAGCTGCCGGAGCGGGTGCCGGAGCAGGGGGGAGGCTGGCGGGGCGGAGCGGAGGGGGCGGGCCGGTTTCCCGGCAGGGCCGGCGGGGAGCAGCCGCGCCGCCGCGTCCGAGCTCCTCCCCGGGCCGGGCCGCTGCCTGCGGGCTCTGGGCGGGGGGGGGGGGAGGGAAGCGCTATTTAAACCGGCGGGGAGAAGATGTGAGGAGCAGAAGGAGTTTTTGCGGGGCGGGATGGGCGGCCTGGCCCCTACCGCTGGGCGGGCAGGGCGGTCCTGAGCCCGGCTGCCGCTCCCCGTAACGCCGGGCCCCTGCCCCCCTGCCTGCCCCCCTGCCTGCCCCCCTGCCCGCACCGCCGTCTCTTGGTAACCCCGACGGCAACTCCAGAAACACCCTGGGACCTGCGACCGGACAGACCGGCGATTCTGCGTTTTTAAGGTGGAAATACTGGCGTGCGAGCGGCCGGCTGCAGCGATCAATTTATTTTTTATTTCCCCCGCCACCAGAAGACTAATCTTGTTTTGAAGGTATCCTGAAACTGGGGCCAGAGGCAGGACTCGCACTCCAGGGGAGCACAAGGCGGTAGGTTTTGGGGGGACCGCGGAAAGTTGCCGGGCGGTCTGTCCGTCAGGCTGGGCTTTGGTCGGTGTTAGGTTTGGTCTTTGAGCCGCTGCTTTTCTTCTTTATTTTTTAAAAATTTATTTAAGACCAGCAGACTTGCTTTCTTTAGCGAAGGAGGTGTGGTTCGCGTGAGATGGCGAGTACTTGGGGACTGAAATCTCCCACCGAGGGATCTGCCTCTGGTGAAAGACATTGTGCGAATATAGCATTGCTCTTGGTGCTTGGGAATGTTGTTTCTAAATAATAGCGACTGATTTGGGATGTTAAAACGCTGAAATAGAGATGCCACCAAACTCTGATAGTCTTCATTCTTGCCGCTTGCTATTTTTAGAGTTGGGGGATTCAGCTCTATGCAGTAAGGCAGTTCTTTAAAACTAGTAGCAAAACTTAAATGATAGTCAAGAGATCGTTAATAATATTGCAAATAGCATTAAAGATGTGGCTGAAAAAACACCAGAAGTCACTTATTTAGCTCCTCAGCACAGCAGGGCTCCTTGCACCCTGGGAGATCCTCTTGCGTATGGCAGGGGCTGTTAAACCTGGGCACGGTGAACTGAAGCATCTGATCCCTTTCGGAGTTGAGGATTTTTAAGCCTCTGAAGTTACTTGAGGATTTAAGGTACCCTTGGTGGTTTCAAAAGAGAATTGCCTGGTATGTCTGTGGAAGAATAACAGAGATACCAATCATTTCGGAGTTTAACTGGCAAACAAATATACCAGTTTCTTTAAATGTAATTTAAAAATGGAAAACTGGAGAGGTACAACTTTTTTTTTTTCCTTTTTCCTGGCAATCCTGACGTGCTGTTTCCCAGGGTAATGCAAAAGCCTTATAAATGAATGTTCCAAAATAAGGAAGACAGGGTGAGAAATTTTCCAGAGAAAATCATCAGTAGTAGGAAATCCTTGCCAAATTTTCTCTGTTTTCTGGGATTTTGTTTTGAAATGAGAAGTTACTTTGCTTGGAATGCATTTATCCAGGAAGTAATCCTTAATGTGCCCCACTCTGAGCTTTGAGGTTACGTGCGAGGAGATTGCAGAGGATTTAATTAAATGTAATCAAATATTACAAGATTCCTGATTAAAAGGTATAGAGCTAGCTTTCTGGTGACGTACGAGACATGCTATTTATTTGTACTGTAGGAAAAAAAAAATTTTCCTCTTGCAAATAATTTTTTTCCTCTGTTCCTGAGTAACTAGCTGCCTTTTTGTTTTCTTCGCTGTCCGGTTTTAATTCTTGTTGACTAGCCTCGGAGGAGGCAGCTGAGCTCGGTGTGTCACAGCAGGGTGACGGAGTGCAGGCTGCGCATCTGAGTCAGTGTGAGAGTGTGTGTGGGCATGTGAGAACGGCTGTGGGTGAAGTGGGAGTGTCTGGACACGGATGAGGCTGTAGCAGGAGGAACAGGGTGTAAGCCCTTGAATTCCTGTGTCTAAAAAGACCAAAGATTAAATCCTGGCCCCTGCTGAAGTCAGTATGAAGTTTGCTCTTCGTTTAAGTCGAAACCAGGAGTTCTCCTACGATGCTGCTGGGAGGATGTGTGAGATTGTATGAGGGAAGATCCGTGTGGATGGACTGGGAATGCGTGCGTCTGCCCGGTTATCTGGTGGGAGAAGAAATGCTGCATGAATGTTTAATTGCAGTGGGAACATTCAGGGCGGCGTGCCTGCTAATGCTGCTGCTCTGTGTGCGAGGGAGGCATAAAAATGAACAATGCAGTGTTCACTTTTGTGGAATATAATGAACTAAAGCGCTGTTTATTATTAAACATCATCACAAGGAGGAGGGCATCAGACCATCCCCCTTTCCTGCTCCCCCCCCCCCGGGGACTGTGTGTGCGTGCCTGAGTGTCTCTGAGATTTCATGTGTGAGAAGACGACGAGTGTGTGTTTGGGATTAATTAGCCGGAGTTTAGCTGGTTTCATGCTTTACGTGCCTAGGGGCTACCCACAGTCACAGAGAAGGGAGGAGTTTGCTGTTGCTGGCTCGAAATCCTCTCCAGGGGTGATCTTGTTCGTGTCAACCATGAGCAATTAGAGAGATTAACTGTCTTGTTTTCCTTTCTGCCCTAGATTGATTCTTGTGAGGCTCTGGGACATTTGAAAGTGATTTGGAGAGAGCAAAGTCTGTGTCTGATGGACACCGAACCAAAGCCAGCGTGTGTTGTGCCGCAGGCTCACTGCCCAGGAATGAAGTGCCCTCCTTCAGAGGACTTTCCTCCTCAGATAAGACTGTCTGAAAAGATACCACCAGTGAAGCCATGCTTCAAGAAGAAGCAGCAAGTGCAGAAGAGACTGGACACAGAAACTCTTCGGGCTTTGCGGCCAATCTTTACCAGTTTGCTGGGAGCTGGGACCTTGGATAGGGTCTTTGTGCCCCGAGGCCAAAGTGGCAGTCATAGTGATTTATGTGAACCTGCTGTGAAAAAGACTCTGGACCTCAGTACTTCTTGCCCCCAACCAGAAAATAATGTGACTGTGCTGGTGCCAACAGCTCCAGATGTGCAGAGTCAATTGCCAGTAGCTCGTCCTTCTTCTGGGCATCCTGGGCAGGACGTCCAGTCGGGAGAGCAAGGCTTCTCACCAGAAACTACTCCTGGAACTGCTGCTGATAATAATAATGAATCATTCCGGGATCATCCTTTGCACCCAACTGCTAGTGATGGTGCAGCTTGTCCTTTGTTCCCAGACAAGATTCTGGAAAGTTACACATCTGGCTTATTCCAAGAGAATAGCTGTCCCATGCAATACAATTTGAACCCAAGCAATAAATTCAGTGCTGGGATATTCCAGGATAAAAGTGAAGAAGCTTCTCTTGATCTGGTGTTTGAACTCTTGAACCAGCTGCAATATCACACCCATCAGGAAGACGGAATAGAAATCTGTGTGGATTTTCTCCAGGGCACTTGTGTTTATGGCAGCGATTGTCCCAAACATCACACAGTCTTGCCTTATCATTGGCAAGTGAGAAGGACAGCAACCCAGAGTTGGCAAAGTGTGACCAACGATTCCCAGGAGCATCTGGAAAGACTCTACTGCAACCCTGACAATGATCGGATCAAAGTGAAGTATCGGTAGGTAACTGAATTTACTGGCAAGGGTGCTTAACTGAGCAGCGGTGCAGAAATATAACAATGTGCGTTCTTTTTTCCCGATGTTTCGTGTACAAGTGTTTTACAAACCCTGTGATGATGTTACTTGAATAAATATCTAACACGTTTGCCACAACAGAAAATTCTTGCACACCTGTTAAAACTCCTCTTTAGCATCAGGAAAATATTCTTTGAAGCTGAAGGACTTTGGAGCGCGTGAAATAAAACAACTTCAGCTCTGTAGAAATTGAGAGAGTTGAGGGAGACTGTTGTGTAACATTGTACTTGTTCTCGACGTTCCTAATTAGTCTTTTCTCTGTATTAGAAAAAGTGACAGCATGAATGAGCCTTTGCAGCAATTGAAAGAGGAATAATAGAGCAGTTGCTTTTTGTGCCTGTGAGTCCAGCTTGACTGTATGCGCTCCAAGCACAGTTTTCATAATTACATTCTAAGCAACTAAAATCAGATAGGTGCTCTGTTAAGTCCTTTGACTGGAAATTTCATATAGTTGATAATATATGGTGCTGTTTCAGCTCATTCACTATGAACAACCTGAGCAATACATTCAGAAATGATGATCATCTATTTAAGTTGCCATCTAAAAATGTTGTCATTCATTAGAAGTTGTTTCCTCTCTATACAGTAGTGTTTATCTACTCATTTTCTAAAATGAGAAAGCAGATTTATGTTACCAATTTAGGCTTGATTCTGCACCCTGAGGTCTAAACCAAAACTTCTTCAACTTTTATAATGCAGGTTCCATTTTGAATAGTAGTGGGGAGTGCTGATGTTTACAAGTTCATCACACCTATGTAGTCCATGTTCTTGTGAGTGCAGGGTGTAGACTGCTCTTTTTTTTTTTTTCCCCTGGAGGAAGCATACAATGCAGATTTCTCATATCTTATCTGCCCTGCCATAATCTATAAGCTTGGTGCAACTCATTCCAGTCACAGTCAGTTGAAAGCGACACTTCTGGAGTTGGGTAGTAAAAGCTTCAGATTGCCTTTGCTGTCTGAGTCCTTGTGAATTTGTTCTCACTGCCTCTTCTTCCTTCCACTTCCTGAAGAAAGTATATCCCTTCCTCCCTAATGTTTTAATTTTCATTTACTATGGTGAGATTTCTCATTGGGCACCAGAGACCCCATCTAATGCTTAAAGTCAATGTGAGTCTTTACTTTCACCTAAGTGGACACTGGGTTAGGCACTAAAACTCAGGCTCCATTAGGCTATGGATTCATCCTTTTTACTGAAGGCAATAACAGAATATAGATACCCCACACTGAAAATGAGAGTGAAGAAATAAGTTCTGTGTAATAGGGGATAATCATACTTTATAGAATTGTCTTGGAAAAATATGCCAGCCTGTTTAAAAAAAAAATTAGAAATATTGTAACTGCATAGCAGATAAGGTTTGCTGTATTTTACAACAGAGAAACTTCCATTTTTTCCAAGTATTTTAAGTGGTTTCAAACAAAAACAGCAAATGTAGAAATAAGACAAGCCCATGCAAGTAATTTAAATTTGAGCTCTGTACGAATGAGCAAAAAGTTTTCCCTTTGAAGACTGTATCACAGAATCCATCGCTACGCACATGATCTACGGGTTCTAAATGATGGAGTTAAGAATGATTAATTTTAAAAGAAACAATGCTTCATAATTGCTTAGTCATCTCCAGCCTGTAAAATTGGCTGAATAGCCTCGTCGCCTTTACACTTACTTTGCAGGTTTCCAGTCTGGTGGGTATTTTGGTCTCTTGGTACACAGAGTTTCTGTCTGTCTGAGCCAGTCGGGAAGAAACTTCGTGGATGTGTTGGCAGACACATGACATTTTGTTACCGTGAGTGAAGTCAGAGAAACAGCGTGATCTCTGAAAACCCAGGTGTGCTGGGTCAGAGCTCTGCTGCTGGCTCTGCAGTCGGCCTGAAACTCTGCTGTGGAAGGGGAGGCAGGTTCTGGCAATACAAACTAGGCTTCATCTTGTTGAGTGGAACTGGCTACCCAGGGAGTGTCTGCCGACCTGGTTTCTTTGGGTAAAAGTAGTCTACTGTGGCTGAAATTATTTTAAACACCAGTATTTTCTAACTAAATTCTGTTTTGAGCTGCTAATTCTGTAGCCTGTACTCTTCCTCCTTCTCTTAAAAGATGTTGTAAAGATCTTTGCTTCAGCCAGTGCTGCAAAATCATGCCCCAGTGCAAGGTTGGATGACTGTTGTGAATTTATAATATCTGCTTACCATAGAATGACAAACTGACAGTTTCTGTAACTCTTGTATGTATTGCACCCCTTGGAAAAGCTTCATGTTTGTGGATAAGTATCAGTGAGAACCTAGGAGTGAAACTTCTGTTAAGACTAGAGCTTCTGATTTCAAACGTTGAATCTGATACGCCCTAAATTTAGACTTAACACGGTTTTAAGTTAGGTTTTGAAGTGGGGGGTAAACATTTTACTATGTATCGTCACCAGTTTCTTCTTACACAACATCATCTTGTATCAGAAGAACCTGCTAAACCTTTCCATGTGGACCGCTCGGACTTGGTGTGACTCCTCGTGGAGTTCACTGGTGGTCACTGCAACCTGGCTTCCCTTGTGTTCCTGGACGATGTTGTGTCTCCTGGCAACAAGATGCAGATAGCAGCGTGTTGAACCTTGCTGAGAGGCTCGCAAACATGCTAGAACAGCTCATCGTTCACATGGTTACCGCATTATTTGGCTAAAGCTATTAATCTCTTGTGGTCAGACTAGCTTTACAGGCCTATCTATACAGATTGCATACAAGGAAATGTCTGTTCAGCAGTTTGCATGTCCAAGAAAGGCCGTGCAGAAGCCAGCCTGACAACCAGTGGGTGGTAGTTGTTTATTCTCCTTTGTTTTAAACACATTTTACAGGGCATAGTAAGTGATGATTACAGTCTGCATACATAATATTGCCATTGTGTGCTGCTCCAAGAAAGTTGGGCCGTTCAAGAAAGTGTTGAGCTGTTGGCTCAATTAGAGAATAAGCTCTAAATTCAAATATGATGTTCTTCAAGTAGCTATTTATATAAAGCTTTCTTCATCTTAATGTTAGTGAGATGAGTAATGAACAATATACATCAAGTTGTTGCCTTTCACCTAAGGGAACGTGATCTTAAAGAAGGAAAAGTGGTAAACCTTGTTTAGTTACTTCTTTGTAATACAACTTTGTAATACGACTGCCTCAGATACTTACTGCAGTTTGGCCTTCATCTGAATATAAAACTTTATTGTAAATTGTTTATATTTTTGCTTTCTTAAGGCTATCAAGTATTTAGAGCCAAATGCCAAGCTATCGAAACAAATGGGGGAATATGAACTTAAGCAGGTTAAAATACTTAAAGCACTCAGATTTCTTCGTGCATGTGAGGAGAGGCCCTGGAGAAGTTCCAGCTTGTGGCGAACTTTTAGAGAGAACAATGCCAAGTACTGCTTTCCAGCATGAGAGTACCCAAGCTGGGATATTTTAAGATGCTCTTTAGTAAGGGGAAATACTTGGCTGCAGAACTGAGCAGGTTTTCCCCCCACACACACACCTGTCCAATCATGCATATGTTGCTTTTCAAAATAAGCAACATCATTACTGATTAAATGAGGATTTGTTTAAAACAACTCTGCAGTTCCTGACCCATCAGTTCCCCCTCTTTGGCTGAAAATTCCACCCCTTCTGTTGGCAGAGACATCCCTGTGTGCCATGGGAACTGCAGCGGCTGTTCAACTACGTGTACCCCAGCATATCCCAACTCATGTGAAACAGCAGCTTCTCATAGTTGCTTTGATTTTTTTTTTTTTTTCCTGTAATTTCTCTTCAGTTTTATGAAATGGCTCCTTCTATCTAGAAGAGAAAGGCTAAAATGAAATGGCTCCAGTCAGGGAAAAGCAGGTGGACCTCCAGTGGTACATATTCTGCCTGGGAGCCATTGACTAATTACTCAGTATACAGGCATGGTTCTTGGATGAAGTCAGAGTAAATATTGTGTGTTCCCCCTGGGGTTGTCAGTGGGCATACGGAGGGACCTGAGAAGGAGCAGGAAGGACAAAAGGAAACTAGTTTTCCTTTGTTCTTGTGTTCATGGGATGACTTGTTTCTCTGATGCTGTTAGAATACGCTTATATGATTTTTAAAATTTTATAGAGCACAGTGGAAGCATTTCAGTCGTTCAGGGACACCTGCACATGGTCTGACCAATTGATAGTTAAATTTAGGAAGTTATCTTTCTGATTTGCACAGCTGCCACAGTGTATGAGATAACTCATGTTATTGATAACACCGGAGATGAGAAACCAGCTGAAATTCACTGTGCCTGGCGATTTTGTGTGTGGTGTTTCTTGAATATACACAGCTGAATGGTTTTGAACTTCTTTTAATTCCTTGCTAGAAGGAATGCAAGACAGAGACTCTAAATAAAAAGCATGTGAAGAGATTTTAGAAGTGTTCGCCTTGTGCTTTATAATAGTATGCTCCAATGAATTCCCATGTGCTCCACTTTATAGTATCATTTACATATGAAATAAAACTAATTGGGTTCTAGTTATACAAATCTAGGGAAGTTACAAGTGTTATGCTGAGCTGCCATAGGAATCGGCAATCACTCATATATCCCTTTTCTTGTTTCACGTCAATAAACAGATTACAGTTTTGGAAACAGCTGTCACCTGGCTTCAGGTTGAGGTCAGTCTGTTCCCTGTGTACTTAGGGTAATAAAACAGTCCTTTCTGAAACAAAGATTTATAATTGGTGAAACAGATTGCTCAGAAGAGCTGCTTACAGGTAATCCAGCAGGCGCAGCATTGCAGCATTGTCTGCCTGCCCGTTTCGGTAAGGATGAGGAACAGAAAGAGGCTGTTACAATTATTTGCTTAGCAGGAGCAGTGATCGTGAAGTTCCTTTCTAGTTGGTACACGTATTTGTTGAAATCAGTAGGGATTTGAGCTGAGTAATAATTCTAAAATATGATACTTTTAGTCAAATGTATAAATGAGTCTTTTTTGGGGGGGGAAGCTGGATGTGGAGGGTGTGATGTGAAACATTGCACGGAACATTCCAAAACCAAAACATCCAGAAATGGTGGTCACTAGTCAATGTTAGACTTGTGTATGATGAAATTGATGTAGTTCCGTTATTTATCATAAATCTCAGAGGTATTTTAAGTCCTGAGGTTGGATAGAATTTGTAAAAAAAAAAAAAGCAGGCCTGTCTGCAGAACATTTTTGAAAAATGGGGCTCCATCTGAGCGCTTTAGAAAGTGTTCATATTGCAGCTTTGTGAAAGCAAATGCCTCTCGTGGCGTGAAAACTTTGTCCTGTATCAGCTCTGTTGCCACTCAGAGCTGTGCTTGTGCTGTCTCTAAAACATCTACCGATATAAAAATTGGAGCTAACAAACAAAACTCTCTGCAAAACATATCCTCATCCGGTGTGGGTAGGAGACCTTTGAAACCAGAATGTGCCTCAGACAAGGACATCCATGTTTATCCTCTACTGCAAATAGAAGATGCAACTTGGATTTGAATTATGAAATATGGTACATGCAGGAATCCCTGGAAGATTGGAGTGTGTTTGACATCCTCATTGCTACAGATTTTTAGAACTTAACAGTACTTCACACCAAAGGACCACGCTTTTAACCCTGTGTCTCATGATCAAAAGTGGCCAACAGTGGGTTTCTTGGGAAGAGTGCAACACCAGAACAAACATACTTCTCAGGACAGTCTCTCATCTTCCAGCAGTCATGCCTCAATGACTTCCTGATCCAGAGATAGTATCTGTGTGTGTGAGAGAGCTTGATGGAATTTTTAAATTTTTTTTTTTTCTGCCAGAAAAGATCTGGGGCCAGGCTTTCTGGCTGGTTTCTCATCTGGCTGGTTTCACCTAAGCTGTATATATATACGGACACCAATACCCCACTAGTTGTTTCAGATTTACAAATGTGCAAGTCAGGCTAGACCCTCTCACTCTGAAAATTAGAGAAGATTGCTTTTTCAAGGACCCTCAGTCACCAGTTGTAAAGGCAGGAGAACCTGCCTTTCCAACTTTTTTGCAAGTAAGTACCGGAAAAGCAGTAAAGCTACTACTATAGTGATAGATTATTTTTTTCTCTGATGATGGAGACTCTTAAGTGTAGAGGTAAATCTTTCTGTAGCACCTTTCTCTTTTCCGAGTCTGTCTGACTGCACCCCTCCTGCATGGCTTACAGTCATGGCAGAGAGAAGCAGTGTGAAACGGCTAGGGAACAAATTAAGTAAAACATGAAACTAATTTCCTGCTCTCTCACCCGCTGCCCCTCTCTTCAGTTTAAGGATGATGAGATGCTGATAACATCAAGACTGCAGGATCATGTTTACCAGCTTGTTTTTGTTCTTGCCCTGATGCAAAATACTGCTGCTGTGAGGGAAGGTTCCTGTTTTCCTTTCATACTCCTTACAGCAATAAATAGGATTTGGCTGCGTTTCTATTGTTGTGTTGTGAAGAGCAGTTTGATGAATGTCCCTTCGTGAGTGTTACCTGGGCCCTTGCTTACTGCAGCTCCCCATGGAATCAACATTGGTTTTGATGGGAGCAAATTTTGGCTGCTGTTGTCTAAGATCTGATTTTCCTATTTCAGTACCTTTGCTTTAAAAGAAAGATCTTATTAAGACAATATACTTTAAGTGAAGTTTGGTTTCATACAGTGGCATTTAAACACTTGGTCCCTCACCTACAGCTGGACTAGAGCCTGCAACTTCAAACAACAAATGACATGAAATACTGCTGATTTTGCAGAATGGAAATGCCTGACTTATATCTCCTACAGGAACTGAGTTCAATTTGACTAATCTTTCAAACTTAAGTACAAAAGGTTTTCATACCTGTTTGGATCTTTTCAGTTCATTTGTTCCCCTTACAGGTTGTTGCTATTGCAGAGAGGAACTGGTTTAGTCATAGAGAGAAAATCAACAGTTTCATCATCTAAGTGGTGTTTTAACTCTCAGTCTTGCTTTGTATCACAGCTGTTCTGATGGGAACCGAGTTTCATTTCCTGTACAGACCTTTGTTGATCGCTAGGTTTCTTTTTTTTCTGAACCCTGGTTGTGGTAAGGCTCATGACATATAACTGAACTTAGGGGAAGAGTTCGAAACCACATGTGTTTTCATAGCACTTACAAAAATATTTCTTCTAGTCACCTATTTGTACATAACATCTAGCAAACGTTTGCCTTACTGAATGGAAAAAACACAGATGATTCACACAGTAGACTGAAGTTCTTCAGAAGGGTGCAAGGAAGAGTGGGCCCAAATAGCCTTATTTTAGCAGGCTACATTCATCTGAAAAAAGACTTTAATGGTGTAACTTGCTAGTCAGGGTACCTACTCAGTTCAGTGTCCTGAAGAGATTATGTCTTTGTGTTACTTCTTATAGTCAGGGTATAGAGAAAATGTAACTTATCTGAGGAACCAGGTTCTGCTATTGAAAGCACTTGTGAAATTTTATTTTGAACTGCGCTGGGGTTGTGTGCTGTGTTTTTGAGAGAGTTCAATATGCTTATTCTTTCACTGCAAATAATTCTGTTGAAGTGCTTTATTTATATAAATAGAGACCTTTATTTGGTTAGTCAGTGAAGAGAAGTTCTTAAGAAATCTCTGTTCCCACCTCTGTCACAGATTCTCTGTGGGACTTTGGAGAAGCTGTTTTAGTTCTGTGTATCTGTCTTTCCCAGGGAAAAATGGGGATAGTGATTTTCTACCTCAGAAGTGAGCTGAGGCAAAGTTTTGTGGTGTTTTTAGAGGGGTTTTAATACATTTTTCTGTAGGAAAAGACAGCATTGTTTTTATTATTTGTTTCAAGCTGTACTGAAGGCTGTTCCTGCCGCATGATGCAAAGAGGTAGTGGGAGTAACGCTTTGCCCCACCAAGGTATTTGAACACATCTCCTGTTTCCCCAAACATCTGACAAACTATAGACTTCATCATCTCCTTCCTGCTCTTCTCTAGACTGATATTTCCAGACAGAGACTTCAAAGTCCATGAGTAACAACACTAGATTATTTTTTTTTTATCGTGTCAGCTACAAAACTTTCCCTTTCCTGAACCCAAACTGCCCAAGAAAAGTATAAAGAGCGACGACCCCACTTACGGAGCTCGTCTTTTGGAGACGGTGCAGAGGAAGTGTTGGGAGGGGCCTGTTTCACCCCTGCGCCCCAGAAAGGATTTTAATTGCTGGTTTTGTGTGTGTGTTCTGCCGCTGTCATCGTCACAGCACCTGAGTGTTTCATCGCCATGGCACGTGGCGTCTCCCGGAGGTGCAGTTAGCTGTGCAGTCACAGGCCCGCGCTGTCTTGCGTCTTCTCTCGTGCTCCCTTCAGGGCACAAAACAAGGTGATGTGTGTGCCTTGCTGGGTAGTTTTTCCCTCTCCCAATCTATACGTTATCCATAATCTATACATACTTTAGATAGTGTATGCTGTACCTTGGAAGTAGTAAATCATTATACTGTACTGAAGAAAAAGTGATGTTATGCTAAAGAACACACCAGACGTAACCTTGAGCATCTCGCATTCTTACTGTTCTTGAACCCTAAATTTGGGGTCTTTCGCCTGTATTTAGGCCTCGGGCAGCTGAGAGGTGCAGTTGTCACATTTGCTTTCATCACTGGTGTCTTAAAGCTGAAGGCAGGAATGTAATCACGCAATCACTTGCTGTAATCACAGTTCATTTTTTTTCATGGCTTTGCATTATGTAAGCTGGTAATAGGCTTTTTAGTATACAGAGGAAGTGCTTTAACTGAAGAGCTATTATTAAACAACTTTGCTAAATATATTTTAGGATTTCAGAGCTTAAAAGCCAGTAAATGTTATAATTTGAGAAAGTTAATGCTTCTGAATAGAGGAATACACTGTTAAAGAATGTAAATGAGGATTGGAGTAATAGATCTTTTATGTGAATCAAGGTTTTTTGTGAAAGAGTATCTTATTCCCAATGTTATAATTAGGGAAAAACATCAGGTAGGCTTTTGGGCACACAGTGTGTTTTTCAGATGCAGTCAAATAAATGCACTTGTCTAGAATTTTCAGCTGTATAAAATAATACAGTGTTATTCTGAATAATTTATTGTTAGGTAGAAAACGTGTGGAGTTTAAAAGTTTTTAGTTAAAGTATTGAGGGAAAAAATAAAATGCTTGTATAGATTTCAGAGTGTTTAGATATTTGGTTACTTAATTTTCTGATAAAATTAATGGGTAGTAGCATTCTAAACACTTAAACAACTTGAAAAATAAAAATACCATTTTTAAAGCATTCCTAATTTAACAGAAGTTTGAGTTTGAGGAAGATTATGCTGTTACATCCTGAAACTGCTCAGCCTTTCCCTATTCACAGCTAAGGGAAATGCATAGAGAGTACCATGCCAAGAAGTATCTCAACCACATTTTTTTCTTCAAGAGATAATTAGAGCTTTTTTGGGTTCTGAGCTGCAGCTCTTCCTCTGAGAGAAACTTTTAAGTAAACCCAGGTAGCAACTGCCCAGAGCCGGTGTCCCCATCTTTAAGTGAAGAGTGATGGATTTGTATTAAACAAGCTGAAAGCCAGTGGTAAGTGCGTGGGAGGTGCTGTAGCACTTAGTGTTGTATTGTACATGGGCTTTCAAGAAGAATGTTTGCAGGGGTGGTAATCAGCTGGTTGGGTGCTTGATGCCAGAATTGTCAGAATAAGTCACTGGGCGATGACCATCCTGTCCTCAGTTTGCTTACAGGGGAGGGGAGTCTGATAAAGGAGAGGCAGAAACAGTGAGCTACAAAAATGTAAAAAATTCCAAACAGCAGACAATCATTACATTTTTCAGTACTGAGAAATAATTTGGCACATTCTGTACAGGTTTCGCAGAAAAATTTCAGAGAAGCTGTTTTCACTGTAAGCTGTCATTTAGCTGCCAGACTTATAAATCTTAAAACAGACTGTTATGAGATAGGTAAATGCACCCTTAGCTGTGCACGGATTTGGTTTGTTGTAGGAAAAAACTTACTGCAATTTGTTTTACTGGAATTGTATGTGAAGTTTTCATGTTGTTACAGCACCACAAGAAGCAAGCCACGCAAAAACCTGCCGTTCCCCACCTGTTTTGCAGTTAGAACAAATACCTTTTTTTTCATATTCACTGTCAACCTGGAGTTTTAGGAGTTCATCCTGAAGATCTGCTTCCTTTGCATTAAAAGCATGAGGAAAACATAGGGAGAACCATATTTTGGTATTTGACCTGAAAAGAGATCAAAAGTGAGAATGAATGCTCAAATTGTGAGGTTTTGTATGAGAAATAGCTTTTTGGGTATTTGTTTTCTACAGTATGCAGCACAGTATCTGGGGGTCTTGATTCAGGACTTGGATTGTAGGTGCAACATAACCCCAAAAGAGTGAGTCCAACTCCTCTCTCCAAAAGGATAATGCAAACAGTATCAATTGCTAAATTTTCTCAAAAGCAATGGCTTTATTAGGCACTGAAATTCAGAATTGTAAGACTACATTTTGATGAGAAAAAGCCAGTGTCCCTAAAGTAGCATTAAAAATGTATTCATGAAGAAATTCACTCCAAAAATCATGTTTATGGTGCTGCCTGCAAATACTATAAATAATAACACAGCTTGGTATTTCAGAGAGATGATTTCCTCATGATTTCACACATTGTTTTGAAATAAAGTAGATTGTAGCTTGTTGTTATGGAACAAAATGACTACATACCAGGAAGGTGGGGTGATCTCTTACTAGTTTTTTCATTCCCGAATGTGTGTGTATTTTTTTTAAGTCCTACATTTAATTTCAGTCCCTTCGTACTGGTCATTTATTTTGCTTAGAGCTGGTTTTCTTCTGACTAGATCTGTCTTGTATCTCTTGTATCCGATGTTTTTCTGGCCGGGCAATTGTTATATGCATTTTCTTGAGTTGCGTGGGTGCCCAAGCAGTAGCCACTGATGCAGCGGGCTGTGGAATGTCAGCTTTAATTAGTATATCTTTAATTAGTCTATCACACTTGTTGCGGAGGGATGCGGCTCGGATGGGAAGACGCGGGTTATCAGAACACACCTCCGACACAGAATAGCTGGTTTCCTCCCGTACTCCCATTCTAACCATAATGATTTGGTGTGCTGTTGACGCAAGGAGGGAACACGCTGTTAAACCTTCACAGATTTGGTGTGATAGCATCGTCCTGACAAAATTTTCATCTTAATTAGTGGGGCTCTAGGGCAATTTTAGAGAACCACGTGCAGGGAACTGGCGAGATGTTCCCTTTCGGTGGGAAGTGCTTGGCAGAAAGGGGAAGAAAGCTGGCCAGAGCTGTTCCTGCCACAGGCAGGTCTGCGGTGACAGGGACAGCCACCCTCGGGGTGAATTATCCCCAAAATGGGTCGGACAAAGCTCGTGCCGGTTGGGGCGTGGTCTGGGGGCGCTGGGGGAGTTGCAAAAAGAATGATTTTTATGTCCAAAGAATTTTAAAAGTAGCTTGTGGAGTTGCATTTTTAAGACATTTTGATTTGACTTTTGGGACTATCCTATCTTTTCTTTAAGCCTATATGAGCGCTTCTTGAAAACAAAGAGAGCAATCTAGATTGACCCAAACAGCGGTGGATCAGGTCCCCTGATTGTGAGTCTGTAGGAACAGACATGTCGTCCTTTTGTCTATGTCAGGAAAGCACGTAATACTTCAAACTGTGCTTAGCACTTCACAGACCCCAATGCAATTAATTGATGATGATAAACACTAAGAACAGCTACGCACCTGTACCTCCTGTTGAGGAATGAAGGATCATTCCAGCTGATCATCATTTTTGAAAGTGGGAACTCTTCAGTAGTTTTCTGTGAAAGTAGTATAATAAAACTCTTCAGCAACTGTACCAGTAAGAGTGTGAAATAGCTAGCAAAATTGCAGCCATTCTCAAGCAAATCTGTATTCATAAAATCGTATAGACGTTTAGAATAGCTGTCACTTGATGTGGCAAATTTCATACACAGCACTTTGATCTCTATGGTATTAATGTGCCAAAGTTTTAGAAATAAACTGTAGATTTCAAGTATCAGCTTGATTTATGTTTACTCTTAAGAATTCAAAGAAAATATTTTATATAGTCTCAAAAGCTGCATTTCCAGTTGCCAAAGATTAGTAACTGTTAATGAATACCAGTAAGCTGACAAGTTGTAAAGAGATTGTAAAAGTAGAAAGCTAATTATGTAAACAGCATTATTTTGGAAATATGTTAATCCCAGTTCTAAAAAAATGGCTTTTAGGGAGTGAATATTACTGTCATTTCTTCCAATTTCTATGAATTTCTTAAGTTCTTGATTGCTAATAAACCAGTGCTTGTCTAATGATTGGCAGAGCTGTAGAACTGCGTGCTGTACTTGGGAACGTTCTTTAATTTGATGTCTCTCTCTTAACACCGACTAATGAAACAGCGTTAGAAACTGTTTGCTGAGGCTTTCCACAGTCACTGTTAAACATGACTTTGTAAAGTGTAGAGGAAATGCACTTCTATTTTCTCCTTTAGATGAAGGGTACACTCTGGTTCTTAATTTGCAGCACCCTGTTGTTGTTAGGTCCTTTGGAAGGTGCCAGTCACTTTATGTGAAGTTGCCTACTGGCGTTGATTTCTGTAGCAGCAATATAGCTACTCATAAAAAAAAAAAAAAGGCACGCCAGTATTCCTCAGTGTAGGCTCCAAAATTGTAAAATCATGTTTCCTTTTCATATTATGCTAGTTCTCCTCTGCTGCACGTGATGAAAGATACTCGAACTCTCTGGTGGATTGGCAGCAGATGCTCCTCATCTGGAGCCATTTACATTTTCTTTTCTTCCCTGAAGCACTAACTTTCACAAGAATAACCTTTTGAATAGTATGTGGCTGCTTCATCAAATATGGTTGTGTGATGTATTGACTTAGTGTACTCAAAATGTCAAGGATATGTATATTGATTTTTGTACCCTTCACGCATACTGGATAAATACCACTGGACTGGGAAGACTGCTGCGTTTGGGTTTTTTTTGTCTTTCTGTGCTGAAGACCATGTTTTTTCCACCATTGTCCAACTCTTTTGAAGAGTTACTTTGCCCTCACAGCTCTTCAGTGCCCTGCTCTACTCACTTGTCTCTGTGTTTTGCCCGCTTCAAGCTCGTGGGACGTCCTCGTGGTCACGGGGGTTGTGTGACATGGGCACAGCCAGACCGAGGGTATCTCCGAAGTGCTCTTTGCCAAGTGGAGTTCTGTCTGTTTTATTATCTCTGAATAATGGATTACAAAGGTGAGAATTTGTTGTTTTTCTTGTTCTTTCCAGGGGACATGAGTTTTGGGTGGATTTGAACGTTATGAAATTATATGAAACTGTTGAGTTTGACCAAATGCGGCGGCTGTCCACACCTTCCTGCCCCAGCTCCAGCTCCAACTACTACACGGTCTGGAAATACTTCTGCAGGGACCACTTTGGCTGGAGAGAATACTCTGAGGTATTTAACTCGTTCCAGAATCCTGCTCTGGGGTTGTAATCCCAAACTCTATGTACAGTATATACTATAAACTATATATACGTTTTTAGTCTGTTTCCTCTTTGAACGTTCAGGAAGGTTACTTAAAGTTACTGTTGAGGAAGATAATCAAGAAGGTCAGCGTTGAACTGAAAAAGCAATAAAAGGAGAACTCTGCTCTGCTGGACTGTGCCTTGAATTATCCCTGAAAACGTCAGAGATGCAGAGGCTGACCAGATAGTCAAATCTGAGAGCAGACTGGCCCATGTCTTTACCAAGAAAGTCCTTTCTAATCCCTAGAAATCTGGTTTTAAGATGGGGAGACAGCTTTCTGCAGCCATTTAGCTTTGCAGTTTTTCATTAATTTACCTGTCCCCAAAGATACTTCAGCGCAGGACGTGAGCCTCCAGAGTCACTGGATCCAGCCCTTCACTGTCTCGTAGCTGTACGCTGCTGCAGCCAGATGGTCCCACAGCTGCCAGCCCCTCCTCCTTAGGGACCTTTTTCCAAATGTCTAGTTTAAATCTATTCACCGATGGTTTACGCACACTCGTTCCAGTGTCACTGTTGCCTGTTGGTCTTTAACAGTCCCAGTTTTCCCTATCAGGTTTTAAATAGGCCTTCTCTCTTCCAACTCTTTAACCCCAATTATGGACACAGAAGTCACATCTGCTGTCAGAGAGTATTGTGCTAGACCAAACCAAACCAAACCCAAAATACTTCCATTCACTTCTTTCAAGTAAGCTCTCCAGTAAGCTTTGTAAATACCTGTGGGAGTTAAGAGCTCATCTTTGGCTGGCCAGAGCTGTACAAAACCTCATCGGACTCTTTACAGTTTTGGCAGTACCAGAAACACCTCCTCCAGTGTCAACTGGATCATGTTCATCTTTTTCATGCAACACGCTGACTTTGTAAGCGTGGTAGGAAGCTTAAGGCAGAGTGCTGTATACAGTTTGAGCCTTTGCAATTGAAAAAAAACCTGCAAGAACTGGAGAGAGTCAGTGAGAAAGCACCACAAAGAAGACGAAGTTTAGGATGTTTCACCTGTGAGGAGAAGTTAAAAGAATTGGGTTTCTCTAGCGTAGAAAAGGGGAAAAAAAAAAAAGATAATATATTAATATATGAAAGATCGTTCTACAGCAGACTTCTGCTTTTCACATTCAGCAGGCAGAGATAAAAAGTAATTTGTGGCAAGGGAGTTTCAGGTTAGATATTGGAAATAACATTTGACATGTAAAAACGAGATGGCACCAAGATGGTAGGGAAGTTGTGAAACTTGCCTTGTTGACAGATCTTATAAACAGGTAATGGAACGTTGTCAGGGCTCTAAATGTACTTGTGCCTCAGAGCAGGGGAAAGAGAGGAGAGGGGAAGGGAGTAGAGAGGGATTCTTTGAGGTCTCTGGCAAAAATATTAATTTTGAACATGAAATTTATCATGTGTATGTTTTTGTTTTCTTAATTTTCTTGAAACAGCCTGTTGTAAGATTGATAGAAGAAGCCAGCTGCCGGGGTCTGAAAGAGGTTCGGTTTGTTACCTGGCATAATCAGTATATCTTAAACATCAAGGATGGATTCCAGCAAAATGCGTGTTTCAGAAGAGAGATCAAGAGGAGACCCCTTCTTCGCTCATGCATTGTGCTGATGCCGTTTTTACAGTACGTATCCCAGCAAAATGGAAACTTTGCATTTGTCCGTCCCTGAGAGTTGTGTTCCTTAAGATGTGGCAAGGAAATGGGCATCACTGGGTAGAAACATCAGAAGCAATAAGAAAAAATCTCAGTCATACCGGCAGCTTTTGCTTGTCATTTTTCAAGATAAATATTACCTGAGGAACTCCTTCCCGCTAGGCTCTGTTTGTTATTTAAAGATTACAGTGTACCTTGTGGATTGCAAAACCTCAAGTTTGCCAAAGTGTTGTCCAGCTTTCAGCATCTCACTGGCTGTAGTGGTTGCCAGGCTATCCATTCTAGGTCCCATAAAAACGAGCGTTCAGAAACATTTTATAATTTTTCAAGCGCAATTAAAACAGGCCTTGTTTTTATTGTCATCTCGACTGGGGGGGAACACACTCGCCCATCAAAGGCAGAGTGAAGAAAGTGTTGCACTGTAGTCATTTTTGATTACAAGTCATAAAAATGCCATTTTTGTGATCTCACCAGCACAGCTGGAAACATTATTGTCAGAGTTCAGTAGTTAGGAACATATTGTCCTGTTAGCAAGGGGGTGGAAGTCATTAGGCTGACGGGCAGCTTGGCATGCTGGGCCAATCAAAGGAGCTTTAACTGCTGCAGTAGGGCTCGAGTGCTCATTAGCTTGCAGAGCTGTTACCGCATCTAATTGCCAGGCGAAGGTGAATTTGGTCAGAGCCTCAAAACACGTGGTTCGAAGAAACATTTTTAGATACGGTTTTACAGGAGAGGAACCCAAAATTACTAGAGATACTGAGAGGATGCAGGTAAAAAGACCAAGGATGGACTTTCTGGTTATAGCAATCCTGATTATCACCTTAATGAAAAATAAGGATTTCAGGTATTCTCTTGGTGTTTTGCTACCAGTGACTGTTTTACTACAGTGTAAGTCTATAATTTTGAGATATGCTAAAATTATGCAATTCCCACTAATTTTAGTGGACCCTTGAGGGTTCCGTACTCATTAGGGCTTGACCATAACTATGCATGCCAGCTACCAAATCTATAAACTAAGCTCTGAAATTTCTGTTGTTCTTAGTAAACCTCATTCTTCTTTTCTTTATCTAAAGACCTTGTAATGCTTATTTAAAAATCTACCAGTTCTTAGCAAGGAAAAAAAGAGTATTTTAAATATTTATAGGAGCTCTCTTTAAGAAGCCAGCATTTGCCTCCACTTACCTCATAATGCTACCTGAGATTTTTTATTTCCCTCCCCTCCCACCTGCTTGAATCTGTTGTAAAATTGGAAAAGAATTCTTGAAGAGAAACTGTGGGAAGTGGATGATAGTGGTTGACAAATGTTGACTTTTTAATGGCTTCCCTTGTATAATAAATGCTTACAAATAATTTACACTAGTCAGAAGAAATGAACAAAGTACACCAAAGGATTGCAGAATTTTTATGGTGTTTGATGTCTTACTCATTAAACCATAACTTATTGTTAATCCATGCTTGGTCTTCCAGTCCAAGTGTGAGTGAATGTGGTTCTACAGTAATATTTTTTACCCGTTGACTTGAGGAGGGGAAAAAAAAATAAATCAAATGCACACTGCAATATTGCAGACTGCTGTTTTCATATTCATTCTTAGAAAAATCCAGCTTCTGGGTTTCTGTTAAACTATTAATAAACAGTGAGAAGAATTTTGAGTTGAATCAAATGCATGCAAATAAAGTGAGGTCTCTTTTTAGCCTTGAAGAGCAGGTGAAAGCCACGTGAACGCTCTCTTGAAGAGTACGTCTGCTCTGAAAAGTGTGAATGCTATTACAGTTTACTGTCTCTCTGATCCAAATCAAAAGTATGAATTTAAAAATAGACTTTTGTTTTTCCCCCAACGTTTTTTCTAGACCTGAAAAGCTCAACCTGCAATCAGAAAATCACATTCAGTTTTTTCTGGGTCACACAAAAATTCACACACAGTTCTTTCAGGCTCGTATATCACCAGCATTAAGTATTCTGAAAGGCAACCTTAATTGACATTTGTGTAGGTAAGATGTGAATAGCAGTACAATTCTTATTTATCTAGATAATTATGTTGGCTCTGCAGAGAAGAGCAGGCTAACGAGCAGGGACAATCAGCAGTTGCTCTGCGATTGTGTTTCGGTGCACCTTGAGAACAGATTGCCTGGGTGCAGAAGTCACGGTTCCGCGGGTTTTCAGGCAGCAGCGTGCCTGAACAAAAGCAGATTGAGTCCCCAAGAGTCACTGTGGAGAAAATGGCTTTGCCTTTAGCAGGTTGGTTGGTTTGTTCTCCAGTAAACTTCCTTTTCACAAAGACAGCGTAGGGAATGGAGTTTGCCTGGAGTGTGCGAAATCCCCTTGCGTGTTTGCGGGAGGCAGGATTTGGCCTCGGGTTTTGTCAGAGCTCCGCCCGCCCAAGATGAATACGCAGAGGATTCACTTTCCCCATTTTCCCCTTGCCAGGACAGGTTTTCTCCTCATGCTTTGGCAGTGACATGTTAGCAGAACACAAGTGACTTGAAGAAATTTTATGAATTCATTAAACTTTAATGAAATTTAATTTAAGGTCATCTGTGGGGTGCGGAGACAAGATTCACCTTGTGTCTTTCCAGCCAGACAGGGGGTGGGTACCTGTGACTTTGTAGCCTTTCCTACCAAGAGCTGCCTAATTCTGGGTGCACCTCACCCCTTTGCATTCATTGTGGGTTGGTCCTGGAGTCAGTAACAGCTTTGCCTATAAAAATACTGTGGTAAAATACTCATCTGGTGAAATTTGGAGACAGTTCCAGGTGTTCTTTGGAACCAAAAGGCAACCTCAGCAGCTTGCAGGAGCTGAAGAGCTGTGGGCTTACAGTGTGAAACCAAGAGCCTGAAGCTGCAAGCTGTGCTTGCTCAAAGTATGTTCATTGACGTAAGAGGGAGAACTCCAGGAAGTAAGGATTATTCCGCGAAGTAAGGCTTGCTTGTTCACGTTATAATCAGGTGAACATAAGCCACAAATGCCACACTCTTTATCTAAATTTAGCAGCTTCAAGAGTGAAAAATTCCACAGAGGTGCAGGTATTTAAGTACAAAGTCTCGCCACACCACAGTTGTGGTCCTTAACTGGACTTTACTGGTGTCCATTCTTGTTCTGGTATCCGTGCTGCTTTTCTGTCACGGCCGTTGCAAGCGGCAGCTCCCCTCCCTCACCCCTTCCTGACTTCTTACCTGGCAGCAGTCCCAGGAGGAGGGGCTGGGCTGGCGCATGAAAATAAGCAACTGCAAATGCAAATCTACATCTGGCCTGTGCAAATGAAAATAAGAGAGCCTTCCTCGGCACGATGCTGGGTAGCGCTGAAAACAGCATCTCCTCTTCTACATAATGCAGTGAAACATCAGTGAGTTTTGCCTATAAAATGTTATTAGTTGAGGTTATTCATTATTCATACTGTACAAGAAAGTGTATGTTTCTACTCCCTATATTGTATTCTAAGGAAGTTAGGTCAAATGTTGCCATATTATTAATCTTTTCTTATTCTGTATGCCCTATCAGCTGTGTTAAAATCGCTGATACTTCATAGCTAACACACCAGATAGTTGTACTTGGTAGCGTGCTGCCTTTCTGTACTTTATAACCCCATCCCAGAATGTGAAAAATGACCACAGTAGGCTTTTAAACACCATCAAGCAGTAAGATTTCCCTGCGTGGATCAGCATCCCTGAAAGTCAAAATGTTGTTGTTAGTGTGGATGGAGGAGTTATTAAAATGGCAGAAATAGCTGGCCCGTTTGTTTTAAACAAGCATTAAAGATATGTAAATTGTTGCAGAACTGAAGAGCAGCAATTGCTTAAGACGTGTTGGTGATGAAATAAATGTGATGAGAAGCTGTTCTGTTTGTGAATGTTTAAGGACAAACCTTTTCTCCTTCCCCAACTAGGACTTTAGGTGGCAACTCTCCAGTACCCTCTCTGTCAGCTGAACCCGCTGCCTCGCATGTCTTATCTCCAACTGCTGTTACCTCTCCAAACTTCTATCCTGAAACCTGGATTAGTATGGATCCATCTCAGGACTTCATCCAAGTGCCTGTTCTGAAGGAAGATAAAAGCTATAGAACCATTTATAACCTGTTTCACAAGACTGTGCCAGAGACCAAATATAAAATTTTGAAAATTCTGAGAGTGCAGAATCAGTTTCTTTGGGAGAAATATAAAAGGTAAGATAATGCAAATACCGTTCTTTTACAATAGCGGAAAAATACCTTAAATTATGTAATTTGGCTGCAAATAGAAATTGATCATTAAATAGAATACATAAACTCCAGATTTCTGAAGGAGCATCTTCAGTTGAACAACGTCATCTGAAAAATATCCTGAAATTTCCTGTGTAAGGGGTTTTAACGTACTGTCTGCTGGTAACTGCTGTAAAATGTATCTTCACAGAAACTTCAAAACAGATCTAGGGTATCTGGTTGAAAAATCTTCCCATTCACTTTCAAGCTGAACTAGGAGGAATTTTCATCAGATAATCTCTGGATTGAGGACAGCCATTAGTGCCCTGGTTCCCCAGAACACGACGACCCCCCAGGGCCTTACAGTGGCCTCACAGAGACGAAATCCTGTCTCAGTCAGTCCCATTCCAACCAGAGATGCTGTGTCTGAAAGTTACTGTCTGCTGACCGGTTCGTAACTGAGCTGCAGTTAGATTGAGGATTCTCTCTCCCTTCTCGAGAAACGCAGGAGCTCAGGAGAGGGCGAGGGATGGGCTGTGTGAGCAGAGACTTTCCTACAGCATTTGTGCTGGTCTAGAGCATCTTCACCCCCATCCCGTCTCTTAATAACTCCTCTCTGAGGTCTCTTCAGAAGCTGTAGAGGCATTTAATTTTCGCAGGGCTGTTGTTTTCACTCTGAGGAAGATTTCCTTCTGCATCCAAGGTGAAATACAGGCAAAGATAAGCAGGCGCTTCTCAAGCTGCTTTGCCTTTGCTGCTGAAATCTTGAAATCTTAAGGATGGGCCATTTCTAGATAATCAGAACCAGATAATTTTCATCCCAAGTATATTAAGAGATTCTCCCAAGCACTACTTTTAATTACTGTATTTCAGAAAGATTGGGAGAGATTACAAAATTAACATCCTGCTCCTATTTTGGATTATTAAACAGGTGAGAGTGGTCGATGCTTCCAGCAGTGTCAGCTCAGGACCTTTCAAAAATACTTATTTCAGACAAAAGCTTTCTGTGAAGGTGCAAGACCCACTCTGCTATCCCTACAGAAATGTTTTCCTCTCTCCTCTTACAGCTTTACTATTCCAGAGGATAATACTGATACTTTAAGAGCTGTAGTGAAAACTGCTTTTCCCTTGCAAATCTGCAGTGAATACTCATCTTCACTTTCCGTTTTCTATTCCAGGAAAAAGGAATATATGTCAAAAAAAATGACTGGGCTTGACAGGATAATGAATGAAAGGCATTTGTTCCATGGCACCTCCCAGGACGTGGTGGATGGGATCTGCAAGCACAACTTCGACCCGCGTGTCTGCGGGAAGCATGCCACCATGTTTGGGCAGGGCAGTTACTTTGCCAGAAAAGCGAGTTATTCCCATAACTTCTCCAAAAGGTCCCCCAGAGGAGTTCATTACATGTTCCTGGCAAAAGTACTGACTGGAAGGTACACGGTGGGAAACCACACCATGAGGAGACCTCCGCCGGTCAACCCCGGCAGCATCACCAGCGACCTCTACGACTCTTGTGTGGACAATTACTTTGAGCCTCAGATTTTTGTCATTTTTAACGATGATCAGAGCTACCCTTATTTTATTATCCAATATGAAGAAGTTAGCAACACTGTCTCCATTTGAAAACTTGCGCTGCTGAATTATTCATTTTAATAAACTCTCTTATCTGGCATTGGTAGCAGTTTTTGTGGAAAAAAAATTGGACATTGCAGAACTGGTTAAATTACTTGCTTGGAAGGAACTAAATCTCAAAATATAGAAAAGAAGATCTGAAGTGACCAATTGTGCACTTGCTGTTTGATTATGTATGTGCAAATTGTAAATATTTTTCCATTGTTTATAGTTGAAAATCTGTGCCTTTTGTTATAAAACACTGTTTATTTATGTTAGTAAATATTCATGTTTGAAAACGTGTGTGTGTGTAATTTCAGTTGCGTTCTGTGCATATTAGAGTGGCTGGAAAATTGCTTGTGCCCTGATCTTGAAATCTTAAGGATGGGCCGTTTTTAGATAATCAGAACCAGAAAATTTTCATCCCAAGTATATTAAATAAGAGAATTCTCCTAAGCACTATTTTTTATTATTGTATTTCAGAAAGATTGGGAGAGATTACAATATTAACATCCTGCTCCTATTTTAGATTATTAAACAGGACAACACAACTAAAGACATCATTTTCTAAAATCAGCCCAAAGTAAAATCAGGAAGAGGTTAGTATGGCGTGCAGCCCAGCAGGGTTTGGACCTGGGTGGCTTCCCAGCACCTCCTGGGACATCCAGTTTATCCCTTTTTGCCGCTGTGGCCACCCAGGCACTGCCAGAAGCCAGTGGGTCTGTGCCATCGAGCCCCTGGGCACGTGCCACCAGTCCCCGTAGCTTTGGGGAACAGATTTCTTGGAAAAGAAACGCCGAACAAAGCCTCTTTTTGATGAGGTTTTAAAATTTGATCAAAGGATGACAATTTGTGTTAATGTCACTTAACGATATGAAATTAATTTTAAAATGATTGATACATTAAAATAATTGCCAACACATAATCCCTCATTTAATCAGGGTATTTTTTGTGTTTTCCAGGCAGCTGTGCTCGGCTCAGTGCTCTTCAGTAGCTGTAGCAGTGGTGTGGGACAGAAACAGAAATAAGTGAGTGGTGTTTGCAGCTGGGGATGGGCAGGTGGGTCATTCCCAGCCCCTTCCCAACACCAGCTCAGTCTGGTTTTCTCTGGGTAATCTCTGAAGCACCGTGGGGCTCGTGCCACGCACTCACTAGCCACCAGGCCACCCCGGCAGCCAGCTCACCTGGCTATCACCTGGGCTCGTTCCACCAGAGTTATTAGAAGCTTGTCACAGGCACGCTCAGGTCCCTGCTGCCTTACCAAAGCGTTACGACATTTTAGTTATGTGGCAAGCGACAAAGTTATAGCCCAGCAAGATTAACTTTAATGCTTTATAATTGTTCAGCCTGAGTTCGACGTACCCGAGATGCCCTGTCCTCGTTAGGACCTTTACAGGATGTTCCGTACCTCGTTACGAAAGCTTCACCCGCTTTATTAGCGCAGGTGTGGCCGAGGCAGCTCAGGTGGCTGCGGCACCTCTGCCAGCCCAAGGAGCGGGGCTGGTGGGTCTCTGGGGTGGGAAGGCAGCTCCGGACTCGGGGCCTTTTGCCTTGCGGCTCAGCAGCAAAGCTTAAACTGAGCCTGGAGCTGTGGTTTTGTGATAATCTGCTCCGTATCCACTTTCCGAGCAGGGCCTAATAAAAATGTGTTTTGCCATGGGAGAGAATCATTTACTCCCACCAGCACTCCTGCTTGTTTCTGCCCCACTGGCTCACTCCTCGTCTCCTGCAGGAGATCAAACCAGCTGGTAGGTGAGAGGAGCGGGAAGATCCAAGCAGCTGGTTCCAGTTAACTCCCAATCTCTTCTGAGGCTCTTGGCAGTGCAGGGGAGAGCTCAAATTTGAGGGGGTTTAGCTTGGAGGAGGAGATATGGTGGGATGGGAGTTGCCAGCTGGGATGTGCAACACGGAGGAGCTGCTCCTGGCCGTAGCTTTGCCTCCTGAGGAGATAACTCTGGAAAGGTAAGGTTGGTTGTGGAGGAAGGGGTTGTGCCTGATGATGAGATAAAGCAAGGTTGTCTCCTTTCCAAAGCTGCTAGATCTGCCTTCCCTTCTTTGTTGTGATAATCAGGTTTTCCTGCAGTAGCCAAAGCAATCACTCGGCAGTCCCGCCGCTGTGGGGTGGCGGTGGGCTCGCCTGCGCGTTTGGTCTGGCCGTAGTGGAATTGGGGTAGAAAAGTGCAACTCCAATTGTTCGTACGTGCTGCAGACCCTTGCTGGTGCCTGTCCTCACCGTCCCTGGCAGTGGGGGCCAGCATCCTGGGGGGGCGACTGGGGCCGGGAGCTGCTCTGGCAGCACGAGCCGATTGTCCGAGGTGGTTACGTTACGTTTACAGCTCTGTGTGCGTGTTTTAGAAGTGCCTTTACGCTGGATCCTGGAGTTACTTCAGAACTGAGATTTAGGATTTACTTAAGAGACAAAGGTTTGGAATAAGGGTTGCTGTTCTCGTGGTGTTTGTGCTCGGTAGTTCCCCCAGTTTGAGACTGGGATGAATGGGACCAGCGTGGGAGGTGGGATCACTGCCAAGAGCGGGGAAACGCCTCTGTCGGGGCGGGCGCGTTGGGGGCTGCAGAGCCTCACGCTGGGGATTGGCGGTTTCCCTCCCAGGGAAATCGGTTCTATTTTTCCCTTGGATGTCACAACGGGGTTTTGGTGTTCTGGGACCGTCTCCTCCACCCTGCTGGTTGCTCCAGCTGCTGGGTGCTCCTGCGCTCGCTGCCCACCGTTGCTCCCGGGATGGTTTTTCCTGAACCTTCTCACCTTTTTAGACTTTCCTTGTGAGTGCGTTGAAACAAGCTGCGGGGATGGGTGATAATGAGCTCCGGCAACACTCTGCTGACAACGTATTGAAAATATTTATGTTGTTTCCATGCCAACCTGTTCCAAGCCTACAAGGAAAGGCTTATCAAATTAGCAGCTCCTCAGCACGCGGTGCGTGGTGACGTGGTCCTGTGCACAGGACCCGATTTCCCCTTTTGTGCCCATGTAACTCTGGCCCCGTAGCTCATGTTGTTGCTGCTGTTGGGAGCCCGGCTGGTCACGGGGATGTGCTGGCCAAAATTTGGCACGGCTGGTCCGCAGCAGCAGAGGACGGGCAGAGGCTGTCACCGCGTGCTGCTGATACACGGCAAACATCAATAACTCTCTTGTTGTCCATCCACAGCTCTCCCGGAGCTAGTGGAGCATCACTTCTGGCTTCCAACCTGCCCTGGGGCTGCCTGCGGAGCCACATGGGCATCGGGGCAGAGCGTGGTGGGAACAGAGCGTGCCCCTAATCACCGAGCTGGCTGTTAATTGCCTCCTACGTGCCTCATGGCAGCTCCTTCTGTAGCACCAGTTGCTCATGGGGCGTCTCAGCAGAGTCCTCTGAGCAACTGGTTATTATTAAATCCTGCTCTGGAGCTGCCCCAAAAGAGGAACATCAGGAGGGAGTGGGCCTGATCCTAACCCATGGGAGTGCTCCTGCTCGCTTAGGGGACTGCTGCGATTCTCCCTCTGTGGGTGTTTGTGTATATTAAAACTATACATAAATATAACTGAAGTGAAACCCTCACAGGGCCATCACAGCTGGTCTATTTAAATGTCTGTTACCAGATTTCCCCCCGCTTCCTGGTTGTTATTGAACTTGGCCTTTGCCTGAATCTGTGCACGAGGTTTCTGGGGCTGGATCTGGCCCTGTCCATGGATGTGCAGCACCCTGCGCAGGGCCGTGCCACGGCTGCCCAGTGGGGCCTGGGGGTTTGCCGTGGTAGGAATAAATAATAGTGTTTTCTTGCCCCGCTTTTGGTGGTGTCACTTGTCAAGAATTCGAGGACGAAACTAGGTGAAAAATGAGTATTTGTGATAAGGATCTCGCTGTGTCATTATTGAAATTGCAGGTGATGACACATGCTTTGGGCAGAGCCGTGTCATTATGAAAAGCCGATCAGCGCAACTCGCGGCTGGCGTGGGGGTGGCAGTGACGATGACATGTGTTGAGAGGGACCTTCTGGGCTGTGCTTGGTGTTTTCAGACCTGTGGGAAACCAGAATGGGCTGCAAGATGCGGTGTGTGTGCCCTGGGCATCCCGGGGGGGCTCCACTAATTTCCACGGGTATTTGGGGACCCTGCCAGGTCTGGAGGCAGCGGTTCAGGCGCTGACGTGGGTGACGCTGAAAGATGGGGCCATATCTGAAGAGCAACCACTCTCCTGACTCTCAGCCTGGTTGGGCTGTAAAACACCCTGATAGGGACCCCAGCTCTGCATCTGTTTTGGCCTGAATCTTGTACCAGTGATGTTTGGGGCTGGTGAGCTTCTAGATTTCTTCAAAGAATAATAATCTTGGGAGTGGGGGATGCTCCCCATCCCCTCCTTACAGGTGCTCGAGGATTGCTGTGTTGGGGCAGCTCTGCGGGAGGCGTTCGGGGAAGTGGCTTGAAGAAATGTGGTAGCAGTGGGTGATTGTAGTGGGAAGGTTCCTCAGGAGGTGCTCTTCAAGGGGGAAGGAACCTCGGGAGGTGTCTAGACCAACCTCCTGCTCAAAGTAGGGTCAGCTCCGAGGTCAGGCGAGGTAGCTCAGGGCTTCACCAAGCCTGTTCTTGAAAACCTACAAGGGTGGAGGCAGCACAGCTTCCTGGGCAACCTGCTCCACCACCCGCAATGTCCTCGCTGGGGGGTAAAAAAAACCCCTTATATCCAGGATTACGCTGACCCATGATTACGTGCCCTGGCTTCTGGTGCCCATATGTTGCAATCGGTTTATATAACTTCCAAACTTGGTGCAGGAGGGTTTAGAAGTGGCAGCAGTGATGACTGAAACCATAAATTGATGCAGTGAGACACGTCTTGGCAGCAGACTGCGAGAGCTTGTGCTGGATGCCTCTCCAAGGGACTTCCACAGGATTTCTGCAGCTCTCAGTTTTCTTTTCTCACCGCTGGAAAAAAAAACCTTCCCTCTCAACTTTGCTGGGAAAACCAGAGCGGGACAAGGCCAAGGAGACTATTTTGCCGTCGGTGTCGTGGCAGGGTGGTCACGAGCTGGCCCAAAGTTTCCTTCTGCTGGAGGGGGGAAGTCAACGCCGCAGCTCTGAGGGCTGAGGCCTCATGCGGTGGCCCAGGCGTTGAATCATGAGGCTTCGACAAAGCATAATGCATGAAGAGTCTTTTTGCTTCCGGGTATCAAAACCCTTAGTAGCAGACACACAACTTGGGGTTTCAAATTTTTCTTTTCTCATGTGGAAATCTGAGGTTCTCGCACAGTAGTGAGAATTGGGAACTGGGTTACAGAAGTAGGGAGCATCTCTGGCTGCTGCTGGGGTTTCTCCATCGCTGGCAGTCCACAGTGCCATCGTCACGCTAACATCACGGCAACTGAAAACATCCTCTCCATTAACTTTTTCTCTTCTTATGGCTACAAAGTCTGTTTTTATGAGAATATTTTCCCATAGGCTGGACAACAAATGTCAGGTTGACCTAAGGGTTGTTCTTTCCTCAATCTCTTTTGGGCTCCCTTTTATCCAACTAGCTGGGTACAAGTTGTTTTAAGAGTAATTAGGCTGTTATAAATCATCTTCTGCTTTTTTTTTTTTTCCTTTCACAAGGAACACATTCTCATGCATTGATACACGCTCAGGTTTTTGTCTGTCAGACTTTGTGCAATCCTAATACCTCTGCAGCTGACCAGCACAGAATTGTTTACCAAACCTCACGAAGAACGAATCTGCCATCTCTGTCCCAGCAGTGTTTTGAAGAGGAATCAATCACACAACCATGGATCAGCGGTGCCTGGACCTGCAGCCGCTCTGGGAGGGGCTCAGGGCAGGACACGAGTTCAGTTAGTGGAGTTGACCTACTGCTGTCCATGCAGACACGGGGTGGACATGTTGGCCTGCTTGGAAACCAGGTCATGGACAAACTTGGAGAGTGAACTTCTCTTTTTTTTTTTCTTTCTTTTCCTTTTTTTTTTTTTTTTGTGTGTTTGTCCATCCCAGTCAATGTGGATGTTCCTAACCATTTTCACTTCCATTATCCGTGGTGCAGCATCCCAGGGCGGTGCCTGGCTGTATCTCTGCACTGCGGTGGCTTCTCGAGGGACCCTCTGCTGGGTTCCCCCGCTGCTGCTCGGGCACGTGGATGGGAAAGGAGTTTTCCTCTGCCCAAGCAGACACGGGGTACCAAAGCCGCAGTGCAGACGTGTCCTTCGGGCTCCTGCCAGCACGTCATTAAATATGGGGCCTCTTTTGCAACTGCACCCTGATCCCAGATGAGGGGAAGGGTTACGAGAGAGAGAGAGGACAGGTCGGAAGGGAAAACATGCCCAGGGCCTTCTGGATAGCAGCAGGGAAGGTGCTGTCTCTGATTATTTGCACACAAATAGCCTCTTGGCATTGACTGGCTGAATATATCTTAGTGTATGAATGCAAAAAGCCACAGCCAACAGAGCTCAGTGCAGAGCCGGCGCTGGTGGGGAGCAAAGCAGAGGAGGAGACGAACGAGAAGGAAAGGAGGAAGTGATTTAAGAAAAGTGAGAACTGGTTTCTTGTGAGGAGGAGGAAGAGAGGGTGAAAAGAGCAGGAACAGAAACAGAGGAAGGGGTCACAAGAAGCACTCAAGGAGATGTCCAGTAGGAAAAAACACAAATAGAAAGCGAGAGAGGAAACGTAAGGAAATTGAAACGAAGGTGCCAATTGCAAGAAATCATCAACAGGCAGAAAAACAAAGGTATGCAAAACCCGCAGAAATCCAGCCCCCAGGTGTGGTTATGGTGCTTTATCACGAGTGGGTGCCTCTGTGAAACCAGGTGCTGCTTTACATGTGCTCCCATGCTCTGGGCTCTCTCCCCTCCACCACTGGCCAGCGGGCCAGCGCCGGGTGGGGGATGGCTACCAGCACCGTGGCGTGCAGTGGTCCAGGCTGCCCTTAACACTCTTGCCAGACCGTCAGCTCTTTTCTCATCCTCTAGCAAGTGTTTCATTGCTCTGTTGGGTGTTTTGCAGCCAGAACCTACTCCGTGTCCCCCCCGGGGAGGTCTGGCTGCTGGTGGCACCTCCTGCCCTGCAGCTTTTTGGTGGCAAGGGAGCGCTGGGCAGAACCATGGGTGTAAGCACCCGCCGCTGTGTGATAGAGGGCAGGGCTCTCAAAAGGGCAGGTAATTTTTTTTTTTTTAAATTTCCACTTAACTTTCGGTGTCATATTGGAGGATGCAAATATGCCCTCAGCCCCCGAATGCGGATGCAGCTGCTGGAACCGTTCATGCACATGGTTTCTGATGTGGCCGCTGGCTTTCATGGCCTTCTGACGAAGGGAGGGCTGCATGCTGCGGGGGACTGGGCAGGACTTGGTGGGCACATTGTAAAGCATTTGTGGGTTTTGATTAGTTTGGGGGAGGGGACTTTCTGAAAAATCTTGCATTTTAGCCTGGATTTAAAAGTTAATGAATTAAGTTAAATGACAGCTGCTCTACGTGGATAAAGCCACCCTCTCATTGCCAAAGACTGCAGTGCCAGGAACCACGCTGCCCTTCCGCGCGCTGTGGTGAACTTTCAGTGGAGCTGATGGGAGTTGCAGGCAGGGCCGGGGCTGTGTTTCATGCACCCAGCCAATTTCTGAGCACTCTCAGGTCAGCAACGTCTTGAAACGGTGACTAAGCCCATAGGAGAGCGGTGGGTGACAGCTTAACACTTTATGGGTTTATTACTGCCATGAACTCCGGGTGGAAGTTTTGCACGTACCCACCTTCTGCTTTTTGCTTCAAACACTGAGCGGTTCCTGGGGCTTTTCAGTGCTTTTCCCACATCAGTCTCGCCCGCCGCATCCCTGTCCTCAGCAGCCAAGTGATCTTAAAGTGGTGATGAGGGAGTAGCTGCCCACACGAGCCTACTGACTGCTGAGATCTGCCCAGCCCTGGCAGCGGTGGCCGGGGGCTCCTGCCTGCGCACACCGTGGGCAGGGGACAGGCAGCTCTGCTGGGGCTGCACCGGGGGCAGGCGGACAGAAGCATCCTCCGGAGACAGGACCACAGCTCACAGGCTTTGCTTGGGGTTGGGTGGCAACAAGGTGTGACCAGGGTGAGGCTTGGACCCGATTTCTCATTATTTCTCTTAACGCTGCTTATGCTGATGTCGTCTTGTCCAGCACCCGAGCCACGGTGTGTCGCTTCGTGTTCTCAGAACCAATTGCTCCTGTTGTTTCCTCTTGAGGCTTCTCCTGAAACAAAAATGTAAATTATGGTTTCAAAGAAGTTCTATATTTCCTGTTACTTGGAAAACAAGCCTGAAAAACTCACTAGTGATGAGTATGTGATCTGAGCGCAAGGCCTCGCCAGCTGAGCCTCGAATGAAGCCTTTGCCTGCGGGCTGGCTGTGATCGATTCCTAACAAATACAATATTAGCAGGCTTGTAACAGAAATAAAACCAGGCTGGGGTGATGCTTTCTCCGTACCACAGCTGTTCAGGGTGCTCAGGGCTCCCCCTTCCTTAGTGTTCATCCTAAGTGAAGGCCTTTGCGGGGCACACTTGCCTTGGGGCTGGTTTTGGAGGGCCAGCTCTCACTCTCTTTGGCCAGCAGCGTGGCTCCATGTGGGATGCCACAGGATGCTCTGAGCCGGTGCTGGGCTGCTGTGCTCCCAATGGGCTTTCCATTGCCCCCCGAGCCAAGGGGAGGCAGGCCAGGTATCATTTTGGTTTATTATCTTCATTTCTCTCTTGCTGATCCTATGAAATAACACAGAAGTATAAAAGTTGAGGCCGTAACTTTTCCAAAAGAAGACACTAATTTCCTCTGCTGCTTTTACAACGCCCACTCGGTGCAGAGCATCAGCCCTCCTCCACGTGTTGAGCAGGATGTGCTGAGATGCATCAAAAACCACACGAAAACATACACCAGGTTGGTACAAGCAGCGGAATGAAGGAGTTGCTCAGTTCCCTGGGTCCCGCCGGGGGCTGCAGCGGGGAGGTGGCTCCGGCTGAGCCGCGGTGCCTGGGCAAAGCTGAGCCCGTAGCCGTGACTGTGCAGGTGGCTCCCACTCGGGCAGGAGCTATGGGCCTGTTGTACTGCCAGGGAGCAGGGGGAGGACATGGGGCTGAAAGGAGCGATCTTGTCTGGCTAGTGCGGGCTCTGCTGAGTGGCTGAGGTCTTTCTCGTTGCTTAGGCAAAGCCGCTGGGCCAGGCTGGGGCAGAACCACAACCCAGCGAGTGGCAAATCTGCATATGGGATACGTAGAGATCTCTGTTCTTGCTCTTTGTTTTCTTTTTTTTTTTTTTTTTTTTGTGGAAGGTCAGGCCTTCTGCAAGAGGAAATGGAAATGGTGAAGCCACGGCCTGGAGTGGTTCCTGCTAATATTTTTCCACAGAGTGAAACTGGAAATGACTTTTTAGAAAGATATAGGGTGATTTGTCAGTATTTTTGTTCTGCAAAAACACCTCATTGTAATCAACCGTACCCTTGCTAAGGAATGAAAATAAGTGCATTGCTAAGAATGAGCTGATATTTATTCCTCCTTGCATAGCAGTAGAACGCTGACTGGGTTCCTGTTGCTGACATTGCACAAATCCAGATAATTTTGTTGGTGTTACTACAGGTGTCTTTTGCTTAGCAGAACACTACAGGTAAGATGAGTAAAGGAAAGGGCTGGGCACTGTTTCACTGTGAACATTTGCAGTAGTGTTGAGGGTTGGCCATGATGCTGGTTTGGGCTGATACCCAGAGCCTGTCAAGCGCAGCCTTGAGCAGTCTTGCTAAATTAAGGTTATTCTCTCTCCTTCCTTACCTGGAAGATGGCTTCAGGCTGGTACCAAGCCTTCACCTCAATCACTTGGCAGCGTGCTGTCTGGGTCACAACTCTTCCCTGCTCAGAAATAAGAGTACGCTTTGTGTACCATAAACAGACCTCAGGGCGTGTCCCGACACAAGGTTTGCTTCTGAATTCACCCTGATTAAAGTCAATCCAGCACATTTCTGAAATCCTTCCGAGCTGGGAAATGCAGAAGCCTCCTGAATGCCCGAGCCTGATGATGAGCTGAACTTTTGTTTGCCGAAAGGTAAACCTGTTAGTACACGTCCCTCCTGCAGCAGTCACAGGCAGTTTGTACCCTCCCCTCTGCAGCAGCTTCTTACATACTTAGAGAGTGCCGTCATGCCCTGCCTCCAGCTTATCTGCCGCAGCCTAAACAAACTGGGTGCTCTGGGGGTTCCCCCCAGACCGTGCTCCCCAACCTCCCATCATTCCTCCTGCCTTCCTCTGGCTTCCCCCAAACCCGGCTGTGCCTTTGGTCACGGCTGGTGCCCTGGAGCGGGGTCCAGCAGGGCTGGGAGCAACAGCAGGGTCATTGCACACATCCTTCAACAATGCTTGTACAAAAAAAAGTTAATGTTTGCTTTTTTGGGGTGGTTTGGGTGGGGGTTTTTTGTTTTATTTTTTCAAGAGCTGCCATTATCGACTCGATTGCACAGGAACTGCTTTCCCAGTGAGCCCAGAGTCCCCATATCTCTGCTGGTGCTGGGAGACGAGGCGGGCTCAGGCACAGGGGCCACTGTGCTTCAGGGAGGGCGTGTGCTTACCCAGAGCTGTGCTTCCAATTCATGCTGAATTTAAATTTAATAAGCGTCCTTTATTAATTAAATATCAACAGGTCATTAAAAACAGCTTTACTAGAGATTAGCAGCTGAGGAGTGACATCCCTATTTAGATAAACTGGGGCTGCTTGGGTTGTGGGTTTTTGGTTGTGGGGTTTGTTGGGTTTTTTTTGTTCAAGCTTGCAGAGCATGTGCAAACCACTCGTATGGCCCACGTGGGCTCTGCTAAAGACCTCATGACTTCGCCTTCTTGTTGCTCACCCCTGTGCTGCGGCCCAGGGCGGGCAGAGTGCAGCCGTGGAAGGACAGCTCGTTTCCCTCAGCCCCCTGCGCCGCTCGTGCGTGTGTCCCTGAGCACTGGGCAGCCTTTGCATCCAACCCATCACCCTCCAGTTAAACCTGACATCCAGGAAAGGCCCAAGGTGATGCACTGAGAGTGCTGCCATCACCCTCCCTCCATCCTGACCTCATCCAGGGTCTAGCACAACGCACACAAACGGCACTAAGTGGGACTCTGAGGCTTGCCTCCTCCCACCAATGGCTCTGCAAAAGCCCGACAGTGCTTGGTAGCAAGGGCCCTGCTTTTGGGCCTTTACTCATGCTGCTGAGTGGCTGCTCACCTGAGTGCTCGCTGTTGGAGCCTTTGGTTTGGGATGTGAGGAGGGAACCCTCCCTGAGACAGGGAAGGGATCTTACCCCTGTGCTTGGCACTGGTGAGGCCACCCCTCAATGACTGGGTTCGGTTTTGGGCCCCTCACTCCAAAAAGGTCATTGAATGACTCGAGCGTGTCCAGAGAAGGGCAACGGAGCTGGTGCAGGGTCTGGAGCACAGGTCTGATGGGGAGCAGCTGAGGGAACTGGGGGGGTTTAGTCTGGAGGAGGCTGAGGGGAGACCTCATGGCCCTCTACAACTCCCTGAAAGGAGGGTGCAGAGAGGGGGGATGAGTCTCTTGACCCAAGGAACAAGCGCCAGGACAAGAGGGAATGGCCTCAAGCTGTGCCAGGGCAGGGTCAGACTGGCTCTTAGGAAGTATTTCTTTGCAGAAGGGGTTGTTGGGCGTTGGAATGGGCTGCCCAGGGCAGGGGGGGAGTCCCCATCCCTGGAGGGGTTGAAGAGTTGGGTTGACCCAGCACTGAGGGATCTGGTGGAGTTGAGAACGGTCAGTGTGAGGTTAATGGTTGGACTGGAGGAGCTTCAAGGTCTCTTCCAACTGAGATGATTCTGTGACCCACAGTCACATCTCCCACCTGGGACACAAACGTGCTGCAGCCAGGGAGCCCTTCCCCTCCACCAGCAATCCAGGTCTGCGTTCCAACCCCATCTGCAAATCAGCTTTGTGATAGACCAGCACGGATTTAATCCGCTGCAGGAGGATGGGAGCCCCAGCCAGCTCCAGCCAAGTGCTCTGCGCCATAATTGCTCTCCTGCAGATTGCACCCGGTGCCTTGTTTACTCTTCTATAAATAGCTCCTGTTGAACACTGTTCCCAGAGCAAAACCCAAATGGGGTATTACCAAAGAGCTGTCAAAACAGTTCTCAGATTGAAATATATGTATATGAAGTTGTTCTGCTGCCAGTCACCTTAAATTACAGCTTCCACACCTGCAATTTTTGGTAAATATTCTAATGCATTTCTTCACACAGGGGCGTTGGAGCAGCCAAACCTGCCTCAGCGCTGTGCACAGATGTCTTGTTCTCATTTGGGTTTGCACATCCAAAGGACTCCGTGAAAGCAGGCCCTGCCCTCAGCACCCAATGCCCCGTGCGAGCGGCCGTGCTGGCTCGTGGCCGGGCTCCAGCTGGTGCTGCTTTCTGTCCCTGCTAGCAGATGCTCAGAGGAGGGTAGCAGGGCACAGAAGAGTACAAAACCTTCTTGAGACAGATCATGCCCGGTGAAAGACCTCTGCCTTTGGTGAGGCAGAAAGCAGGGCAGTGCAGGGTCTCACCGGCGTTTGAGCATCTTCTACCCACGCAGGTGGCCAAAGTACAGTGGGCTTTGACACTGAGCACCTCGCTTCTCCCCTGCTGTTCTTTTTTTTTTCTTTTATTTTTTCTTTTGAATGATGCAGTTTTTTCCCGAGTTTCCTCGTGGAAAGCCACGGGAAGCAGCACGCTAGCAGGCAGGCTCCATCGATTTCCTGCAGAATCTTGTCAAATCCTCTCTGCAGGGATTTTCCCTCTCTGCTTCATGGCAGATACGCTGGGCTAGATGACTGTGCATGTTTCCATCTCTCTCCTCCATCTTCAGTTTCCCAACTTTTGCAGTATCTCAACTATGGGAAATAAAAAGCTGACTGTCTTACTTGGGTGAAAAAATTGATTCTGGATTTATTTCAGATGGCTGAATACCCAGAACTTGTGACAGTGCCTCCCCCTCCCACCAGCCACCAATTCAGCCATGCACAAACTTTTTACAGTAAGTTGCCTGTGAATCAGCTTAATCAAAAGAGTTGGAGCGAGTGGCCCAGGGGATCTGCAGTGCCCTCCGCAGCACAACTCTCTGCGTTCAAAGGAACACTTGCAGAAAAAAGGGGAGGTTTTGAACATGGGGCAGTGATGGGGCTGGGTTTTTCTTGCTGTGTTCACGTGAGTAGCTGCAATGAAAACAGAGTGCTGTGATACGTGTGATTTATAGATGATTTTTGGATTAGTTGGGGGGTTGTTGGTAAGCAATATTTAAAGCTAACAGGGCCTAAACTGACTTTGATAAAAATATCACAGTCCGGCTGTGAGGACTGCTCCAAAGCTGCTCTGTGTTTTGAGGCTGGGCTAGGTGCGAGTTTACAGCCTCCCAAACACTGCAGCTGAGCAGCCACACAAAATCTTGAAAAACACACTGGTAGGTTTACAAGATCCCTTGAGGCTACCCCTGAATCGTTAACAGGGCTGTGATTAGGCTTGGCAGCCACTCCAAAGTGCAGAAACAATCTTAAGCACCGATTCTCATGGCTGGAGAAGTAAGAAATGTGAACTCGGGCCAGAGAGCGAGGAGCCGACGTGCACCACGGTGGTGAGGATGAGGAGAACAAGAGGAATGGCTCTGTCTCCGGGAAAGAAAAGCAGGTTTTTTTGCCACCCGTGCAAAGGGTCCGGCTACTTCAGCTGTGTCTGAGCTCTCTGCTGAAACATCCCCGCGGAAGCTGGGCTGGGAGCTTTTATCAGAGAAGTGTGACTCTGCGGGGTGCTGGCTGTTCCTGGCATGACGGGCGTGTTGCTGCCGACGTGCGGTTTTTCTCCTCTGATGTCCAGAGAAGCCCGAGGTCACAGGACTGGGCTGCTTTGGCTGCGCGGCCCGGCACAAGAGGTGTGGCTTTGCTGGGCCTCCTTGTTCCAGCCAAAAATGGCTGGAGAGAGGGAAGAGACAGAGCTGGAAAAGGAGCTGAGAGCAAAGCTGCCTTGATGCAAGCCCAGCATGCAGGGTGGGACATGGGCTGCCCCAGCATGTGCTCTGCAAATGTCTTTATCATCAGCTCTTCTCTTTTTGCCCCAAAGAGCGTTCTTCATGTTGAAAGGCCTTTCCCAGTGCCCAGCTTTTGCGAAGATGTAGCATCCCTGCCAGCTCTCAGTGTTGCAGTCTTCCAATTACACTTGCTTTGGCTCTGAGAGGGAAGTCAGACGGGCCTGGGATGAGGCTTACAGATACCTGTGACCCTTTCCATTTAAAAACAATGCAGCCTTGTCGATGCCACCAACTTTTAGTAGCAACTCCTCTTCTTTAATGGTCCTCCCAGCAGGCACAGCACACCACAGGGTAGCTGTGCTCTCATTTGCAAGATTATTCTTAATGGGAGCTGCTTGCCAGTCCCTGGGCTCTTCTGGTCTGACTTGTGTGCATCATGCATTCATTGTGTGCATCTTTGAAGTTATTTCTGCCCATGGTAAATACAGCACATCTCCAACCTCCAACAAACACCTCAAATCTCACTGTATCCAAGGTGCAGCAGATCTGGTAAGCAAGATGGAAAACAGAGGTCCAGAAAGCATAAATAGCTTCTTGCATGTGTGATTTTTGGCCAGTACAGGAGATAAAACTCAATTTTTAAGCTAGTGTCCTCATCAGTGGACTGTCCTGCTCTCTCTGGGGCTCTGTGGATGCTTAGTACTTAGAAGAATTCAAGCCCAAGTGTTTAGATCTGGAAGAGCAATATGTGAGTGTAGTCCCTTGTTAGAGCTGGCTGTTGTCACACTATTCTAGGCTCGAGTTTTGTGATTTACTCCATATTTTCCTTTCGTTTGTTGAGGCAACTTCTTCATGGACCTGTGCAAAGGGACTCTCCTTCCCCATCCCCTCTATAGGCGATTGCTGTTTGGAAGATGTTAATGTGACCCCAAAAAAGGCTCCAGGACAGGAACTAATGGCTTGTGGGCAGAGCCTGGAGCTCCTGTACTGCCAAGGTCAAAGTCTAGTCGAGCTTTCACTGAACATGCAGAACTTGCCCATGTGGCCAGACCTTGGTGTACAGGCCACCTCTCTTTTCAGCAGCGTCTCTGCTCATTGCCCATCAGTGAAATTCTTGCCTCTTTCCTTTTAGAAAGAGCAGTCTTGCTGTCTGGCTGCACAGATGTCCAAGGAGCACCAGAAATTTACTCCCTGTTGGACAATATTTATTTGTCTTCATCCAAAAACCCCAAACCCTGGTGCTTCAGAGAGAGGGAGCAGTGCCAATACCTCCATAAACAGCCGGTCTGGAGCTGCTGTCCGCTTGCATGAACTTGTATGTGTAGTAAAATTTCCAGGAAAGGAGCCTGGAGGAAGAGTATTTGGGCTTATGGTACCTAGATAGGAGAGCAGAGTATCAGTCTTGTGCCAGAAAATAGGTAATCTGATGTACTGACACTACTGATAGCAAGATGGATTCACACCCGCCAAAAATAACTTCATAAAGCTAAAGTCACTGTAAAATAAGCATGAATAATTGTACGCCTTCCCAGACCTTGTGTGCTCATCCATAGGAATAGCAGGGCCCTGGAAACAAGGCTTTGTGATAAACACGGGGAAGAACTCTTGGCCAGACTGTTGCACAATATTATTTGGTGCTTGTTACCTGCAGCTTCAGTTATGACTGATCCTATCATAGCTGTAAAGAAGCAGTAGCAGCAATTTTATCAGCACTGAGCAAGGGTATCTCTCAGGGAGTGCAGAGAGGAGACACATACCCCTAGAAATCCACATCTAGCCTCAAAACCTAAAGCATTCACCAAATTTGGGATCTTCAGTTCTAGAGCTACTTTGTATGGGGATAGGCTGGACTATTTTCTGTCATTTTGTTTTAGGAGCTAGGATGCAGGGTAAGAATTTAAGCAGCTGTGATAACGTTGTGGATCAGGCCTAGGTTTGTAAGGCATTTTATGTTCTTCCTTTCATGGAATAAGTAAAGCCTGATATTTAAATGCAATGATATTTCAATACTGCAGACTTACAGGATGACTTTTGTTTTGCACGCCAAGACAAACCATGTACAGATGTGTGAGAACCAGGATTTCCTTCAGAAAAATCCTAAACAACTAAGTTTTGTGCAAGAGTTCATACTGTTGCCCACCAGGGCAGGTTTTTATTGAAAATACCATTACAGAACGCCTGTTGTGGCAGTTGCACGAAGGACTGGGTAAGGAAATTCTGCACTAAATACCACTATGGAATCGAATTCCTGTTTATTTCCCATGAACTCGGTATTTGCATAGTCAGACCAAATGGCTTTAATTTTCACTCGGATGTAACACACCAACTGACGCCTTTTCCAGATAATCTCTAGCTGTGATCTGCTGAAGTCAGAAGATTCCCGCTGATGGAGACATTTCAGGTGTTTTCTCTCTTGTTCCTGCACATTTTTCCAGAGCATTAAGCGTGTGAAGCAGATTTTAGAAACGTTCTGTAAAACTGCAGAAGTGTTTATAGGAGTCTACTTTTTTACCACATTCTGGAGGCCATTATAATACACAAAACTGAATAATTATTGCAAGCAGCATACCAGTTAAATGACGAATTTTGTTTTGCATTAAAAGCACACCATGTGTCCTCGCCTGGCTTGCTGGCTGGTTCCAAGCATCAGTTGGCCATGACAAGGCACTCGGCGCTCGCAACAGTCAGAAGAGCAGCACTGCTGGCAATGTGCCTCCATAATGGTGGCCAGCTGTACCTCCGACCATCGCCGCTTGGTTTTCATCACCTCAGATCTTCAGCGTAAGCTTTAAAACGCTGAGACAGCCGAATATGCAGCGAGGCGCGGAGTGAACTCCACGTAACCTTCCTCGGTCGCTCACCGCCCCATCTGACCTCTGCGCTGGAGGTGCTCCAGAGGGAGAAGGCAAATTCTTCCCATTGCCCCGCTCTCTCGTCCAGGACTTCCTTGTGAACGAGCTATTGCGGGGGCAGGTTCAATTTACTGCTTGAGTTGTGAAATCTGCTTTAGAAGGATCGGAGATTTCTTGTTCTATCGCCAAGAGGTATTTATGCAGCTTGCTAAAATTTCTTGAGCGTGCAGGAGGTGCATGCTGGGACAATGAGTGTTGCACAGGGCAGGTGTTAATTAGCAGCGCTGTCAGGTCCTCTATCAGCACCCAAATAGCTGATTGAAAGGAAAAGACGTCTGAAGGCAGGCAGTTGATATTGCTCTTTCATGAGCTGGGGGTAACTTGGTTGTGCTTCTGGGAACCAGTTGTTCCCGTTATCTCCTGCCCGGGCACAGCACAGGCAGGCATGGGATGGTGGCAGCTCCTCCTGGGGGGGACACGGCCCTGTCCCCTCCCCGTGCCCAGCAGAGCCAGGCTTTGCAAGAGGCTGTTGTCCTGCCAGTGCTCAGCTGAGGCTGAGGAGGGGTTGTGAAATGGGCTTCACCGGTGATTTATGTGTCTTTTGTTTTTAAAAAGGGGTGAATCCAGGCCTGAAATACAGGCAGTGGAAACTCTCCTCAGCCATCGCAGTGGTTTTATATAAGTAAAAGTTGTACCAGCGTAGCGCCGCTGTACTAGGGCCTCATTAGGCCCTATGTGTGTGTAAAGGAGGGAATTGACTCCTTTCCCCTTCGCATATGCAGCCTCCCAAACCTCTAACTGCTCTCACTGCCCTTCTTTGAGCATCTTTTGGTTTCGCTTGCCCTCAAAGAGGCTGAATCCACCCGCACACCCCTCTCAGAAGGTGTGCGAGCCAGGGGTGGGATGCGGGTGGTGGGGGCTGCCCCAGCCCAGGGTCTTGGGACATCTTGCATGGAGCTGCTGCCTGCTGAGAGCAGCTGTGGGGAGACGTTTCTGTTTGAGCAGATGCTCACGCCAAGGGAGAATGAAGAACTAGCAACAGTTTTAGCTGAAAACAGAAGCCCCAAAAAGGTTCCTTAATGCTCCTGTCCCCCTATTTGCCCCCCCTTGGTTGTGAGGAACAGATGCTCAAACGTTCCTCTTGAGCTGGTGCTAAAAATCTGTCCTGAAGGAAGACTAAAACTGTTGCTGCCTGCATCCAGGCAAGGGTTTACTATAATCCCAGTGCTGTTATGGACCTGCTGCTAATTCTGCTTTAATATCCAGTGGGCTTGTGTGTGCATTGAATGGAGCTCCCTCGAGGAGGAACGTGCCCCCAAGCCTCTTCACTGTTGGGGCCAGAATGCAAATAAACTTAATTGCTGGCAGCAGCCAGGGTCTGCAAGAGCCAGAGCCACGGCTCTTACTTCAGGCTCACTCGCCATCACGCAGAGTTCATCTGCCCTCCCAGATGTCTCTATTTCTGCTCACGGAGGTTGTTACAACACGACAGCTTGGCGTGTGAGTTGTTCAGATTGTTCCTTCTGATAGGCAGGGTCTTGCCTGTGTCTTCCCTGTGCTTCATGTGCTGGCGTATTGCTCAACGCGCTACGCTGCTCCAGTCCTGCCGAGCTCCTGCCGCATCGCTTGCGGCACAGACAGAATTTGCTGCCTTGCTTTTCACTTCATCTTCTAGGTTGAGTGTTAACAGAAGCGCGAGGAAATGCTGTCATTAGGCTGGCTGCTCTTTCCAGGGTGCTACATGGCTGCTTCTCTTTTTCTTTCCCTGTTTCTCTCATGCACATAGCATTTACTCGGCAGCCAGGCTTTATCTCTCCCCTCCAGCCTGCGTGCTTTGCTAAGAGCTTCTCACGAGGGGCTGTATCAAAAGCTGTAAGAGCTCTCAATAAATGATAACACTTCAGAAGTGTGGTAACAGCTGAAGCAAGCATGACTAGATGTACAAATGCCGCAATAGGTTGTTTTTACCCGTTAACTCCTCCTCACAGGAAAGGTTGCCTGCTGGCCAGAGCATAAGCTGGGCGACAGACTCGGGCAGGATTACAACTAGCGCTGAATGCAAACCCTGGGGAGAACAGTAATAAGGTACAAGTGAGGGCCAGCAAAGCTGAGCTCCCCCGCAGAGCCAGTCAGTCCCACAGCCCAGCAGTGCAAAGTTCAGCAAGAGGTTGCTCCGGGCATCTCAGCTGAGGGGCAGGGAGTGGGGAGTGCAGCGAGGCGCAGAGGAGCACGGCAGCTGCTTCTAACCTTGATGCCTCTAACGACTGAAATCCTCATCACCTCCAATCTCTCCCTGCAGTGGGCAACTTTAGGATGCAAATATGGAAAACACAGTAGTACGGCTACCTGACTCGAATGGATGCAGCATCAAAATGCCACACTCCCGCTTCAGCTATAAGATGCAGCACCAAAATACCAAGCTCCTGCTTCAGCTACAAGATGCAGCATCAAAATGCCACACTCCTGCTTCAGCTACAAGCTTGGCAGTTTCTCCAGCCTGGCTTGGAAATGCAACACAAGCATCAGCTTCTCCCGTGAGCTCTGTGTTCCTTAGGTTTGTGTTGCAAACATCTGGCAAGCTTTTGTTTGTTTGTTTTTCCCCGCTCACACACGTTTTAGTCATTTCTGCCACGGTCTGAACGTGGTGCTGTGGATGATGCTGGGGGAAGCCACGGTGCTGCGCAGGAAGTGAGTCTAGCCAGTGCAAATCTGTGCTGACTTTGGGAGGGAAGTCAGGAAGAATGAATATTTGCCCTGTGGCATCAATTTCCTGTCTAGCATTCTCCCAAAAGCAGCTGGAAAACACCCAGGAACGCAGATGTATACATGTGGGCCTGGCATCCTCCTGCCAGCCTTTGGTCTTTCCCTCTGCTTCTCATAGACCTTCTTCCCTAGACCCGGCCACTGTCCCCCTCCAAAATTCCCAGAATCATCACTTTGCTGGAGAGCTCCTCTCCTCAGGAAATACAAATTCATTATTCAGTTTAATGTACCATATGGGCCCATGTGGAAAAATGCAGATCCTGCCTCAGGAGACTGAGTGATGCAATTGACTGGGTCAGCAAGATGTGTGTGAGGGAGGCTGGCTGCACGACAGCTCCTGGGCCAGCTGCACAGCCAGCAGCTCCTCTGCCAGTGCTTGAAAACCCTCACTCAGCTTGTCAGGACACCTCCAAACCACTTGACCTTTTTAACGATAGTGAATTTTAATGATTTCCTTTACGAGTCTGACACACGGTAATTCAGCGCCGTGTCCACTGCTGACATCCTTCAGTAGGAGTTGGTGGGATTAGAGGACAGAGGATTCATTGGTCGTAGGGAATTGCCTCTCATTGCTGTGTAGTTTCAATAACAAAAAAACCCACCCGAACAAAACTGATTTTAAATGTGCCTTACCTAAGAATTAAATTTTGTTGTGGATTTCATGTAAGTGGCTTTTAATGGCTCAAGTTTTGCATATGTGTTGCGAGGACAGGTTTGCTTGAGCACACATGGCTTCAGCAGGCAGCTGCGGCGTGGGGGACAGACCTGGTGCCTCCCGCACGGCTCGGGAAGGTGCGTCCGAGTGCTCTGCTCACGGGGAGAGTTCACAGTGCGGGCCGAGTCCACCTTCACAACAGGGTGTGGGATTACAGCCGCTCCATTTACTGTTCAATAGGTAACATCTGAATCTCGTGCTATTAAACATCGCTGCTTGCACACGAGGTTTCTAAAGAAATGCTGTGCTGCCTCGGCCCTTGCAGACCAGAGTAGCGGCCCCTCTTCCCGGGCATTTCTCATGCCACTCTGATGGGGCCAAGCAGAAGGACATTGCCTCTTCCAGCTCCATCCCACGCGGCAAATGTCAGCTAATGAAAGCTGGCTTCTTAACGTGACCCGAAACAAAATTTCTCAGTCTGTGTTTTCGCTTTCCTTCTCATGACACTTATTCAAGAAAGACTTTCTTTGTCATTTCGCAAACTGTTTGCAGTTATTGATTCTGGTTATGAAAATGCTTTATTTGAATAGTTATGGGAACAAATTTCAGCCTATGGCTTAGTTGAGCTCCAGTTGCCTCTGAGCAGCACTGAAGCTGCTCTGGCTGGGTCTGGAGGCACTGGTTACATCTCCTCCATGCTGAAGTAAGAGGAAAATCAGTAACTTCCTGGGCTCTGGCCTTTTTGAGAAAGGGAAAGGGAGGCTGCAGGGGTGTGTGAGGGCTCCGTGTTCACCCAGCAGTAAGGTCTCAGCTGCAGTTCGTTCCTACAGCCATGCATACATCATCACTGCGGTCGTGTTTGCGGTTCAGGGACTATCGTAAAGCAAGGCAGCAGTTCTTCTTGAGGAGGAAGGGCAGGGAAGAGTACCAAGGTTGTCTCGGGAAGGAGTAACAATGAGGCTGAGGGGAGACCTCATCGCCCTCTACAACTCCCTGAAAGGAGGGTGCAGAGAGGGGGGATGAGTCTCTTGACCCAAGGAACAAGCGCCAGGACAAGAGGGAATGGCCTCAAGCTGCGCCAGGGCAGGGTCAGACTGGCTCTTAGGAAGTATTTCTTTCCAGAAGGGGTTGTTGGGCGTTGGAATGGGCTGCCCAGGGCAGGGGGGGAGTCCCCATCCCTGGAGGGGTTGAAGAGTCGGGTTGACCCAGCACTGAGGGATCTGGTGGAGTTGAGAACGGTCAGTGTGAGGTTAATGGTTGGACTGGAGGATCTTCAAGGTCTTTTCCAACCGAAATGATTCTGTGATTCTGTGAAAAGAGTTGTATTATGGTAACAGCCAGAGGACAGCGAGCTCACAGTGGAAGGGGGTGTGCAAGCCAGTAAGATGATCTTCGCCCTAAGATGCCCCAAGCCCAGCTGAGGGCAGCCGGAGCGGAGGGACAAGCGCTCGATGGACGCGTGAGCATCGCAGGGGGATGAGCTGGGTAGTGGCAACGGATGGCACAGATTAGCTACACGGATGGCACACGGCTATGGGGGCAGCGGGGGGGGACGCCACATCTGCGATGAGCCCTTCTGATAGCTCTTGACATCGCTCGCTCTCCGCTCTTGCCCCGGAGCAGCCTGGCTGTAGCTGGCCGTCTTGGCCTGCACGCAAACCGATGGGTGCCAAGCCTGCAAGATTCCCAACACCCTCCAGTGTCCTGTGACATCGGCTCAGACTTTTTTTTTATTTCATCAGTCGTGTAGGTCCAAGTCCGAAATGTATTTAAGACTTCTTTACAGTTCAAATACATGCTGAAAGTTAAGCAGACGCTAAGTGCTCCCCTGATACAAGCTGCTTGTAGTGGGTTTGGGGTTTATTTTTCTTTTTGTATTAAATTGTGCGCTGTTGTAGCATAAATAACGTGACTGAATATAATTGGCGATCTTTCTATTTGCAATGTATCTTATGGCTTTTGAGGGGGAGGTAAAGCAAAAATAGCTATAGCTATTGTACTAAATCAGGCTGTCACCAACCCCAACTGTGGAACAGGGGATCATTACCTGTCTGGACAAATAAGTAGATTTTTCTGTCTTCTAGGGTACATTTTTCTTTTGCAGTGCCTCTGTCAGGCCAATTAACATTAATGGGAGTTGTATATACACACCCAGCGGAGAACAGACCCTTACACGAGGACCTCATTAGCTCTTTCTTACTGTGGCTTTCATTCTGAGTTGCTAAATTTTATGGATTAGCAAGAATGCTAAAAAATATGGAAAAGCGATCCTGGGTCTTGCCATACCAAAGTGCTTACTTAATGAATTTTAACGAGTCAGGTTTGAGAATGAATTGGTAGGTCCATGTATAACTAGACCTCTGGAAAAACTATACAAAGGCAATCTGATCAGCCAGCTGTATAAATATCCCACTGCATGCTCCTGACCTCTTCCACTCAGGCAGCGTAATTCCCTGAGAAACTCTGTTTCCAAGGGAAAAACACTAGAAATTCTCATAAACTTTGCCTTCTCAACCTGTCAGAGAGAACGCGTTTGCAAAGGGAGTCACGCATAGGAGAACACCCAGAAGATATCCTTGGGACAACAGTGCTACAGGGATTGCTCATCTCCTGGGACAACACTGAGTCCCAACCCTCCTCCATCCTCAAGCAAACTGAGATGGTATTTTTAAAGACACTGTGTGTTTAAGACAACTATGAGAAACCTGCACCCCCGACATAATTTCTCTGGCCTAGGGATGCCTGATTTTTCCCACGTTGTGGTGGGATAACATTAGATGTGTTTTCATGTGTGGTCTCCCAGTGGTATTTGAAGGGCTCTCAGCAAGGAAGGATTCTTCCCTGTTTCTTCTTCTTCTCCCTGTGGGTTTGAGGGAATGTAATTGCAAGAGGAAGGCAGGTTCAGCAGTGAAGCTGTTTCTCATCCCTGTCTTACCATACACACCCTGCACCCTGGGAGTGAGGGGACTGGGTTATACTGGAACAATCACTACGTATTTGCCAGCCAAACAGCAAAATATGTGAATTCAATGCCTATCAGTGTGGATTAATTATCAGGATCATGGGAAAAATGAAGACAGTTGGAAAAGAATGATGATACCATTATAAAGCACACGGAGGTTGGGAAATCACCCTCCTTTTTAAAGGAGCAAATTTTGAAAATCTTAAATAAATGTAAGATTTAAATAGAAAAATGTCCCTGTGCGGTAGCAATCGTTTCATCCAGCCGGAATCCCACCACAAACTCTGCCTCCTGTTGCTGTTCTCCAGCACACGACGTGGTATCTTCTGCTACGTGACGCCCTTCTGCCGTCCCCTCGCAGAACACCCGCTTACAGAAGGCAATCGCTGGGGTACCTGAGGCAGTACTCAGCCCTGCTAAATTCAACTCATTATTTTTAAAATGAAAGAAAGGTGGCATTTGTGGGGAATTCTCTAAGGTCTGGAAAGCCTCAGGACTATCCAGATCCTCTCTTTCCTTCCCTGTAGTCATCTTAATCAATTTAAGAATGAAAAAATATTCCACGGAGGAGCAGAAGAGAAATACTTTAGATTTGTCCTTTATGATGTTTCTGTGGGAGGATCTACATGTCCTCCAATGAGGCACATAAATAACAAGCTGAATCCTGAAAGCCACGCAGCCTGGATGACGTGTCTCTGGTTTGCCATGATTTTACTCCTGACTGCTCACCCTGAGCATTCACTTATCTCCCCCTGCATCTCTGCTCTGCACCAGGCAGGTCTCTCTGGCTTAGGCTCATCACCAGACAAGACCCAGTTCATTATGCTTCCTCCAAACAACACGCAGACTAAACACTGGCTCTGGGGGAACTGCATCAATTTCACTAATTTGCTTTTGAAACCCAGTTACCTTGAATTGCGCCATGCCCTGGTTGGGCCTTACTTGCATCCTCATCTGTAGTTGCTAATTAGCTCGGTAGAAGCTCTAATTAGTATGTCAGCTGGCACAGGCAAAGGGTAAGGGCTGAGCACAGGGATGCCCAAAATGGTGGGAGACAGTGAAGCCTCTGAATACATTGGGGTATTGTCACGCCCCGGACTGGAAGCCCAGAGAATTGCAGTGCTTCTGTGATCCCCTCGGGTTAAATTAAGGTGAAACGACACCAAACGACTGGGTAAAATGTTTTACTCGTGGTAGAGAACAATTTAAACTTGGAAAAGGATAATAAGCAATGTGGTCTCTTATAAATCTGTAAGAAAGGAAAAAAGGAAAGGAAAGAAAAAGAAAGGAGGGAAAGAGAGTCAAAGCAATCCAGATCACCACCCCTGGATCCAGTGTTGTCTCAGGTCTGGTAATCCTGGGTGGTGGGTGCACACACAGCAAAGTTTCTGTTGCCTTTTAAGATCATCTTATCAGCTGATTAGCATATTAGATGAGGAGGGGCAGGGATTCCACAAACTCATTTCCATGAGAGATGAGGAAAAAGGTGGAGCAGCGGTTCCAGTTGAGTCGGTGGTCCTTTCCCAGCTTTGGTTTTTCCTCTATTCCCAGAGATTTTATCAGTCATCCCAGACATGCTCACCTCTTATCAGTCCTTGTTACCACTTCAGTGGGGAAGGTGTGAAGTCATTAGCAAGGCAAGTGTGGTGCCTGGCTTACACAATAGAGCCACAAGTATCGGGTTTAGCGGTACTTGTGCTTGAGGGGAAACACCTGGTTTCACTCAGTCCAGTTTCCCCCCTTTGAGGTTTATCTAAGGAGTTTTTCAATGCAACTGCAAGGGGGTGGGGGGTGCATCCTTCCATACACTCCTGCTTCCTTGGGGGACATTCCTTAGACTAATCCAAAGGCCACAGCTTGTTCTTGAGGTTTTCTGTGTGGATGAATGTTTGAGGCATTCCTTCCTTCAGTTCCTTACAGGTAGAGAGAAAGGGGAGAGTTAGAGCTTTGGGAGAAACTCCGAGTGGGAAGATAGGGAGATCCATGAGAAAACCCAGTGAAGAGACCTGGGGGTGTCATCTTCATTCTCAGACTGCCGTGGCCTGTCAGTCCTCTCCCTGCCTGCCCTCACTTCCCGAGTCAGCGCAGAGCAGCCTCATCTACCTCGCCGTTTACCCAGGACGGGATTGCAGCAGAAACCACGCCAAGCAGGGAGCGGGGGCTCGTGCAGCCGTCCCACATGAGCCACCTGGCTGTTTGGATATTCTCATCTCACCTTTCAGGCCCTGTCATTTTGAAATTAGCTCTTTGGGTTGAATTTAGCATTCTTACTTTCAAAAAAGCAAGCAAACAAAAAGACAAAGTTTTTGTTGTTTTTTTTTTTTTTTTATTGTTGTTTCCAGTCCGGCTCTTTAATGCTATTTTTAGAATCCTGTGTTTTAATGCTGTGGCATGAATTGCTGGGATTTCCCTTTGCGAACATAAAATAGATGATGTGCACTTTCATATTAGCAGTCAGCCAGGAAATCCTTGCCTGGTGCCAAAAATGGGCCTTCTTTCATAAATCTGTATTTGTTTTAATTTCCTTTTGCAGCAATGACACACCAGATCAGCTGCATTGGTTTCTTGACATATTATGTAGTGCCATGTAACATGACAGGCTTAACTGGAAATGAGAGACTAGATTTGTCTTTATTTGATTCACTGATGATACACACAGCTGGGAAACGCTGGTTTGCAAGAAATCAGGAAAGGGACTATTTTCTCATCCCTATAAAGAAGAACTGGCAGAAGGTAGTTGTTCTACAGGGAGCTTTAAATGTTTGAAAACATAAGTGATGAATCCTGTATGTCTAATTGCCTTTAATACCGTGACAGAACTATCTTTTACTGATCACACATTTATTACAAGGCAAGGAAGCTGTAATGAAGCTGGCTGAGGACTGAAGGATCCAGATCCTCTTCCAGCTCTGCCACTGTCTGAGCAACCCGCCTCTGTTTTGCTGTGAAATGGGAATCACTCTTTTGATCCACTTTTTGTGCAGTCTGTGAAGGAAAAAGCCTCTGTATAAATAACTTGTAATTATGCTTCTCTCTGGATCGGAGTTGATTTCCAAAACACTTATGTCCTGTTGTACTGTGGCTGTTCTCTTCCTCTCAGCCAGGAAGGTATTACGTGGTAAGGATTACGTGAAGCAATTTTTTAACTTCTATTTTTAAAGAGTTCTGAAAGGCGATACCTAAGTGTTAGTCATTGCTATCCTTAAAATAAACAAAATGGCAGCTCCAGGCACTTTGACATTCATGGTTAGCAGGGAACAGACACCGCGTGGGGAACACAGAGCAGCAGCATCGCTCTGCGCAGCTTGCCTTCAGCCCGGGAAAGGTTCCCGCTGTGTCCTGCCAGCTCTCTGGCACAGTTCCCTCCGACTGCCTCATGAAAATACAGCTCGTGCAGATGTGGACCAGCAAGGACTGGGACAGCCCGTTCCTGGAACGGGGGTCAAAAGGGCTGCAGTTTATCTCGGCGAGATGAACTCCCTGCTCAGGGGGACAAAGTTCGGAGCAGCCCTCTGCTCTGTGCTGGGGGGGAAGAGCTCACAGGTCACCCAGCAAGTGCTGCTCTGGGGGTGCTGGGATCTCGGGGTAACCTGTCAGAACACACTGGCAAATCAAGCCAGGCGATTTGTGTACCACTGGCAACGCACAGAGTGTGAGCCAGCAGCCTGTAAACAGATGATGAGAGACCTAAATTCATCTCCCAGGCAGATCCCTGGAGGCTAATGAAGTCCCAGCGAGGACGCTGGCAGAAATGCCCCAGCGCTCCTCACTGCGCTGTGCTGCAGCACGGCAATGCACAGGAATGTGCATGGGAGTAGGTCGTGGGAAGCAGCAGTAGAAAGGAAGGCACCAGCGCAGCCGTCGCAGCAGGTACTGTGCTTGGTTTACTCCTCCGCAGTTTGGCCAGCAGCGATGTGCCGCATCTGGCACTGGACCTTTGAGCTGTGGCCGGTGAGGGGTCCCAACCCCACCCCTGCATTTCCCTTCAAGGCCACCCGCTTCCAGGATTTCCCCTGCAGGCAATACCAGGCTGCCCTGACCAGAACCTGCTACTCTCAGCCCAACCCCAGGTCTGGGCTTAGTCACTTCCCAGCCACTGGCTCTGCTTCCTGCCCCGCTGCTGCTGAGGCCTCTTCTAATTTTGAAACCAGTGGTTAACATGGTGGCCGGCAGTGAGCAAGCACGCCCATCCCACGGCCACGCGCAGGCTGCCTGCCCCAGGCAGTCCTGCCTCTTTGGCTCTGCAACATGCCCGGGCGAAGCAGAATATTTGATAGTGAAGGAGTGGCACAAGAAAGAAGCAGAGTCACTTGCCCAAGACAGCTGAGGAATAGAAATTGAATGTAGACCTCCCACAGTCAAGGACCGTGCTTCGACCTACCAGAAATCCTCTTCTTGTGATGGGGAAAAGGTTGTTCCATGAGGAGAGGTACTTCTCAATGCAGAAAGCATCCCCTGCGCTGGCTGCTTTGGTTTTCTTCCCATCCTGCCCACTTCAGGAACATTGCATCTTACAGAAGTCAGGCATTTTTAGCGGAGGGTCCTCATCTGTAAAACAAACGGGAGCCAGAATGCAGCATTAAAACAAAGGCTCCACCCTTCAGTACCACTGATAAATAACTCAGCTGGTCTTTCTGCAAGCAGAAGGTTTATGAAATAGGCACGGCAGGGCCAGCAAACAACCACCCCAGTACCTCAGGGTAAGCCTGAGCTGGGGCTGCATTCTTTTGGGGCAGGGACTGGCTCTTATCGTAAATTTTTAAAGCACCAAGTACTGTGGACCTTAATCCTGCTGGGGCCTCTAGGCGTGACAGCTATATAAATATTTAATGTGCCTTTAATCTTGGGGTGGGGAATGTGACTTGTATCCCCAGTAGGAAGTGACCATCGTTTGTGTTGTTGCTGTACTTCAAGATACTACGCTGAGTATCTACTACAGTATCAACTAAGATACTGTAAAGTGTATTCAGAGGGACATTGCACAAAGAGTAAACAGCAGCATGGGAGCGCTTTTATTCTGCAGGCGCTAATCCCAGCCCAGCAAGTAAAACACTGCAGAACTCCCAAAATGGCAGAGTCTTTGGCTCCGATCTGACTTGGATCCTAGAAAGATCTGCTGTTGAGCATGGTACCCTCCCGCAGAGGAATGGCAAGAAGGAAGAGGGCAAGGATGGTGGGGGATGTTCTGTCCTGGCGAGCTGATCCCAGCCCGCTGGGCTGCCGGGCTCCTCGAACCCTGCCGAGGGAAGTGGGAAGCGGCCCATTCGCCAGATTCAGTTGGTTTGGCTCGAGAGGGCTTTCTGCACACCTTGGGGAAAAAAACCACAGCCTTTTCTCTCACATGGGGAAAGAAAGGCTGTCAGGTAAAGGTCAGGAAGCTTACATTTTTGTGTAATTTTGTATTCTGTAGGGAAGAAAAACATTGTGAAAGGAGCCTGTAAACTGCAGGATGCAAGGTTTGTTCTTCTCCACGGCTTTCCTGTGGCTAAGGACATGACTAATCCCCTGTGACAGTCCCATGCTTGGAGCCTGCTGCTCTTACTGGTACAGCTGGGGACTCTGCCACTTTTCACCATCGCAACATGAAATGAAAACTCTTTTGCAATTAAATTGTTTCTGCACTGAAATGGAGGATCACTAAAGCACTTGCCACAACCGCTGGGAATAAATTCACTTTTTTATTCACAGTATTGTGACTAAATGGTGAATTATGTATTGCAGATGTCCCCTGTGTGGTATGATGTGGGCATGTATAGTCCTGAATGAAATGGGAATACCTGTCGTTTTCAGCCAGAAGCTACCACGCTTTAGGACGGACCCAGAAAGTGTGGCAGCCCCCTCTTAGTCGCTCTGGTGGAACTCCAGTTCAAGCCTGACTTCCCAGCCAGGCTCAGTCTCACATGTGTACTGATGAAATGTAGGTTGTACCTTGCTGTTCCAGATTCCCCAGGGAGCAATTTCACCCTGTGACATATCTGGGCAACCTTCCAGCCTGCCCTCGCTTGTAGCTCGACAGCCACAGCCTCATCAGGCTTTCAGCAAAGAGGAGGCCATGGCTCTGGCTCCTCTCAGCCCCCCACGACGCAGCAGCCAGCCCCGTGCCTGCTGGGGAGCCTCTTTACTTCAGACCAAAAAAAGCTCTGGCAGGTTTTATCGCCATGGCACATCAACGTGGCTTCAAAATTGTGGCTGCAGCTCACCAGAGGTGGGTGCAAAGCTACTGGTGAAATGTTATGTCAACAGGAAGAAAACATGCCTGTTCCCGTAGTGACAGGGAAACGCTGTCCAATTTCACAATCATCCCTTTCCTCTCATGGGTCAAGTTCGCCGGCTCTCCTGACTAGGCCACTGCTGCTGGTGAGTAAGACAAGCCAGATTCAGCCCTCAGCAGCCCTTTGCTCTGCACATCATGACACATCTCTGCCTCTGGACCGCTGACCTCCCGTTTCTCCTGAGACAAGCTGCTAGGCGGCTAAACCTTACACCGAGCTCTGGTAAACAGCAGGACGTTAACCTGTCACGAACTTCACCTCGGGGGGAAGCAGCGTGGAGATCAGACAGCAGAACTAAGGTCACACCACGTGCTGAACCGCTGCTGGAGCCCAGCAAAGGGCACGTGGCTGCTGAAGGGCTGCAGCCCCAGCCCGGCTGGCACCAGGAACTGTGAGCACCTTGTGTGTACCTCTGATAATGTGCTGCAGCTTCCGCTCGCACTCCCAAACACCTCAACAGTTCTGGGCCTTCTGCTGACAACCGTGCCACATTCTACAATAGCTTTTTTCAGGATAAATGGCAAAGAAACCTAGAGCTTTTAAAGCAAGTATTTTGTCTAAAATTCCTTTTCTTAAACCATTTAGGGTAATTACAAGTAGCAAAGAGATTATGTAACTCATGACTCGCTGACAGATAATTCCCAGGAATGAGTGCTAGATTAATGCAATCCATTGTGGTGCTGGGCAGGTCATCACGCTCTTCTCCTGTGCTACAGGAGACCTGAAGCAACCACCTTGTAACCTCTACTGATTTCTATTCCAGGCTTCTCATAAACCAGCCTGCATGATGACGGTGATGCCTGCCACAATTCATTTAACTACATGAGCTCTCGGAGCTGCCAGCTTAGCTAACATCAGAGCAGCAACGCGAGGCGGGTTACCTCAGGTGGCCACAGGCCCTGACTGCTGAGCTCTCCTGCTCAGTGCCTTCACTGATGGCAGCGCAGTTGGTCCTAACAGTAAGGGAGCGGAATCATGTCAAACTCACTTGGCATCATCTACACCAGTATCTATCTTTAGATCCCAGAAATAACCGTTTTTGCACTTCCGTAAATGTTACCTGTATTTTAGGTAGCAAAAATTACAGGCCCCCATTTTGGATGGGGCCTTGACCTTGCCCCGTTTGAAGTCAATGGGTTTAACTGATGAGCATAAGGGGAAACAGGTTCTAAAGCAGAGCGAGAAAAAACGTATTCTATCTTATTTTCATCTGACTTCCACACACCAAGTGTATGGCTGTATTTTAACAACAAGGTTGTAGCAACAGCATGCAACCAACACACCCGTGGTGTTATCTCTTTGTGGGAGATAAATTTAAATTGTCAGGCCATGGCATGGAAATACAACATTTGCGTTTTCCTATCGGGATGTGCCAGGACATTGCACTGCAATTGCAAGTCATGAGGTAATAACGTGGAGAAGGAGTAGCCTGATCTACTGCAGAGTACTATATGCTGTTATTTAGCATTTTGAAAGGGTGCCCACGGCATCAGGAGGTGCAGTGGAGCCCAAGAAAAGCTCCACAAGTGTTTCAACAATAGGTATCACAATACAATTTCAGGGCTTGCAAACCTCAATATTCCTTATTGCTACGGATAATCCCATTCCCTTCACTGTAGGCTGGGAGACCGATGCATCATTTTCGCACGCTGGATCTCAGACTGGTGTATCCCGACTGATCCTGCCTCCTAGGTTCAAGTCAGCCTCACCACCCTCCTTGGTGTGCTCTGTCCTCCAAACATCCAGGCTTCCTTCACTTGTTTTTCCTCTTTATTTTTTCCTGTTTCATAGTGACTCCATAGTTCCTTCATCATCGCCTGATATTCCTTCCAGTAGCTCACTAAGACTGTAACATCTGTCTTGTTTCATCTATTCTCACTCTCTTTCAACAGGGAGGGCTCTGTGCACAGTTTCTGTTTTGGCAGGATTTTCAGGTTTGTTTTTTTTCAAAGCCAGCAGTATAAACGTTTTCCTCCCTGCAGATTGTGTGTTTAAATTAGGAAAAAGCAGATTGCTCTGCTCGTGGATGGGGGGAAGGGGAAAGATTTATGGCGTTTCTGAGTTCCCGTGGGAGTTTCCTAGCAGGCCCCTGGGAAACTGCTGAGTCCTGCACAGCTGAACCTCACCCTTACCGTAAAAGTTCTGTCTTGCCCAGGGAGCCATCAGAAGTGCCACCATCATCATTGTCCTGGAGCGTTAGGTGATCTTTCAGATATGCAAAGGCCAGGTCCTTGAATGCCTTAAAGAACAAAACCTTGAACACTTCTGCACCCATCTCCCAGGGATTTGGGCTTTTGCTTGGTCATTTCCTCCCCAAATCACATCCTGATAGCAGCCTGTCCATGCCCTCTTGCTCTTTGTGCCTGTTCCTGACCGCTCGACTGCTGAAGCTGCCCCTGTGCTCTCTAGTCCTTTCTCACTTCAGCCTTGTATCTGTGACGCTTTTCCTGGCACCCTTCCCAAGTTCTCTTGCTGCCAACTCAGACTCAGTATGAGCTTCTTGTATTCCCTTTCAAATCCTTTTCTGTCGCGGCAAATAAACCCACTGTCCTCTACACACACACACTCCTGATACTATCCTTGACAGCTCTTCACTTCTGGCACTCAGCTGCCGCTTAATCACACAGATTCCTTCTCTGATTCACCTCATGTGCTCCTGCGGCCAAGAGCTTGACTTTGATTTGGCAATGTCACAACAGGAGTACTGGAATTTCCTCCCTAGTGATCCAATTCCTGCCTCGCATGCCCCACTGTCATTAGCACGCTCGTTTCACTCTGCTCTTTGGGCCGTCAGTGTCCAGTACCATCACCTCACCTCTGCCCTTCTGCACAAACCACCAGTACCCTTCTCCTTTACGCTTTTCCTGATTTTATCATTTCCATGCTGCTTTGGAGCATTTCTATCCTACTGCTGTCCCAGAATGACCCACCTGACCTTGACTCCCAGGTAGCCCTCATGTTCAGGTCCCTTCTCCAAACATCCTTCCACAGAGGCTGCTCCCCCCCCCCACGGCCTCGTCCCTGTGACATTTGCAAAGGGGACGTGGGGGGAGCAGAGCAAACCAAACACATCTAGCAAGTGATATAGCTTGAAAACAGGAACTAACACGATGTGCACGCAGCACCAGAAATAACCTCGCTGCCATACGCCGTGAGAGCCCTGTCCTTCCCTTGACCCCTCCCTCTGCACGTCTCCTGCCATCTTTCCTCCTCGTGTCAGCCTCTGCCGTGGGTCCCAGCACAGGGACCCCTCCTGCTCCTCCGCAAAGCCCCCGCGTACCTACGGCACCGCAGGGCTGAGCGATAAGCGCTTGAGCTCTGCTCTGCCTGAGCAAAACAACTGGAACTGCCAGCAGCTTCCCAGAGGAGTTGTTTACAGACAACGCTGCAAAACCGCTTCCCTGCGCTGGTCTTTGTATCGAACAAATGAAAGGACAGCCTAAAACAAGAGGGCCTGTATAAAAGTAGGATTTCTTTTTTACCCAGGAAACGCTGCAGGCGCCGGCACACCTATTCACCCTCACCCCAGCCGGTCCTGCTTTGTGCGAAGAGGGTGTTCGCGTTTATTAGCCTTTTTCCCTAGCTGCCCACTGGCACGGACTTTGCTCCTCCGGGTTGGGATTTCTGAGCAGCGGGAGGCTTTTCCACGTGTGTTTGAGAAGGTACAAAGCCTGCCGGAAAACAATGGAAATAGCTGGCTTATGACTGCTGCGTGTCACGCACTCATTTCTTGCCTGTTCGTTTGTCCTTGGAGCTGCTCACGCCGCCTGGAACCTGATCTCGAAGCGGTGTTGGTCTCGCAGGCTGGCACGCACACCCGCCTGCCGCCATGCCACGGGGGCGAGACGCGGCCGGACTCCAGCCTGGCCTCCCTGCCCTGGGGGAGCTGGGGGCACACAGACCCCTCTCAGCCCCCTGGAGCCTTGAGCCACCCCTCAAGTGCAGACCAGGGGGCGGGGTGTCTTCCTGAAGGGGGGAAATAGTCACTTCAGAGCAGAGTGGGGTGGGAGCAGCATCTCCTGTCTGGGCTTCCCTCAGGGCCCCCAGCCCAGGAGCGCCCGGGCTGGCAGCAGCATGGCCCCTGCCAGGTTGTCCTCACCTCCAGCACAGGCTCTTCTCACCCACAGGACTGGCACCCCTCAACCCCCCAAGGGTAGGATCCCCTCAGCCACAAAATCATAGAATGGTTTGGGTTGGAAGGGACCTTAAGGATCATCTAATTCCAACCCCCGTAGTTTTTTGGGTTTATGCAAACATGTGAAATGAGTCCCCCCAAGACAGGCTCCCCTCAGCCCTCCCAAGGACAGGATCTCCTCAGCATCCCCAGGACAGGCTGCTCCTCAGTCATAAAATCACAGAATGGTTTGGGTTGGAAGGGACCTTAAAGATCATCTAGTTCCAACCCTCATGTTTTTTACATGCTTGCATTAAAAAAAAGTCCCCTCAAGCACTGGCTCCTCTCAGCCCCACAAGGGCAGGATCTCCTCAGTCACAGAATCACAGAGTGGTTTGGGTTGGAAGGGACCTTAAAGATCATCCAGTTCCAACCCCCATGTTCTTTACATGTTTGCATAAAACAAGTCTCCCAAGACAGGCTCCCCTCAGTCACAGAATCGCAGAATGGTTTGGGTTGGGACCTTAAAGGTTTAGTTCCAACCCCCACGTTTTTTACATGCTTGGATTAAAATAAAGTCCCCTCAAGGACAGGCTCCCCTCAGTCACAGAATGGTTTGGGTTGGAAAGGACCTTAAAGATTTAGTTCCAACCCCCTCGTTTTTCACATACTTGCATAAAACAACAAAAAAAAGTCCCCTCAAAGACAGGCTCCCCTCGGCCCAGTCTCCCTGCAACACTCCAAGGACAGGCTCCCCTCAGTCACAGAATGGTTTGGGTTGGAAGGGACCTTAAAGATTTATTTCCAACCTCCATGTTTTTTACATACTTGCATAAAAGCAAAAAAACCACCGCCTCAAAGACAGGCTCCCGCAGCCCAGGGTCTCCTCAGCCCCTCAATCCCGTCTCCCCCCCCACCCCGCCCTGTCTCCCCTCAGCGGGCGCAGCCGAGGGCGGGAAGGGCGCAGCCCCCGCTCCCCCGCCCTGCTGCACCCCCCCGGCCGCTGCTTGCTGGCCGCCTTTCCCCCGCCTCCCCCGGCAGGCCGCGGTGCTCCGCGCTGATCTCATCGCCGCGCCGCACGCCACCCTTCCCCGGCACGTTAGTGCCGCCATCGCGTGAGAGGCGCCGGGCGCCCGGCCCGCCGCCCCCCCGCCGCCATCACGCAGGGGGAACATATGCCGGCAAGGCGCGGCCAGGCGCCCGCCCGCCCCGCTCTCCGCGCCGATCAAAGGCGCTGCCTTCCCCCTCTCGCTGCTAATACCGCTCTTAATTAAATACCTCCGCGGGGGGCGAGCGGCCCTTCACACGCAATCCACCCCCCCCACCACCCCCCCCGCCGGGGCGAGCCCCGCTGCCAGCCCGCGGGCGCGGCGTCGGGGTGCGTGCAGCGCGCTGGGAACCCCGGTACTTCAGATCTTATTTATTTTTAAATCCCAAGCTCTTCATTCTGACCTTTAAGCGCATGCGATGGGCGAGTTAATGTTTGCTTTGCGCTGCGGGGCGATGCCTTGGGTGACATTCCCACGCCACCCCCCCCCCCGCCCCTCTCGCTTTCCACGCGAGACACCCCACCTGCACCCCCTTCCCCTTTATCCACAACTTCGCGTTGGATCACGATCACGAAGAGGTTAAAGGAGGTGGCGGGGAGGGGGGGGAAGCTGGGGCATGCGGCTCCGGTTGCTGCCAAACCGGGGATTAACGCTGCAGCGCAACACGGAGGTCGGCACGCAACGTGGAGCGGGTCACGCCGGCAACACACGCGAGGGCTGGGGCGGGGAGGGGGGGGGCAGCCACCCGTGGGACCGCGCTGCAAAGCCGGGGGGGGGAGGGTGAGGGAGGGCAGCGGGCTTTGCAACCCTGTATCATTGCAACAGCTCCTACTTATGCAATTTTCCTTTTTTTATTCCAATAAAATTAGCTATCTTCTTCAATTGCAAGCCTCCCCCCCCCCCCCCTTGCCCACACGCAGCTTACCCCACCAAAAAAACCCTATTCCCTATTCAGCTGCTCGGCACTGCTCCGAAAAAACATTACTGATGCTTTGCCCTACACAGAGCTGCCCCAGAGACTGAACCTTTGCAGCTACCAGCAAGTTGTGCATAAATTAAATCAGGTTAACAAGGCCGGTGGAAGGTCGCCTTGTTTTTCACCATGGCCTCTTTCCAGGTTTTAGTGGCTGTCCCTAAATTAATTTTTTGAGGGGTGACTCTTTTTGTGTAAGGCTTGTAGGGAATGCTTTGGGCATGCAGGAATTGTTTTGGGTATACAGAAAATTCTTTGGGCGTGTAGAAGTTGCTTTGGGCAGGCTGGAATTGCTTTGGGCATGTAGGAATTGCTTTGGGCATGTAGAAGTTGCTTTGGGCAGGCTGGAATTGCTTTGGGCATGTAGGAGTTGCTTTGGGCATGTCGGAATTGCTTTGGGCAAGCTGGAAATCGGCTTTGGGAGCCGAGCAGCCCTGCTGCACCCATGGCCCCTCATTCGCCGGTTCAGGTGGGGAGAGACCTTGGCTGTCGGCTCCCTCACTGGGCACCGAGGGGACAAAGCAGATGGCCACTGCGGCACGGCTGATGGGAAGCGATAAAGCAGAGTCTCAACTGCAACTCGGTTTTTTGGCCTGCATTGAAGGGGCTGCACGTAAAATAACCAGCGATGAAAAGGAGCGAAGGATAGAATGTGAAATTAATCCTGTTGAAATGGGGCTGCACAGAAAACTCCTGATTCTCACATCTTTTCCCGATTTATTTATTTTTATTGCTTCGCTGTGAACTCAAGTGGGTTTCATTGGGAGCTGGCAGCGCAAGGCCGGTTCATGCGGAGGTTGAGCACATGCCTTGGGTTTGACATGGAACTCCCCGGGGTGCGAGGGTCGCTTTTGGGGCGACACTGCAAACGAAACCAGTGCGAAACCGGGCCGGCGCTCCCGCCGTCTCCCTCCCGCTCCCCAGCCAGCTCCAGCCCGGGCAGCGCAGCTCCTCCCTTACCGAATTATTAATTTTAAACCGGGCCGGTTCGTGAGGCACCTCAGTCCCTCAGCCTCGCCTGCCCCCGCCCCGCGGCCACGTGACGCGCATGCGCGGGACCGCGCGCCGTTGCCGTGGTTACGGAGGAAGCCACGGTAAGAAAATGGCCGCCCCGGTTGCCTTCCCTCACTCCGCTTCCTTCCGGCTGTCCTGGGCTCCGGCGCCTCCCGGGGTGGGTGGGGGGTGTGTGGCCCCGGTTCGGGGGGGGGGGGGGCTCCGCACCGCCGCGTCCCGTCGCTCCCCCCTCCCCCGCTTTCCCTCGCTCTCCGCCGCGGCCTGCGCGCCGTCACCGCTCCCCGCCGCTGCCGGCAGCCGCGGCCTGTCCCCGAGCAGGCGACGCGGGCGTGGGGAGGCCTCTCGGGGCTGGCCTGGGCCGCGCGTGGCGTGCGTAGGCCAGAGGAGACGCGTGGCCCGGTTGCCGAGGGCAGGTTCTGACCCTCCCTGTCACCTCTGGCAGCTTCCCTGACCCCACCGCAGCGTTTTCAGGAGGCCATGGAGCGGCACATCCCCGTTCACCCGCTGCCCGAGGAGATTCGAAAGGTATGAAGCGGTGGAAGTGCAAAAACCAAACCATTTAGAGACCAGAAGCTGCAGTAATTTAGGAATATTTCACTGACCTTTAAACACTGGTAGATTATCTGGTACACATTGGTCTTGGTGTTAGATTGGGTGTGTTCTAAGTTTTGTCATTATATATGAAGCATAATTACACACTAATGCTGTAGGAACACTGTAGAGGAACATATTCAGTAATGGTGTTGTCACTGCTAGGTGACTTTCAGGTTTTCCCCCATGTAGCATGTTTTGTTGCTGTAAATTTGGAATCACTGCAGAGCATAATGTGTAATTGTTCCTAAGCAGTGTCGATACAAATAGGAACGGAACATTCCCCTTCATCTGTTCTTGTATCTTTTCTTGGTGTATGAGGCTGTTGTTTTGTTTGGGAGACAAATCATTACCAAAGTAACAATGGTGCTGTTTATATGGGTTAACTTTTGGGGAGGCTCTTCATAAGCGGTGATGCACACAAGTGGAACACGAGTCACTTTTGTATCACTATGAAGTTTTTACTTTGGCAGTAAAACATCCTGCTGTCCTCAGTTTTTGGTATGCGTCTAATAATCAACAAGTAATTTAAAAGTTTTATGTGCTTAGGCTAGCACAGCCTGAAGAAATTCTCCCAGGAATAGTCCAGGAAATTGTTGAGACAATTTCTGAGCCATCAGTGATGATTTCTGAGAATTCAAGGATGGGTAAGATAGCCAAAGGAAGGGAAAAGGAATACTTGCCCTTAAAGAAGGGGAGGGGAAGGGCCTGGGAAATGTACAGACTCATTAGCAGCTGTTTTGGTAGCAGGAAAGATACCAGATACCTTTGTTTATTTAGAAATTAGTTCTCAAGCATCAACAGGATAAGGTGGTTAGCAAAAATGCATGCAAGTTTCTCAGCAAAACAGTTGTGCCAGATTGTTGGATGAAATACATGAGGGAATTGTTCTGGATCTAGTACTGCTCAGTATTTCCATTAATGACTTAAGGCTGTAGTTTGGTGGCACTTCAGCTGTCTTTCATTTGGATCAGTTCCCGATGTTGTTCCTGATCCGTGTGCTACGCATATGCTAGCACAAGGAGGGAGCAGGTGTGAGTGCAGGCACAAACTGGGAACAGAAAGGGGGTGACGTTATTTCTTTCAGTAGGAGTGTTGGTGGTTGCTGTTTTTCATTGAGCTAGGATTTTAGGTTACAAGAAGGAATAGACTGATGCCAGTCTGGGAGGGGTTGTGAGCACTCTGGGAACAGCATTAAGCTTTATATTCTTACTAAGAATAAGGCATATTTAAAAAGAGAAAGTCCAATGCATCAATATAAAATACACAGTAACTGATTAAGCTTCCTTGGCAAACCTAACACTGAGGTCTATAATCAGGTCATAAGCAAAATAATATTAACAAAGTGACGTTGCAAAGAAAGCAAGTATTAAATGTGTTAGTATAGGAATTGCGCATGAAAAGGGCCTTTATTCCTCTGCTCAGATCTGTTAAGGCATCAGTTCTGAGCTGCAGGCCTTAAGAAAAATAACATGGTTGATGGGAATCTGGAAAAATGCAAAAATAGTGAAGAGCTTAAAAACCTTGTTCTTCTAGGAAAGGATAATAGAACTGGGTTTGCTTATTCTGGAAAATACTTGAGGGCACAGTACCGATATTCACACATGTAGGAAGATGGTGGTTGTCCTTCATCTCCAGCTGAAAATTAATCTTATCCTCCCCTTTCTGGACTTGCTTTGGATGACATGATGAAACTCTAGATGCAGGGGTGGCTGAGCTCTGGAGCAGCTCACCCAAGGGAGTTATGGAATTCCTCCAGTGGCACCGTGGGGGACAAGCAAGGCAAACCGTTGCTTTGGAGTAAATGAGTGGGCAGGCAACCTCCTGAGATCTTTCGGTTTGGCAGTGCGCCTTTAACAAAAAGATCTATATGCAGAAGGCACATCAGTACTTTTAGATACATACATGAGCAGGCTTACGTTCCTGTCCCATCCTACCCTGTCACCTCAGTGTGAGATGCATGAGCTCTACGGCAACGACAGCCCAAGATTTTGGGATCAGTTAAGTGTCAGGGTTTGACATATCCTTTGCTGCTGCTCGTCTCAGCTGACTTGCATTGTAGGCGCTGTATGGTTACAAGATACAGAGCTTGATTACAAGTCATTCTCACAATTTCCTGCCCTTGTATTTTCTACCTTTGATGTACACAAGTTGTTATTCCCTTCACATTCCCTGCTTCTTGGATTTTATAGCATCTCTTTTGGAGTCTTTTCTTTTAGACTGCTCCCAACATATGCAGAACTTGTGCCAGCTGTAGATCGCTCTGCCAAACTGAGCACATGCTCCCAACATGTGGTTTGCTGGCCAAAGGAGCATGTGTGTCTGGAGGGAGTGTGTTAAGCATTGTGATTTTAGCTGCAGATATTCCCTGCTAGGTGCCGTTCTGCGTTGGCTTGCTGGAGGTTGGGTTGTAGTGCTGACAAGGGATCAAGCAGCTGTCTCAAGAGAAAGGACACAGACCAGAGCTCTCAGCGTTCCTCTCCTTCATGCTCTTAGCAGATGGAGGAGCTTCACAAGGTGTTTATCAATACTTGGAGCAGTGACATAGCTGCCTCCAAAATGGCACTCTTCTAGAGGGTAGTACCGAGAGGGAGAAAGGAAGGGAGCATCTTGGGTCCACCTGGAAGAGCCTACTCTGCAGACTGTTCTACTGCCAAAGCCTGCCACAGAGAAAGACCTGTTAGAGTAAAGCCATGGATGTCACAGCAGAAGTTGACATAAATTGAGCGTTTGCAGACTGGGTCCAGTAGATGTTGCCCATTATGTTTATTAAATTTTAAAGGAAGCTTTAATCTAGAGGGGAGGAGATTTCTTGGTGTTTTGTTAATGAAATGATAGATGTTGAAGGGACTTTAGTCCATCATGTTCTGATCAGTTTTGCCTTAGAGAGTCAGGTAAGAATTTTACATGACCCTCTTTTCTCTCCCTCTCCTGCTCACTTTCCTTCTACTGCTGTCATACCTCTTTCACACAATATGCATTGCAAGATGGGTGCTAAATGAAAAGAAAATAAATCAACAGGTAAATAAACATCCACGTGTCCGTTATGAAAGCTTATAGTATTTTTTTTTTTTGTATTTACAGTCACATAGGAACTAATTATTAGTAAGATCTAAATCATGGTTTGTTTCTAAAGAAATTTTTAAAAGCCCAGAATTGTGACTTTGCCTTTTAGCACTTTGGTTCCCTCACTGAGCACGTCTGTCAGTGTTGCAAGTCAGGAAGAGTTGGTTTTCCCTGGAAGTTTCCAAGGAAGCTATGCCACATGGAGCGGTGGTGATGGCGAACGTGGAGAACAGCTGCTGCTGTTTTGGCAGCAGACACTGGAGAATTGGTAACTTCCAGGGAGGGAAATAACCAAATCAGTCCATGACAAGTCCAAGCCATCTGTGACCGTTTTTAGGGAGGGTGTTCTCTGGTTCTCAGCCTTATGTTAGGGACGCTTGTACGCTTCTGGGACATGATGTTTGCAGATTTGGTGTGCCAGATAGCTGGTGTTTTAGCTCAGTAAGTTGGTTGGTTTGCCTCAGTAGAACCCTACATTTTCTTGTAAGTGTACTGTCACAGGGCTGTAGAAGGAACTTTGCAGAGATCGCTGGCTGCTAATCCCTACTTTTTCATGTATGTACATGTCTTAAGGTTTATGCCATCAAGCTCAGTCTGAAGGTATAGACCACCGAATGGTAAAAAAGAAGTTAGTGTTTCCTTTACTCCAATGTTATGGATGTGTATTTTGGGGGAGTTCTCTTTTTCCTCTTTGAGGTCTTTATGGGTTGGTTTTGTTTATTTTTTTTTTTCCTTGAGAGAAAAGAAGGTTATCATATTGCGCCTTGTTAGTTGTCTGTTGCTAGTAGTAGACTCATCTTTCATATACTTGTGAACTTTATTAAAGTTCTGTTTGTTTCAGCATTGTTGTTGTCCATTTAATGTAAACAGGTGGGAAGATGCACTTTTGCCCTGAAGATCTTACTGAGGTGGGAAACAAAACAGCAGCCACCTGCATAAGACAGTAAAATGACACCCTGACTCCTCAAAGTACCAAACAAACAGTTCTACTTAATTTTATTTGGCAAACAAATAACCTTTGCTTAACATAAATCATGAAATTAATTGAACACAAGATAGCCTTACAGATTGGTAGTTCGCTCACCCTAGGAGTTTAAGAAAGCAAGCAGAGCAGGAACTTTGAAGCTGTGTTATACATCAGTACAGAACGTTCCGTGGTATCTAACTATCCACAAAACATCACGTACGTTACTAGTAACGAATGGTTACTCATTAGATTTGCCATGTGTGCTATAGATTGAGCACATTATGGTATCTTTATGAGCACATTATGTTATCCTTAATTTTTCTTGCTTTTTTGAACCTGGGGTTATTTTTTTTTAATAGGTACTTACAAAGTTCCAGTTGCATTAATTAGCTAAAGAATCTGTCCTGTCCACCAAGTTTAGCTTTGTAGAAGTGAACGAAATAGCTATGTATTTGGTACTTAGAGTTTCAATATGGATTTAGAAGCAGGAGCATTTCCATTCGTGCCATCCAGATGAGCATGGTAGTAGCAGAATGGCAGGAGGTTTTTTCAAAGTCCTGTTGTCATGTACCTCATGAATGCTTCTTAAGATGATGTTCACGATTTGCCCACTGAGATTTTCAGTATTTGGCTACAGAATTTTTAACTTCTAAATTTTGTTGGCATAACTCCAGCTATGTGAATGTTCTGAGTGGCTGTAATATGCTTGGGAAATGTTAGGAAATACCTACTTACTTTTGGTATAAGCCCACGTGTTATAGCCTAAAGCGATGGAAAGCTCTCAACAGTGAACCAGGTAGCCATGGACCCGTAGTTGGTTTAGGAAAACCAGTTCCCAGATAGCAAAGGCAGCCTGCTTTGTTACCACTGTGTACTGTGGTACCAGAGCATTTTTGACAGCAGATCTTCTGAACTTGGATAATGACCTTCCATTCCTAGTGGGAGAATTCTGGAGTCACTGGTGGTCACCTCAGGCAGCAGAGGATTTTGATCTCTTGCTATACTCGTAAGACTAGGGCTGCATTCACTGTATTCTAGCTTTTCTCATAAGGTTGGGGCTGTATTCACCATATTCAGGCTTTTCTGTACCCTTTCTCAACTGGCAGCCAAGCACGCTGCTAGGAGTTGGAGGGATTGCAGCATCCCTTGCATCACAGGCAGTTGGGTTGCAGCTACGAGGGGCTTCCCAACTGTTGCAACTACGGATGCAAGAAGTCAGTATCGTCAGGCAGAGATATGGTTAACAATGGGCTAAATGATCTTTTGTCTGGCAGGCATGGCATTTTTGTTGCAGTGTCCTGCAGTTCAGTTCTCAGCTCTGCGTTGCGCTGAGTTGGAGTGTGCCCTAACACATCCCAGAAGAGGTTACGAGTACCAGTAAGGTCTGCACGGCCTGTTGGACATGTGTTAGATATTTGCAGGGCTTGTGTGAGTGTGTGTGGTTACTAGCAGTGCAACACAGTCTTTTATGATTCATTAGTCTGCTTTATTCACAGGCAGGAAAAAATTAAAGCTACCTGAAATCCGAGTATTATTTCCTGTCGTGACAAACTGATTATTTCAGGGCATGTTTTGAATGAAGCTTTTGAGAGCAGGACATTCTGTTTTTACTACAAGCATATTTCTACACTATTCATATGTATTCAAAGCAAGTACTGTGATTTTTATGTTGCAACTGCTATTTTATGGAAGTGGAGCAAATAATTATGTATGCAGCATGGCTTAGCATTACAATCTGTATTACTTTCTGAGTAGATGCTGACTGAAAACTTGACTCAATAAACTTTTTTTTAAAAGAAGTGATGTTTCTCCTGAGGATCTTAAAAATCTTTCTTTGAATAAAAAAAAGATCAATTTCAATCAAATAACTCTTCGGTTTTGCATATACAGCAGAAGGCTCTGCTTTCTTCCTAGAAAATCAGTTGTGTGGTTTGAGTAATGATTTATTTTTCTGTAATAGAGATTGGCTAGTTTGTCAGGAGAGGGACAAACAACATGAGAGAAATGAAAATAGTATGGGAGAGGAGGAGTAAACCAAAAAGAAAGTAGATTCAAATAATAAGGTAGAATCAAGTAACAGTAGAATAAAACAATCAATATACAGAAATAATTTAAGAGCACCCAGCTGCAGCATAATGTTGTTGTTTTTTTTTTTTTTTTTCTTGAGTTGTATGTATTGTTCGGCTACAAGTGTCATTCGGACAAATACAGGGTTTTTTGTTATTTGGCCAGTCCTTGCTAAAGCGGTCTCAGTCCTGACAGATCAACTGGGGAGGGAGGAAGAGCTGCTACTCCTGCGTTATGTGCCTGAGCAGCACCGGGTGATGCAAGGAGGATGGTGAGTGCCGCAGTTCCCTTAGGCTCTCCCTCCCCTGCGCTGTAAAATTAATGTACAAGGAATACATCTGTGCTCATGGCTCTATGTTTTTATTTCAGCGATGCACAGAAACATATTCAAAGCTTTTTTTTTTAAAAAAAATCATTAATTGAGGACTTAAGTTCTGGCTTTTAAGAGTCATGGCTATTTATTAGCTGCTTGTAACAGACTATTTCTAGCATAAGCGATCCATATGCTGGATGTTGTAATACCAAGGCACTGCTAAGTGAGAAAGTAGATCGTTTTTCTTTTAACAAGAATTTATCTCTTTATCGTGGTAGTTTTTGTGGGTGGAATCTGAAATACCACAGGAGAAGAATAGCAGTGCACAAGCTGATGCTCCCTGTAGTTATTTGGTGAAGTTGAAATGATACAAATTCCTGTCTTGTCATTCAAAAGGCTAAAAATGGTCCAGACCACCAAAGCAATTTTTTTCTTTTTTCTTTTTTTTTTCCTTATAACTTATGCTCTACAGATGCTTACGGTACTGAGTCAGACAGATGTAATTTGAGTGACTATCCATCTTGGCTCAGTTCTCCACTTGCCCTTGGTAGCTAAAGAAATCTGTGTAACCATGGAATAATATTATTTCTTCCAAAACCGAATGCAGCTCTGAGTTAAAACTACTCCCACAGATGCTGTAGTGGAACAGCTGCTGGAATATCACAGCTACCTTGCGATACGGTTTGTTCTGGACATGGCTCTCATCCCTTATAGCATCTGGTGTAATGTGTATCTGAACTGTAGCTCAAAATCTTAAGGAGCAAATATCTTCCTAGTTCAAGCACTCTGTCCTCAGTTTATTTTTCTTTTTGTGTTATTGTGCATGCAGTACAGTTGTGCTAACTCATACAGCAGAGTTTTTTTAGTATCCTTCTGCTGCAAGTCCTGTTTGCCTTGAGTTTCCCTGTCCAGGCTGACCAAAACCACAATATTAAAATTACCTTCTGTTTGTTTTTTTAATTCCTAATTGATTTTTTTCTATTCACTGCTTATTCTCACTACTAAGGACGTACACAGTCCCCTTTCTAGTTAGAGCTCTGATAGTTTCCTTTTCTATTCCTTCCAAACTCTGCTTTTCCCCTGATTTTTTTTTTTCTTTTTCTGCTTTTCATTTGAGAAGATGACAACAGTCTTTTGATCAAATGTAAATAGTGAAATACAGAATCTGAAAACATAAATCATTGTGTATGGAATACTCAGTGATCATATTATTCCAGGAAAGGTAGCTTTATAAGCATAAGAACTAAAGAAGATTTGTTTTCTACAGACTTTTGTGTAATGGTTGATCAACTTTGGTGTCTAAGATACAAGGTCTACTGGAATCTTTTCTCCTGGACAGACCATTTATAAAATGCTCTCCTGTGTGGATTATCTGATAGGGACTGCTCACACTGCAGAGTTTTCTTCAGGAGGGAACTTAGGAAGTCTTTCTTGCCTGCCTGGTTGTCTAAAACCTTTAGACACTTAAATGTTTCTGCCCTCTGTGTCAGAATTGGTTATAAATGACCAAACATTCTGGTTCACAAATTGTTGAAGGGTGGCAGCAGAGAAATACACACGTAGGTGAAGTAATGTATCTCTTGAAAACTGCAAAACCCCAAACCATTCCATTTGTAAGTAGTCTGCAAAGCTATAAAATGCTTTCTGGTTCTGACCTTTAAATTGGTGTAGCCCTAAGATTTGTCTTTATTTTGGCTGAATGAAATCAGCGTCTACAGCTTGGCAGCATTTCTCTGTACCTGTCTGTGTGAAGCTCCACTAACTTCTGAAAAATGTCCAACCAGCTCAGGAATTTCAGGAGATATTTTAAGTATCAATGAGGAGAACTCAAGTTGTGATGTTGCAATGCAGAAGAAAGGGGAGAAAAAAAGAAAAAAAAAAAAAAAAAAAAGAAGAAAAAGTCCTGCTTGTGATTTGACCTTTATGGGCAAGAGAGAGGAATCTTGGCTTTAGAATGAGAATTGAGATTAATGCGCCCCTTGCTCTGCCCAGTTCAGGCTTTGCTCTTTGGAGCTATTCACTTTCAACTGGGTCCTCTTAATTTTCTAGGTATATTGGGCATATACGTGTGCTGGATTTAAATCAGTTAGCTTGCTTATTGGTGTTAATCTACTGCAGCGTGAAATTTAGTTTGGGCTGGCTTGCCTGTTGAGCATCACTCAACCCATGCCAAACTCATTACTGGTGTTAGGAAGCTGCTACTTATACTACAGGTAGATATTTTAAAACTAGTTCAGTCTATATATGGCGTATTGCAGGATAATTGTGCGTGTACAGAAGCAAGGTTCTGATTAAAAGACAGAACTTTCTTTCCGTAGTGCAGTAATATAAAGCCTTAGGACTTTCCTGTGCTTTTTTGCCTACACAGCAAATACTTTAAAAATCCAACCTGCTCTGAAGTCCTTACAAGTTTTTACTTCACCTGAGGAATGGATGTGAAGAACGGGACCTGTTTCCTGCTAAGTCCAGATGGATAATATTTATTGTTCTATGACTTCATTTATTTTTAAGTTCGGTAATAAAATTGAATTTGAAAACGAAAAAGTTTTAGTACTTGCATAAAACATTTTCAGTTCAGGACCCCAATTGTTTATTTTGTTTTTAATCCTTGTACCCAGCGAAATTTCTGTTTATTTGAAAGACGGCAGTGGTGGTGCTGCAAGAGAGCACAATGTTCTTTTGGGGATAAGAGCCCCCCTCCTGTGCTCCTTATAACAGCTCATTTTGTCCTTTTTCAATATAGTAATTTTAGTGCTTTGGAACTTTATGGTAGTTATCCTGAATAACAGTTTCATATTTCCAAGCACAGTTTGCAGCTGCCAGGAAAAATAAACTTGCATTTTCAGCTCATTCAGAGCAACTGTAACTAGGGGCATTTTAAACTGGGGCAAAACTAAGAGATTGGAAAATAAAGCTTGGCCTGGTAATCCCAGGGCATCCTGAAATACCGTTTTTATCAAGCTATATTTAAAGTGCTGAAGTTTGTTGAATCATGGGATGAGTCTTTAGTTTATGATTTTTGAAAGCTGTTTTTCTTTCATCTAAGTATGATTTCTTTCAATTTATCCCAGTCTCAAAATGTCTTCCTTTTTCTTTTCTGTAAGTCAAGGGATTCTTATATTCTTTGACTTAAACCATTTGCAGTTTTCCAGCTTTCTGATTTTCATATGTCATTGTGTTAAAATCCTTGTAACAGTTGATAATTGCAAGAGGGGTTGAAGCCTGTTTTAAGCTCTCAATACACAAACACACACTCTTCCAGCTGCTACCCATTATTTATCTTTCATGTCTGCAAGCTTACCGATACCTTTTATATTTGTTACTTTGAGGTTGTCTCTTTAGCTGTACTATGAGTGTCCTCTGACCTAGTCTTAGTTCTAACCATCTCCTCTCAAATGCATTTATGCTGTGACTCAAGCACGGAGTAAGACCTGTCATGTTCAGGGGGCTGTGTTGGCAAGCAAATGCTTACATATCCCCTGCTGAAGTGTCAGACCTCCTCGAGTTGGTCTGGCTGATTTACTTACTCCATATCCATTTCTTGTGCAGGTTCAGTTCGGCATCGCTTGTAAACTGAGCATTTTTTTTCTGGAAGTGACAATTATTAAAAGACACAGTAATAACTGATATACTGAGTAAGGAGTACGTATCAAAGTCAGAGCACATCTACCTGTTCATATTTATGAAGCCTTGCTTACTGCAAAGCTTAATAATTTGATCACTTACAAAAGTACGTTTCTCAATTTAAGAAATGGTCTTTGAATTAGATATGTATTACGTACTCTGTATTTTTTTTAATCAGTGATTAATACTTATACATAGTAAATGGGTTACATTTTCCACCACACTCAAGTGCCATGGATGCTACATCATAATAATTAGTCCCTTAGTCATTTGAATTATTTTTGTAAAGATTGCTGGATTACGTAATTCTATTCGCTTTCCACTTTTCATCTTGCCTACTTCAGTTGGATATGAGTTGTCAAAAAATCACAGTAAATAACATTTTTCTGGCTCAGGTGATCCCAAATTCATTAAGGAGGTAACTTTGTAAAACACAGCATTTTATTTTAAATTAATACATCAAACATAATTCAGATGTACTTCAGTTTAGAATTCCAGTGGGAGTTCCCACATAGTAAATTGCGTAGTTGATATATCTCGTGAAGTTTCCAGTAAGCGAAAGTACTGCTATAGCTTGATTTGTTAAAGCAATAACATGATCTGATCATAAATGCTCCAGAGCAGTAAATGGTATCAAATACTCAGATTTATTATTATTATTTAGTGTCATTCAGGTGGGTTTTTTTGACTCCTTTCTTACAAATAATTTTACAATTTTTATTTTTTTCTAGATGTCCCGGGACGAGACAGTGTGTAAATACTGTGGAATCAGCTATTTGATACTTCATGAATTTAAGGTGATGGAAGAAAAAGTGAAAGCAATGGAAAAAGAGATTAAATTTTATGAAGGAAGTATAGAACGTGAAAAAGGACTTCAAGCAGAATTGCAGTCTCTTTACCAAGACCTTGAACACTATCGAGCTGACAGTGAGTCAAAAACAGAAAGGTCAGAGCACATTATCTAGTCTGATGTTATTCTTGTGTATGTGTATTAGGTAATTTAATTCCAAAGAAGTTTAAAATACAAGTAAGATTTGTCTCTTGTTAGATGTAACATATATACTGTAATACTTGATTTAAATCATCTTTTGTCATATTCTCTGGAAGCAAGTTTTAAATTCCTTAATAGTTTAGAAACAGTCAATATATTTAAAGTGAAAAAAGCCAGAAGATACACACTCCCGAAGGGAAATGATCAAATATTTCATCTTATTTTGTAATAAAATTTTAGTAATTTTAATTAAATTCCACAGTATCGGGAGTTTCACAGTTCTGAAATTTTTACTTATCATCTCATAGTAACATGGTAAAGAATTCTCAGGGTAAGAATGCTGGTAAGCTTACAGTTCACTCTCTGAAGGGATGGTATGGAATATTAAAGCAATTATGAAAATCTTGGATACTGCTTGTGGCATTGATCCTCAGAAACAGGAGCTTGCAAATGCTTGTTGGCAGGTATGTGAAGGTCCCAGTTAAAGGGGGAGTTCTGGACTCTTAAGAACTCTAGTAGTTAAGAGTAGACCTCAGAGCCACATTTATATTTTTAGGGCACAGTGATTAGAGCCTTTAAGTTGTTCTCTTTCAGCTCATACTTACAGGCTTTTCTGTGTTCTACTTTATCCCATCATGATAACTTTAAACTTAGAACAGGAAGTCATACTTCGAAAATATTTGTCCTTTTGATGGGCCTACAGCACAGCTTCCGTTCCTAAGCCTTCGGATTGGGGCACCAAATATACATTTTGGGGTAGACATGAGAAAACAGAGCATAAAAGGAAAGTTTGAAAGACTTTTTCCCCTCTGCCCACCCTTCATTCATAATTTCTAGTATTTTTCCTGTTCTTTGGGTTTGCAGTAAAGGGTGCAAACATAGCAACACCCAAACTAGGTTTAAAATACGCGGCCACTTCGCGTGCTCCAAGTGGTGTTATGAGGCAGCCCAGGCAGCAGCAGGGCCTGCGGAGCCTGGTGTCCTCCTCTGGTAGGTCTTGTGCCACCATAATTACAGAGTGTCATCAGGTTCTCAACCATGAACTTCAGGCTAGCTTGTTAGCTTTGATTGGTCCATCCTCAGCGGTTATTTATAATGTGTAAAGAACTTGGACTGAGGGGGAAATTGTTGTAGTCAATATGAATGGTTTATGATATAATTAGCAGTATGAGTGATTTTTTTTTTTAGTCTTATTTTACTGGAGGATTTCTGGTTCCTAATTAACCTTCTGTTGCTTTTAGGCTGTTTTACAACACCATGACAGTATAACAAATTTCATAGTAAGAAACTGTATATTTTCTGCACTGTTCTGTGAAAGAAATACAAGTGTTTTGGCCTCCCAAAGTTGAACAAAACGCATGTATCTTGTAGATCGCTCATTGTTTCTTGCAATATTTTTTCTATTTGAATTGAACAACCTTTACCCCCCCAATATTCAATGTTTTCTTTGGTTTAACATTGTGTTTTTGAAGAGGGCATTTGCTCCTTGTTCCTTTAATGGCTCTGGGTGGCAGTGACAGTGGCAGTATTTAGTGTGTTACCAAGTGCAGTGACAGCACATTCTTCTTGTGGAGGATCATTTGCCAGAGGTGAATTTAAAATTTTCGTTTAGCTTTTTTGAAGTAAAGCTGGAACAGTTAATAAAAATTTTATCGCTGCATTTTTTTCCCCTAAGGCTCAACTTGATTTAAAACCTGCTGAAATCCACTGGAATACTTTCAGTAGGCTTTCATTCAGGCCATAAATCAACTATTGTGCCTTGTTAAGTAACTTGTCTAAATAGTCCTTATCTCCTCTTTACTATCCTGGGCCTCTCTTGTTACCTTGTGCTGTTGGCATAAACTAACTATTCGACATACTATCTGCTGGTCCTTGCAAGGCTGACAAATCCTTCCTCCCAAACTGCAAATGTTTATCAGAAGTCAAATATGCTTTTTTTTTTTTTTTTTAATCTGATAGACCAAGAGATTTAATCTTTCTTGTTAGTTGCAGACTGTTTCATTTTTATATTCCTTTTGGGTTAAAGTATTGCTGTTGTTTGTATCTGTGGTTAACCTTGAAAGCTACCTGGGAACCTGAACTTTTGCAGAAATTAGTTACCTACCCTTTAGGATTTTGTCAGAAGAAGGGGAACTAACCGTCGTGCAGTTAACTACACTGATTCGATTTACCTATCAAGTCTTATTCCGTGTCAAAACCACTTTAATTCCAGAGTACGTGCGTGAGAGCTATTCCTGAAGGGCCGTGGCTAACTTGAAATAGCTATGCCAGTTGACACACGTGCCCAACGGAGTCAGGCTCTGCAGCTGGTACTGCGTCGTGCTCTGGCTACTGTCTGCCAGAGCAGTGATTCATGCTTAGTTAAGCTAAAGCGCTGGTGTGGCGTTCCACTAACCATTTTTGGTCTGTTACCTATTGAAACATGTTAGTAACAGGCACTTTCACTGGGGGCTTCCTTCTCTAATTCACTGGAGATACAGGTATGGCTGGATTTAGCCATGTCTCTGTGTGGTGCCTCCCCAGACTCCCTGAGTCCCTATAGCTGAGTTTATGAACAGGTTTTCTCTAGCATTTATTAAGAGGTTTTCTTTTGACACTTGTGACACTGCATGAGGGGTACACCGTGTTTGTGGTGTGAATTTTGATAATTCTTGCAGCAACATCCAATCTAAGAAATGTAAAATAGATTTAAATACTAAAAATGCTTTTTAAAGGTATAGTAGTGCAGAATATCATGAGCATGACAAGGAGCAAAACATTTTTTACGATGTTCAGACATGTGAAGAGGTGTTTAAGTACCACTTAGCAAGTCCTGTGTTAAGATCCCTTGTAAATAGATTTCTGAAAACCTTTTTACAAGTTTAGCAGGAGTTACTTGTTGGTTACTACCATAAGACTTATGCTCCTGAGTCATGCATGTAGATATTGATAATTTAATCCATAAATAATAAAATCTTAAAGATAATGTAGACCTAACATGTTAACTTGTGGAAACTTTATTTTTCCATATTTGTGCTTTTGTGTGTGTGTTTTCTTGAGTTTTTTAGTTCCCACCACAATGGCAAAATTTAATACCGTGGAAAATACTTGGTTGTTGAATTTGCCTAAAATAAATCTTCCTTTTTGCAACATGATTGCTTAGGAAAGCAACAGCAACTGCCTGGCTTGGTAAAGTCTAAACTTGTAATAAAACACCGAAGTGACTGGGCAGTGATAACAGGACACTGCTCTACACTTTGCTACCAACCTACACAGCAGTTTGGTAGAAATGACGTGTGGTTTCTTGTCCTAGGAGACTGAAAATGCTGGAAATGGGGAGTGGAGCGTGCTTTAAGAACTGTGTCACCATTTTAAAAATAGGTTTTGAAGGGAAAGAACACAAGGCAAAAAGGTCACTTCAATAGAGTGGGGTTTTTTTATATGTCTGTTTCTGTTGAAGTGGAGTTGAGTTGGTGTAAAAAATTGCTGAGATCCAGATCTGGATGAAATAAAGAGGTAAAGAGCTAACCTCTCCTTTTCCAAATGTGGTTCAGGGCACACAGCTGGTTATTCTATACCATCATATGTGGGTAACTTGGGAGTTTGCACATTTTTTTGACCTTTTTAGAAAGCATGACTAATGAACAGAACATTATAACCACTGCAGCACCGTAATGTATTTTCAGAGTGACACTGGTGTAGCATCTAACACAGAAGAAACAACGTGAAGTAGTAAATGAGTGTTCCTCATCCCGCTGCAGATGTTCTGTGTGAGCCTCAGGTGTATGCTCTGTCTGCGGGTGCTTGGAAGAGACAAGTAACTACAGCAGGCTGCCAGGAGGTATCAGCTGCACAGGGCGCTCGGGGAGCCCCTGCGTTTTGCACGCATCGTGTCCCAGCAAAAGGAAATAACCTAGTGGTTTCCCATTGTAGGGAAAATATAGAGCACATAAGTGCTGGGATTTTTCTGGCTTTTTCTGTGTTTAATCCCGCTTTTAGGTAACTCAAGTTGCAGTGTTTAGAAGTGCACGAGAGCTGGTTTGTACTTGGAAATGCCACGTGTGGGGGAGTTTTCTGAAGAGAGGATATGAAGTTTACCAAGAAAGAGCGCCTTCAACTTTTTTTATTTAATCTGTTTTGTAAATAACATAACAGTACATACTTCTCTAATTAGTTACATGATAATTTTAGGGTGTACTTACTAATCGGGAAGAAGCAGAATTTTGTAGAATGCCGAAGTGATTTAACATGTTCTTTTTAATAGTTGCAAACTGATCTGTATATTTTGCCCTGATGGTATCATCATGATGCCTCGGGTATGGCTCAGGCTTGTGCAGAGAGCCAGCAAAAGGCCTAACAGGGTTTGTGGGACCCAGGTCCTGTGTTCACCTTCTATGCAGCAATGAACTTCACTTTTATACTTAAAAAAAATCACTGACAAATCTTGCACAGTCTTAGAAAGCCAATCAGCACAGTGCTTTGGGGAAATAATCTCTCGCTGTTAGATTCTTAGGTAAACTTTGTTGAAGCTGGTGTCTTCCCAGCAGGATACGTGCTTCTTGCCACTGGCAAGTGACAGCTCAGTCCTAGTCTTGATGTGTTAAAATTGGGGTGGTTCTAGTTTTGACAAGGTTTTTTTCTATTAACATGATAAAGTGCCAATTAATAAAGTAAAACAAATTTGTTCATGGAGATATTTCAGAAGAGTGATTCGAGAGGTGTAAAACTGGAGTAATGCTCAACCTTCTCCCAAGTTCCTGATAAAGTGAACTTTCTTCTGGTGAAACAAAATTCCTTATCTGGAAGAGGCTGAAACAGCAGTCAGTGGAAAATGCAAAAGGCAACGCGAAATCTGCATTTTTGCTTCCGTGCATACTTTTCATGTATATTTCATTAAAAATATTTTCATATTTAATAGGTAAAATTAAAATTTGAAGTTCCATTTTAAAAGTTACCGCAGTTTTTGGCATCTGAGAACGGTGCCACATACTGCAAAAATGGCTTTGAGAGGTGTTTACCAACAAGAAAGCTCCAGCAAAGATTCCAATCAGTCTAGGTGTGCCTCTGGGAATGGCTAACTTTTCCCAGGAAAGTAAAGAGTCGTTCATCTCCCTCAGTGCAGGTTTTTGCATTAGGCATGTGTTTTCAGCTCTTTCCCTGCTTATTTTATGAACTTTATATGCCACAGATCTTGAGGTTTTCCAGTTTCAGTGCTCACAACCGTCTGCAATTGCAGGGATTAGTTCCTCTTACACCCTCGCGTGGTTCCAAGCCCGAGTCCCTGCACAGCCTCACGTACAATGGCAAAGGCCATATTTACCCATTTCCTCGGGAAGCAATTGGCAGGTCGGTGTATAACTTAACTCGTTGTGGACAGCACAGTTGCATGTGAGAGATGAAAGTAATGCTTAGATCCTATTTTACTGTAACCTGGTTATGGTATTCATAAATTGTCAGAGAATTGAATTTGTGTTTAATACCCTGTATTGCACATCGCATATAAGAAAACGATGTGATGCATGTTTGTTTAGGTTTTTTTCCTTTCCTCTAATTTGTCCACACTCTAAGCTCAAGTTAAAACTTTGAATTGCTTGGGTATGGTGAGTTACTATCCGTTTTACGACTGCTGGTAAAAGCAAGAAAGGCCCATCAAGAAGTTTTTAATAAAATAATTTTTTGTGCCTCTGTTTACCTCCACTTTATAATTTAATGTGAGGTTTGTAAGCTTCATCCATAATTGTAAAATTATTCTGGGCATAACTGCAAAGCCTTAAGCAGTTTCATAATTCACAGGGGTTCTGCTTTATTATCTTTCGAAGTGAAATTTGAAAGCTTTGTGGTTATTTTCTGCAGAAGGTTAATACATTGTGTGCATGTGTATACAGGACAAGGTGTCACGTTCTGGAGTTTTCTGTGGCCATGTAGCAATGAAACTTGGACAGGACCAGAGGGTAAACTCAGGCTGATCCTTAAATACAGTGACACCTATTTTCTTTTCTGGTTTTGGCTACCTCTTGCACTCTGCTTTTAAGACACCCAAAATGGGAAGGTGGCTACCCAGAGAAAAATCTGGGGTAAGCTCTTTTGACCATGGCTGGGTTCTGAAGGATTCTCTAGTAAAGGGAAGAGGTGAGTATAGGATGGATGAAGGTCACTTGCTTCTCTAGATCACTGGGCTCTGTGGATTTGGAGGTCAGGGAGCCTCTCCTCAGAGGGAGGATATGGAAAAAGATTTCATGTTTAGCAAGAAAGAAGTAATGAAAAAATGGGTTTACTTGTGACTGTTTTAGAATTCAGAGGAAAAATTTAGTTTCCATTTGCATTCAAAGATGTAATAATGTATGTAACAGAGTTGGCTTCATCAGCAAGACACTTGTCTAGTTTGAAAAAACTCCAAACACATACAATGAAATATATTTGTATTATGTTAGGAAAACACAGTGTATTGTCTTCATATAAATCTGTGGTCTCTACTGTACCTGCAAAGTCTAGAAACTAAGAAAATTTCTACTCGGGAAGTATATTTTGAACATACACTTTGAGGAAACTTCTAGTTGAATTTGCTGGCGCAAATTTGTAGTATAAGTGAAAAGTCACCTATAAGTTTGCATTGACACCATTTCTTTTTTTATGCAATTATCAAATTACTCATAACTGTAATCTCTTTTTTTTTAAACCAAATCCGTGTAATTCCACTGACTTCTAAGAAGCTATTCCTGAGTTACACTGCTCTGACAGTACTGAGTGTGATTGCTGTGACTGAGATTGTGTAAACTGTAATTACTGTAGATGAAATTGGTAGCTGGATTGGTAGCTCTGGGAAATTAAATCTTGGGTTTCTTCAGAGAGAAATTTTGAAGTGCGTGTGACAAGGCAGTCATCTTTCTATCATTGTCTTTCAGACCTATTCCAGAGATTTACCTTTGCTGGAGCAAAAATTATCCAGGCTGACTTCATAATACATCTTATTTCTGCTGAGATAGTAAAGATGGATAACAATTAATGCAAGATTTGAAATGACTGTCAGCCTACATGAGACTTGATAGAGACCTTCACAAAGAGCCTCATGATTGGTTGTCAGAGATAATTTTCATTTGCTGTCAAATTGGGCCGTATGCTAACCTGCAATCAGGAGGTGAATGATTCTGTAGTGGCACGTGAAAACTATTAAATAGTTTTGTCTTGGATAGTCTGTGTTGAACAGAACATAAAAAAAGACAATTATGAAGAGTTTGTGGATGATGTGATGTGCAGTGAGTTTTACTGTGCGATTTTAGACGTATTCTATGCCACATTTATGAATGAATACTCAGGTGCTTCGCAGGGATGCACACTGACTTGTCTACTGGAAGGAATGCAACATGTTGAAATGAAAACGAGCCACTACTGGCTCTGAGCAGGTCTGAGGGTTTCATGGGGCTGAAAACACTGCAGTGAGACTTTTTTTTCACTGACAGTACATTCCAGCCTCCTCTCTGCATACTGTCCCTGCTGACTCCAGGCAACTAGGGGTGCAATTGCTTGTTGAGGCTTAAGCGGGTCCTCCTGGGACTCGTGGAGAGGCTGCGCACCGCGTTGTCTGCGAGGGTGGTTTCTTCTGAGCTTAACTTCTGTGAAACGCGACGTCTTAAATTCGAACAAACATGGTAATTGCTCTTGTCATTACTTTTAGGACAATGAGTGTATTTGTTTGCTGGCAAGAATCCCTTGCAACTACTTCTTTATTTTCTCATGCTATTCTTTTTGTTGTCAGCACTGGTGGTTGACATGTTATAATTCAACTCCCACTCTGGGCAGGCTTCCTCCTGTATTCACTGAGAAAGTATGCTGGCTGCAAAGATTGGATGTTAATTTTCACAGTTCATGTGAACCATAGGACAGAGGATGAGATCAGTATGTTCTCACGACTCTCTCGTAATGCCAGCATTTAATGATCCATTGAACTTTTTCCTTTGTGCTAAATAACATGTTTATTTTTTTTCCTCCTTATGGTGATGATGGTAGACAGAGAACAACTGTCTTGCCTTCTCCACCTGCTCTTTTGTTTGCCAATGACCAGAACATACTGATAATGTCCCTTTGCACTCTGAGGCCGCAGTCCTGTGCTAACCTCATTATATCAGATCTCTGGAATGGAAAGAGGAAGAAAAATGTGTCTGTACTTATTTGCAAGTTTCTTTTTTAAACCAAAAGGTCTCCAAATACTGCCCTTTCTGGAATGAGTAAGAATAGAAAATGAGCATCCAGTTTTCCATGGATCCCAAAGTTTTGATTTGTTGTTGTTCAGTGATAAATCACCACTTTGTTTTCCTCAAGGTATAGTTAACAGAATATATCATCTGCAAAAATAGATTTGAATTGATGTAACTGTTAAGGGGATGGCTATTTCCTCATTAGTCAGTGGCACCAATCTGATTCTGCTCCCAAATGCAGTCAAACAGATTTTATTCTCTCTCCTCCTGCCCTCCACCTCCAAGAAATTTATGGGTAGGTATGGGTAAATTTTCCTAGCAAGGCAATGCCAGAAATTTCTTCCACTTTTTTATTCTTTTTTTCCCCAGTGGTCATAGTTGATCCCAAACAACTTGTTTTTTAACTACCTGATGTTCAGTTTGGGTTTTGGCAGAGCTCTACAGATCCAAGTTGCTTTATCAGGACTAATATTTTTTTAAATCTGCATTTTGTTGCAAATATAGATAATCTATTTGATAACAGTAACGAATGCACATTAATATTATGGCTTAATTTTTATATACTTTTTTTTTTACTATAAATCATTCTCCTTTTCTTTTAATTTTTAAAATTGAAGCAAGGGCTGATGCAATGCTTCTGCCATCCTTTGATTTTGTAAAATATTTGTTGATTCAAATATTATTTATTTACTCGTGACAATGAGTCACCAGTAGACAAACAGATCGTTTACTCTGCTTGCAGTAGGTGAACAGTAAGTGTTGAAAGCTTACAAAGGGACTGGTTTTTAACAGTTGCATATTGTGGTAGCTGTGCTTTTGGAGATGGAAGAATATATTAGAATGGTTATCTACAGCTAATAGAAAAGAAAGAAGTTATACTGAAAACTGGTAGTGATGTGCTGTGTGGTATTCTTTCTGTGCATGTAACAAGGAAGGGAGTTGGAATCCACTGTTATTCCCGTACAGTTCCATTAATTTCATTACAATTGTGGGAATAAGTCCCAAGTTGTTGAAAGAACAGTGTTTAAAATGTATTTATTTACACTATGATAGCTGTGCTTGAAAAATAAATGCGTTGGAACCGCTGCTATAATCAAAAAGTTCAAAAGGTAAATTTTAGAAGCAAAGAAGAACTTGCAGGTCAGCTGTCTGCCCCTTTGAGCTGGGCAGCTGCCTGTGCTGTGGCTTTGAGTCCAGCATGAAGGTGGGTCATGGAGGGAGACCAGCGTGTGCAGCTGTGCACATCTGGGCTGTGACGGAAAGCTCCCAGTGCTTCCTGGGGGCCACCCTCCTCCTCCTCACCTGGGAGCAGGTGATGGGAGTAAAAGAAATACTGGTCGGTTGTCCTGTGTCTTATCACGGGGCTGGTATTTTTTGTCAAAATACACGTACAAAACTTGAAGCAATTAAAATGGGGAAAGCCCCTGTTGGATCAGTCTCATCTGATGAGGTTTTGTTCCCCCTTTTTCTGGTGGGACGCACTGGGGGGACAGAGCGAAACCCCTTCTCCTGGCTGGGTGGCTGATGCAGGGGCTGGTTAAGGCTGTGAAACAAGCTGTGAGTCTGCAGCGGTGAAAGAAATTTTTTTTCCCCCCCCACTTTATACTTATTACACATCTCAAGTTGAAAATTCTTGTACATAACCATGAGCATGTATCATCTGTTTCTGATCACTTTTCCCCCAGCACAGATACTCTACTTCTGCCATGTCATAATCTCATTTAAATAAGTATAATTGAAGCACAGATGTGGCAAATGTTAATTTGCACTCTTAAGAGGAGGGCGGGTACACAATGTATTTGTGAGTCCTGATAACAGTAAGATTTTCTTTCCCAATCCCAGATTTAGGATCTTTTTTTTGGTGTTGGATTTGAAATAAAATGCTGAAAGTTGTCACCCGCACTGTAATTTAAAAACCCATTACGTGCTGTTGTGATGAAGCACCCTGGAAGATGGAGGAAGCATGAAAAAACTTTTCAATTTCTTAAAGGCAAATACTTTTAGTGGGTGTTGTGCCAGTGTTTCCTTTGCTCCTCTTCTGTAAGATGATTGGTGCAGACGTCCGGAGGGGCGTTGGGAGAGGGAGGGGAACCCAAGGAGAGCTGGGGCTTGGACAGGAGCCCGACACCCCGCCAGGATTTGTCAGGTAGAGCCACCAAATCACACCCTTCTCACTCTGTCTTGTGGTCAACAGTGTTCGGGGCCCAAAATCTACTGGGTGGGTTTTTTGCTGAAAAGAAGGGGAGAAGTACAGAAAATGTGTGTTTTCTCTGGCATGTTGTGGGTCCAGCTGGAAACATGGAAACCTAGCTCTAGTCCCGAACCTTCTGCTCTCTCCTTAAGTCTTTCTTAAGAAAAAAGTAGGAAAATAATCTTACTAACTTGACATTTTTGTTCATTTTGATGCTAATATCATTGCCTGAGTACATAGCAGTAACATCTGGTGGAAACATTTTTTTGTGAAAAGTTTCTCTTGAGCTCTTTAAAATGCCATTGTCAAGCATCAGTGGCCTAAATTCCAGTTGGTGTAAAAATAATAAACAGGAATATATTTTACATGTGTATTTTATTATTATTATTTGCTGAGCACCATTAATTAATTCAGCAATGCAGAAGTACAGTTTCATGATCCTGAGTGAAACTGAGGGTGAAGGGAAACAAGTGACTAATTGGGGTTTGTCTTTTGCAAATGTCTGAAATTAAGAAATAGATAAACAGTCTAAATGGAAAAAAAATTCTGGTAACAGTAAGCAAATATTTAGTATTTGCTGTTGGTTGATGTTAGGGAATTTCCTCTTCAGCTTAGATGAGCTCTCTGTTACCCTTCCCTGCACATCCTTGCAGTTGTGTGTAGAACTACGGCCGCTCATCGTGGTACCTTGTGTCACTCTGCTGGGACAAGCTACCTACCTTTTAAGTATTGTAGCCCCTAAGCTGGGTACTCAAGTTGAACTTTAAACTGAGATTTTCATAGTGGCATATATTTTTTGGAGGAGAATGGGTTCTGTGTTGCATCTGTGAATTCTTAAGATATTTATATATAGCATTGCATATGAGCTGATAGCGGACATACATTTGTAAAATAATGTGGAAATGTGTATTATGAGTATTATTTTGAAAGCATTGCTCAAGTGGCTCGTATAGTGGCCAGAAGGATTAAATTCTCTCCATTTGGAGATCTAATACCTCAGTCTGAAGTTCGTGATTATCACCTTTTGAAACGACTTTCAGCATGTTTTTAATTTAAAGCTGAAACAAAAGTTAGACGTTGGTTAGTAGTGCAAATAATACTTTCTGATTATTTTATTTGCACCTATAGAATAAAAAACCTAACAATGGAACTCAAAACCAGTCAAGATGAATTAAAAAATGTGAAAGAAGATTTGCAGTATTTCCAAGAGGAAAAGGAAGCTGCCTATAAGCAATCACAAGTGCTCAGGTAAGAACCCAAAAAGCAATGCTGCAGTGCCTCCTGTGAACACGTACAGTCGGTCGAGAGGATTTGGTGGAGATGCAGGCACAGGCACGGAGAATACTGTGAGTGAGAAGAGTGGTTATAACCATCCTAGTGCTTCTTGCTTTTCCAGAATATAGTGAGATGCTGTAGTGTTAGCAAATGTAACCACAAAATATCACTGCTGATTGCTGATGTTATTAGCAACAGGATGAGTTCTCCACAAATTTAAAAGCATTAATTAAACCTTAAAAGCAAGTGTATATCACTTGCTTGTAATGCATTGGAAATACAGTATTTCTTACACATGTTATTTATAAAGAGTCAACATAAGCTTGGACATTTAGTTCTTTAAACTTGATTACTCTGATTTCTCATTAAAAAGTGATTGTACAATTGCCCATATGGTTTTCTTCATTTATATGTATAATTTCTAAATTAACATTTAGAAGGGAGAAACTTACAAATATATTCAGCATACAGCATATTTCATACACTAAATTATTGTAACCTATACAGTGTATTATCATATAACTGAAAAGTATTGTCAAGTTTACTTTAGTTCCCAAGTTTACTAATAGTATTTTGTCATTTTAAAAATGTACATCTGGTGGTGTTTTTCTGTCTTGCAGAAATACATTGGAACACCATTGCTCAACTCTGAACAAGGCTGTCTCGCTGTTTCCTTTTATTAGAAGTGAACTAGACAGTATTAAAGAAGTCATCTCCAGTAACCTGGAGAACTGGGCTGCCATGAAAGAAGAAATTTTTCTACAAATAAAAACCGTTAGCAAAGAAGCTTTGACAGGTAAATCATCTTGCAATAACTTTGGGCGAGATAAAATATTTTTTGGCATTGAGTGTACACAGTAAATTAGAAGCTAAAATTAATTAGATGATTTTCAATTCTGGCATTAACTTGTCCAGATCCAAAGATCAGAAGAGTCTGTCCACTGCTGTGGCACCATGTGAACGGGGTTAAAGTCAGAGCAGTTCCTGTCGGATTAGTGTGCTGGACCAAGTGTTCAGTTAGCCAAGTCAGACTGAGGTGGAAGTAATATAAATACTTACCGTGATTTGAGACACAAATAACATACTTACTGTGAGTACAGGGATATGATTGCAACACCAAGACTTGGAGATATTTTAATTTGCCTTGTGTCTCCTATTGCCAGTTTTTTGCATGTGCCCAGGTACACCCACAACATGGTATGGCAGTTGTGTACTGTCCTTCTGAGGAGCTGCTTGGGGGTCCCATGATGCTGCCTCCCCATTGCTGGGGCAGGCTGCACCTCCTCCCTTGCCCAGCCTACTGGTCTCCACGTCGGGGTGCCTTATATACATGAGCCATAACAAGTGATAGGACAAGAGGGAACGGCCTCAACCTGCACCAGGGAAGGGTTAGACTGGCTCTTAGGAAGTATTTCTTTCCAGAAGGGGTTGTTGGGCGTTGGAATGGGCTGCCCAGGGCAGGGGGGGAGTCCCCATCCCTGGAGGGGTTGAAGAGTTGGGTTGACCCAGCGCTGAGGGATCTGGTGGAGTTGGGAACGGTCAGGGTGAGGTTCATGGTTGGACTGGAGGATCTTCAAGGGCTTTTCCAACCGAGATGATTCTGTGAGGGGTTGCCTTGAATACATGAGCAAACCTGCACCCAACGTGTACCATCTACTCCCTCCTTCCATTTCAGAATAAGAACAAGTAATACCCAAATACAGCTGTCTTTATCTGAGGGGTCTTTGGGATTGAAAGGGGCATGGAGCAGCCCGTGGGCTGAAAATAATTCACTTGGCCCGCAGCCTGCTTCCTGCTCAAACAAGGGCAGCCTTCAGGAAGAGAGAAGCTGGGAGCCAGTCACAACCAACGGCTTGTTCGAGAAGGTCGTGCCCAGCCCTCGGGCTGGCGGTCAGACTGGGAAGCTCACATTTATCCTTGAATACCATTTTTGCTCTGCCTCAGTTGAAAGATTAGTTTTGCTGAAAAAAGTGTGCAGTCGTGTAATTACAGACTGTAACATCCAGAGCATCCAAGCAGGCCCTGTGCTGACTTTTGCAACTTTAATGTCCTTTGGACATAATTTTCACATACATATTCCTTTCGTGTTGTTCAGTGTGCTCTGTGTGTATGAGTTGATGAGCTGCTATTTGTTCTGGAGGTTAGTTTGATCAGGGTTATGAGGTAGCAAAGAAGTAGGTGAGCTGACATCATGCTTTCTGTCCTGTGAGAAGGAATATAAAGGCGTGGTGGGCGATGTGCATCTCTCAAATCATTCAGCTGGTGAAACCCTGTGAACTCCAGTGCAAATTCAGAGCTTGAGTGAAACCTGCGTGTGTGGAGTATCTCAGAAAATACGTAGCTTTATTTTAAATAATAGCTCCCCAGTAGCCTATGCTTCCTGTGAAATCAGAAGTAATTTTTAATGTTTTCAATGATTGCTTTGTTCAGACTGGGAGGGAATAAGTGGGGCAGCTGTGCCGCAGGAGCGAGTAGGCACGCATCCTGCTGAGACAGCGCCTGGGTCCGCACGGAGAGTTGGGGGTGTCCTGAGCCCGGGCAGCGGAGAGCCCAGAAGGGAGGGCTCCTGCCTGCTGAAGATGAGCGTGACCGGAAAAATCACTCTTTAGTATTCAGTTTTTGTAAGAACAATTAATTTAAATGTCAGTGTCAATATCGCGCATTTTGATTCATGACTTCATCTCCTAATTAGACTGAGCACAGAAAGTATTGTCTGTCCCTAAGGTTTCCTCTCTTCCTGTGCTCATTTTCTGCCTACTTCTAGCTAATAAAGGGAATATGAACAGGCGTTTCTGCAGACATCTTCAGGTTCAAAGAAATTCATAAAATTTTGAGGCCTCTTTTCTGGAGTATTCCTTGTTTTATTTGTTGTAATACCGCACATATATAGAATATCTGTATGGAAGCAGAAGTGCAGCCTGTCAGGTTCTTTTAATGATTATACATACCATTATATGTGCTATGTATCCCCAGCTGCATTCAACGTATCCCGCTGAGAATAGTGCCACACTGTGAATATTATATACATCCTTAAATCTAGCTTTCAAAATCAAAACAATTTAGCCACACATGTTTTTTTTTTTTTCCTTTGGCCCGTGAGTGCCATTTAAAAGCTTTTATGTTCTGTTTTATGAGTTGTTCATTATTAACATATGGCAACATATTAACATATAGTATTTTTTTTGTTTATTTTACCTTACTGTTTTTGCAACAACCTTCTCAGAACTCGTTTTCCATTCAGATTCTGAGAAGAAAAATGTTAAATGAGGTGCTATTCTTTATGCCTAGACCAGTTTGCTTGGTTAGATTGAAAACAGCTTATAAAAGCCCTTGTTATATGTACATTATTTAGCCATGGTTAATTACTGGCAAGTAAAAAGAAGTCTACAACTTAATATCTTTTGGTATTTACATCATTTAGTCTAACAATAAATTGATTTAAGTGTGGAGTACTTGGGAAAGATTGTAGATAATGAAAATAATTGCACCACGGAAGGAATGTAAAATTTTCATGTAAGCAGCATATAAAACATATGTGATAGCTGACTTGACAATAGAATTAAGCTTCATCTAGCTTGAACATTGTCATTATTAATGTAAATAAAAGTGATATAAGTTCTTTGGACAACTGAACATTTAGGTTGGAGGAGGCATAGAAACTGAAATTTGAGTTGGAGAAGGCATAGAAAAGAACTGCAACTACTTTTGGAAACGTTCAAATGCACTTGTCAAGGATAACTGAACTTGGGAAAATGTAGGAGACCCCTATACCCCAGCCATGATTTACTTATTTACCTTGCAGTAAAAACTATCTGGGAAAATTCCTTGCATCTGCTGCTCTTCCATGTTAAAAGGGCTGATGAAAGATAGTGATAGCCTGTCTTTTATATAATGAAGATGAACTTTGTGATTACTTTAACAGCAGTAATTGTCTAAGGAGTGAGAAAATAAAATGTAATACACATGCCAAACATCTTCCGAACCAAAAGTTTCAAATTGAGCTTTAGCAGAGACTAACCCCCTTGATATATTCTCAAATTAATTTCAAAATGAGTCTGCAGTTGGGTTTGTGTGTCAACAATGGTTTGTGTATCTTTGTAAGATAAAAGGGTTGGATTGAACTCTCTCTGTCACCTATTATTTCATTTGGAATATATACATGTATTTTAATATGATTTTGAGATCCTAGAGGAAATATGTATCATTGTTTAGAATAATATTTGTGTTATTTGTCAATAATAGGTGTTTAGCTAAGTACAAATTAACCATATAAAGAGATAAAGCACTTCTGGCTCTCTACATTCGCAGCAGAAGTGCTGCTATTGTACGTGGCTTACACTGATCCATACCCAAACTAGGGATGCAGAATGTCCTGAGGTCATAAATCAGGTGTAGTACTTTTTAGTGAAGAAGGTAAATTTAACAACAGTCTGTATGATTTTTTTTTTTTTTTCCTCCTCAGAAATACCCAAGTTGAATCAAAGATTAGCAAAATCCCAGAGAGAGAATGAATGCCTCCAAGAGAAGCTAAAACATCTGACGTTGGTGGCCGACACGGTTGAGCTGAAAACTCAACAGCTTCAAACTTCACTTCAGCAAGGGAATGAGCTACAAAGTAGGTGCCGTGAACTACAAAAGGAAACATTAGGTAAGAGCATTTTGGCATTTCAAGCAAACTTCTAAGTAAAATGAAATACAGAAAATTTTTTTTAAAAGTACTGAAGTTGTGGCTGTCACTGTGAAAGCACTCAACGGCCTGACTCAGGCCCTAATAAAATGTGGATGTTGTGCAGTCAGGAAGAGAGTATGTCAGTCTGAGGAGTCTCTTACCCTGCTGGGAACATGAGCCAGCTGAGTAGGGCGGAAAATGAAGGAAGGGAGGAAAACAATGAAGATAGCGGTAATACAATTATGCTGTTACTTGTCAATCTTACGTAAAACCTCAGGGAGGCCAGGAAGGATTTTTGGCTATCAGCAACAGAACTGAAAAGTAAGTCAGGGTAAGCCAGTCTCTTTTCTCATAGATTCATTAAACTTGAGACTGTCTAATGATTTGCTTTTGGTAGTGTGTCTCAAGAATCTAGAGAGTCCTCTTGAAAACTGTAAGAGCAGTGATAGCACTTGAAATTATAATATCTTGTGAGCTCTGTTGAGACAATAACTCATTACAAAAAGATTATTTAGATTAGTATCTCTTGAATCTCTTTTCTCTTTAAGCAGTATTGCATTCATAGTGCTGGCTCAGAGACATTTTAAGACCTTGAAAACATATAGAGGTTGTGCTGTTTTGGGCACAGCTTTGAGTCATCAAAATTGGCACAGCGACTGCCACGCTGCCTTATGCACAGTGTGTAACGTCGAACTGAAAGCAGTAGGTCTCAGTGCTAGTCATGATGAAGGAATTTCACTGATCCTTCAATACCAGTGATAATATCAAATGTGAAACTGCAAACTGGAAGGCTGCGGATACCATCCAATGAGTTATCATCAACCCATATTGCTGAGAACACTTTATTTTTGTCACTGTGTAACAGTACTGGTAGGAAAGCTCCAGCAGGGATGTGTTTGAACGGTGGAAATGAGCAGATAAGTCTACATCATTTTCCAGACAGTGTCCATATAAGAAATAGACTTAATATGTCTTCCTTTTTGTGGTATTTATTAAAAATACTAACTGTAAATGAATGCAAAATCAGTTAAGTTTTGCTATGGCACAGTTCTGTGGATTATTCACAGCATCCACTCCGTCTTTTTTCTTCTTGGGGGGCTGCTAAATGTTCCAGTATCTCAAAAACTTGCCCATGACATTTTTCGGTAGCTACCTCTTGTTACTTAGTCCTTTGTTCAGAGTAGACTCTGGCAGGCAAGATTTGGGGAGAGGGTTGCCATAAAAGTGTTAAGCTGTCAGTCATTAGCCACTGTACCTCATTCTGAAGACCTGAGTAAATGGAAAGAAATGCACCAGTTCTATTTAAATTTCCTTTTCCAAGACAATTTTGAACACACTGTTGAGCAGTGTGAAAATTTGTACCTTTTTGTTTGGCTTGTATATAATCGCTAGGAGGGATTTTTTAGGAGACATGAAATAAATGCTGGTAGTACATAAATGGTATTTTCTGTGTTGATTTTTTTCCAGAAAAATAAACAATCTCAGTATTATATGTACATTACATATATATAATATGTATTAGATATGAGAAAGTGTCTGGGTAAAAAAATAATAATAAAAAAGCCAAAATCCCAAATAAGCACAAGATAATGTTTCTAGAAAAGACAAAACTGAAGGAATTAGCTTTGCACTGATTAAATCATGTTGCTTGTCCCGAGAGCATAGGGTTGCCCATGACTCCTCATGTTTTACTTGAAACTTATTTGGAAAAGATGCTAAAAATGCATTCGTTTCTTTTGAAAAGGCAAGGGTGTTTCTCCTCCCTTTATGATTCACGTTTTATCCGTATAATCTGTGTACACGTCTAACTGCCAGGTTTGGCTGTTCAAATGCCACAGTCCCAAATCTGGAAATTATATCCTCTAGAATATTCTGTGTGTTTTGTTTCTTTAATGTTTACTTTGTTTTTACTTATGCTGAAGTAACCTTAGAGATTGAGCTGGGAGGCTCTTCCTGTGCTAGAAATTGCACAAGTGGATAGTATCGCTCAAGAGAAGATAGCCAAGGTGACTGGCTCAAAACCAGCCTGAGCACCGCAGATCCTGCGATAAAACCCACAACAATGATTTATTGAGGTTGATTAAGCTTTCCCTTCTCTGCCAGTAGAGTAGCACTTATGGAAAGAAAGTTTGTTTGGTCTTTAGTGTGGTCTTGTGCCATGCAAAGGAACTGTCTGAGAGTTCCTTTGTACAGAAATGTGGATATTCTGCTGCAAGTGCTGATAATTGCAATGATTTACATGTCCCTGATGGTTGCCACAGATCACTCTGTTCAGAATCCATGCACCAACGTTTTGGTATGTGTTTCTTATGTGCTTATGTGCTGTGATGTTTTGGGCACATTATTGTATTTTTTTTAAGCAGCAATGGGCATAAAATGCTCGTTTTGCCCTAATAATTGTCTGTCTTCTGTATGCAATATAACCAGAAAACTTATTTCCGCTTTCTTTTTAGGATTATTTATCTTCTATCTTTGTATAAATAGACACAAGTAGTGATAAGTCATAAGCAGTTAGATCATTTATTATTTACCTTTCTCTAGAAATCTGAGCTGATGCAGTTTTCAGAATGGGTCTACCACCTGCCTGCCTTGAGGAAAATATAATTAAATTTGACGTGCATTTTTCTTTTAGGTGGAAAAATTAGTCAAAATAAAATAATCTCAGTGCAAAATTAGCTCCTTCTCAAGTATACTTTGACATTTCATTTGTGTTGAAAAGTGTTTTAATTTTTTTTAATATGAAATAAAAAATTCACGGGTGACACAAGTTAAGTTGTCAGTGCTGGTGTGCAGCTGTTCCTTAGGAACAGTCCTTCGTAGAGTTTCCAGAACTGTGGATTTTACCTTTTTATAAGGTGCCATGGTCAATATAGCTCAGATAATTTTGCACATTATTGAGTTAAATTTTTCTGGTGAGGTGGCTGGATGTGGGCATGTGAAGCTGTCTGTGGATTCAGCGGAAGTTCACAGGCATTCTTGGGAGCTGGAATGTTGGCACTCGCTGCTGTTGTAGAAAGTCTAAAGTCCATTTAATTCAGTATCCTGTTCTCACCGCTGAAAAACACGGCGTGGTTCAAAGGAAGGAGCAGGAACTCTAGAAGAGCAATTAGAGGATGATCTGTCTTCCTTACATGTCTTGTCTTGATCTAAGAGGGCCTTGAGCCTAGTAAGACAATCTTTTAAGCTTAGAAATATGTGGTTTAGTATCATTGCATAAGATATTTGTATTGGTGCACTTGTACTGATACGAAAACTACCCTTAGAGTTCCTTTCTTGGTTTTGTAAAGCTCTTTACTTCAGAGGTTCCTGTGAACAACGAGTTCATAGTTTGTTCACGAGCATTGTGAAAGTACACTTTCTTTTTCAGTTTTGCCCACCTTTAACTCCACGGAGAATTGCCTTTTTCTTATGTTAGACGACCAGAGAAAGATGCCCACAGTATGTAATTTTATCTTATTTTGTTCTGGAATAGTGTTTACAGAAGGGAACTGGAGCGATGTGCTAAAAGAAGTAACTTGATTTGGGTAAGATAATTGTGCTGTGTGGTGGCTGGGAAGAGGGTGCTCTCAGCAGTGCATGTTGAGAGAAAGCTAACAAAGGCGTGGCTGGAGTCCGAGTCCTTCATCTCCCCTGCAGCCAGGGAAGTGCAGCTTTCTCCAGGCTTCATGCTGTGCAGGGAGAAAATGTCTGCGAAATGCTGTGTGGTTAAACCCAGCAGGTACAGGAGGAAAAACAAAAGAGCTTTTTCTTTTTCCCCTCTGGCCTGGTTCCAGATGACTTTTAAGATTAACAATGGTTTGTTGCGTTGGGTGTCCTCAGCTGAGCAACAGCTCCCCTGCGCTCCTCAGGCGCTTCAGTTTTAGTTTCTATTTTTCAGTTGCTGGTGAATCAAGGGAGGGGAGCGTACAGAGTGTGCTTTTGATGGTGTTTAGCATTTCACTGGAACAGATCAAAGGTGACAGTAGCAGTGAGATGCAAACTGTCCCCTCCCCGTGCTGTCCTGGCATCTCAGTCTCGCACGCACTGCAGCTCACTTTCACCTCTGTGCCATCACCAGGAGCTCATGTTTGTACCAAAAGTTGATGAAAGTCTCCCCTTTACCTGCTTCTGATGAAAATTTTACTCTGTCCCCATAAATCCTGTGGTGGATTTTATTTCTACGTTTTTGTGTTTTCTGTTCCATATTTAGGGGTTAAGAAGTTGTACATTGTAGTTTCTGTGGTGATGGGATCGAATCCCCCTCTGGCTGGGTGTTTGAGGCTGTAACTGGTACCTGGTGCTGGAGTTTATGGGCATGCCTCCTTCGCCTTTATTTCTTCTATCCTGCCTCTGGGCACCTCCAGGAGTGACGAGCGCTCACTGACTTTTCTTCCAGAGAGTATTAACAAGTCTTGCATATCATCCCGTAAGCTTGTTGACCTCTATAGGAAATTGCAAAGTAAAGACATATTAATCAGCAGCCCAGGTGGTGAGTATCATGTCTTAAGGACGGAATGTAAACTTACCATTAACTGTCCCTGAGCTCTCTCCAAAATTACTCCTTTCATCCAGAATCCTTCTCTGAGTTAATCTGGGGAGGACATTTGTGATTCGGCTCTTGCCAGTTATGCTGCTCTTGGAATTCAGTGTTAATAGGAGCAACTGTAGAGTTCTGGTTTCGACAAGAGAAAAAACTTGGGATTTATTGAACTCAATCATAATTTTTCACTTTGTGATGTAACTGAAAGTGAAGGTATGACTCTTGAAAGAAGCCTAAACCGTTAGAATATTCTGAAAAAGTTTTATCCGTGCTTACATCTTTATTAATTTTTTGATAGGAGACCTAGCCAAGAGCTACCATCTATGTTTTTGTCTTCTTTTTTTTCCTGTCCACTTCAAAGGAATATTTTGGAAGCTGCTTGTTCATGTTTATGAAGAGATTTGAATATTTACAGTGCTCTACAGAGCTACTCCTTCCCTCAAGAAGTCTGTGAAGCGCACTGCCGCATTATCTCTCCTGCTCACTTGCCCTTTTTAAATATGTTTCCAGAGAAGAGGAATTAAAAAAAAAAAAAAAAAAAAAAAGCGTATGTAATGGGTTCACTGAAAGTTATCTCAGTGCTTAGTGTAACTGTGTGGATTCTCAGGCATCTCAGCAGTGTAATAGGGTCACTGTGACCGCTGCTCATCACGCTGTGCTGTTTGACTCACTATTTACTTATTTTGCAGGTCAGTTGTTTGGTTTTTTTTAAACTGCATAGAATAAAAACTTGAAATAGCAGACATTTTGTGGAGAAAACACAAATAAAACATCGTATATGGAATTCATACAGAATATTAGGACTCTGAAATCATTTAACAGCTAAAATATCAGCTAAGCAGGATGATGTTTTATGTGAGGCATTTTAAAATTGAGTTTTATGAATGAAAAAATGTAGCAGTTACTTCATAATAAATCAGTTATTAAGAAGCAGTAAAACATTTGATGTGGATGTCCAGGAGATTTCAAGGCAGAAAGGCTGCGAGCTCAGGCATTTTTATTCTACCCTTCGTCAATGGATCAGTAGAACATGGATCCATCCGCATTTGAAGGTCTGTCCATATGGAACTCCTTGCTGGATTGAGGCAATAAAGCTGGCTAATGCACTGATGGTAAGAATGTTCTCCTTGAAATACAAAACATGATTTTTTTAAAATGAAACAAACATCAAATATTATGAGTTTGCCATTGTATTAAAATAAATTAGTGGGAACAAACAACACTTTTTTTTTTTTTATCGCCTCACCATATAAAGTTATTGTGTAAGAAATCACCCAGATCTAGTGTTTCCATGGTTTGGGGGGGGTTTGGTTTTTTGTTTGTTTGCCTTTTTTTTTCCTTCCCACAAACTACTTTGAAGCTAATATCCCTCTTTGGTACTGAAATAATTCAGTGCTCCAGAAAAAAAAGCCTATCAGGATTTGTGACTTACATGTTTTGAAAGGATTTTCCTTTCTGCAACCAAGATTTTGAAGATTCTTGTTTTGTGTATTTATCATAGAACTGTAAATTATTGAATATTTCATATGATAGCAGTCATTTGCAAGAGCTGAAACTAAGCTTTAGTTTCTACTGTTGTTTCTTCGTTCTTGTGCTTCTCATGACTTTCCAAAAATTATCTCTGTGAGTTACATTTTGCCAAGAAGTGAATTCGATTGCTGGTTTCATACCACTTTTCAGACTTGCGATGCATCATCCAGTTAGCTAGAGATGACAGGTCTTGAAAAATGCTCATCGCAGGGTAAGGTCTGGTGAATAATTGTCTAATGAAATAGACTCGCAAAAAGAAAAAAATCAATATTGCCTTGTGATAGTGTCTTTGTCTTGTATTCTTAGGGTCAGGAGCAGCAGAAGAGCTGCAATAGCACGTGCTCCTAAAAGGAGCTGATAGCTGTGCTTTCATTTTTATTACCAGCCAAATCCTTTCCTCCACTTAATCACGGATATAGAATAATTTTTCCTCACCAAGCCATTGCAGTTTTTCTTTAGCCCATTTATAGTTACAGGTTTACCTCTGTATGGGTTTAAATTGCTGGCTGTGCACACGAAATCTGTCTTTTAAATCTTTTGATGCTACTGCTTCATAGGCTACTTAAGTTACTAAATATAAACTTAGCAGTGGTCTGCTGACATAATAAGACTAATGAGAGATGATTGAAAAATGCAGGCAGCTGTAGGAGTAGCTGGGTAGTTGGAGTGGGGAATGTTAGCACTTAATGGAAAGAAGGAGCAGTATTTTCATCTCCATGAAGTGTCTTTAATGACACTTTAAAGACCGCTTTGAAGCGCTTTGAAAATCCAAAGAGAGAATAGTTTCCTGTAGTTTTAGGTAGGCTGCAGTTCAAATACCCACTATTCATACTACAAGTACCGTTGAAATATTTTTTTTTTTTTATTAATTCCAGCTGCGGTACTAAGAATTTGAAGGGTGAGAGCTGGGGAGTGCAGTGTTGGTGTTTGAACAGAATGTGACAAATGGGTTAGACGAAGCAATGGCTCATTAGCGCTTTTCAGCAGTCTCTTAAAGTGGAAAAGGAAACAGATGAATACGATGGAGAGAACAGCGTCCTCATTCCCCTTCAACTAGGTGTTCGGGTAATGCTGTGTTTGAGTGTGGTTTAGTTACAGAAGGGCCTCACTTTGCTTCTTGAGGAAAAGCAGGAATCCATGTTAAAGGAAATATATTTATTATATTTTGTTTCATCTGCTTGGCCTAAACTCTGAGGGGGGGGGGGGAAAAAATTTGTTTCCAAGAAAAATTAAGGTCAGAAGCTCCATTTTTCTCACCTTCGGTTTTCCCAGCCAGTAGGTAAGTGACAGGATTTCAAATTAATTTTAATATGTAAGAGAAGGAGGTCTGTAGGAAGAATTCTGACATATCCCAATTAGCTTGGAGTCAAAAAGGCAAGAATGTATGTAGAAGATTCAGGCTTAAGGACTGACTCCTTTGATGCCAGAGCGTGAACCCTGGCCATGGCCGAGCGAATACTGTGTGGACAATCCCTCGCACTGCAGAAGTACTTGTAGCATGTCAGGGAGCAGTGGGAGAGAGGGGAGCCGGCTTTGCTGAGGTAGTGGTGTTTAATTAAGCACTTCATAAGGTCTTGGATCATGTTTGCATGGTGTATGCAGTTGCTGGTTGTTCTTTTGAGGGCACTGAGGGTGTTCTAGATTTGTACCGCTCAAAAGAATTTAGAATCTGGTCCCTTCCCTTGCTTTCTCTATGCTTGTTTTATATACAAGCATATGAAAGAACTAACATACAAGTTCAGACTAGAGGTCCAGAAAGCCCAGTCCTGGCAGCGGTCAGCAACATATGCTGGGGTAGATAAGAAACAGGCACTCCTTTTTCTGGCATATGCTCCCAGTTCCTGGCAGCTTTTCGTGATTTGGAGACTTCCTGGTGGCACTGGTCAGGTCTCCAGAAAGGATGTAAATCTCTAGGGCTGGAGTCCATCCCTGGGCTCCTTCCAGACTGCGTTGTGCTTGTGAGTCAAAAATAAAAAGTAGTACTTTCTTGTGTACACAAAAAATAATTTATCTTAGAGAACATAGTGCATGAAATATTATAAATAAAAATAAATAGTTCTGTTCAGTGCATGCAAGGACTTTGAGTATTTACTTCACTTCTTTGGTCTCCTTAGAAACGTACAGTGAGGCAAATTATTCCTACTCTGACACAGTAATTTTTCATGTATGTATTTCATATTTCTCACAGCTTTTCTACTATGCTTTTAAAATAAATGTACTTAAAAATATCTCTGTTAAGTGTACATCTGAATTTGGTCTGATGTTCTAAGAAAAATTAAATATTTTTACCCCTTTTGACACAGTTCATCAGCCAATATTCAGGACCTTGTAGGTTGCTCCCTACAAGGAGTAATTATTTAACAGGTTTTAAATAATACCTACAGCCTCCAGTTTCTCAGAATACCAGAGAAATTTAGCAACAGGAGCTGGGTTCCAGTTTGTCTTGGATCTGTGGGATCTGTGTGCTCTCTTGATTTCAGTCTTCTGACTGTCTTCCACGTTTAGGCTACGAGTATTTTCCTGACCCCTTGGTTTCTCTGCTTCTTTCTACCTGTCCCTGTAATGTTACTGGGCTACATTTCCCCTGCTCCCCCTCTCCCTTGGTTTCTTTACGGCAATATCGTAGCCTCTGTGTTTGAGTTTCTGTCCCAGGCAGTCCCTTCCGTGCCCCAAAGAGCCTAACTGCTACCCACTATTTCCTGAACGAAGGGTGCTTCTCACACCCACCAGCCTCAGGGAGGTTTCCTTCAGTCCGCCAGCCTGACAAATAATATCTTGATCTGAGGTAATACAGGGAGTGTCCCACAGGGTTCATGTACATATGGACCAAGTTTCTAAAAAACATTGTTCCTAAAATGAGATTAATTGGACAAAGGAAACCATATCCTGGTGAGAGCTGGACTGGTCCTGGCTGGCTGAGAGGGACCCAGCAGCAGCCTGGGAATGCCTGGAGGGGAGAGGGGAAGGTGGTGGATCCAAACCCCCCTGGAAAGGGGCAGGTGGTAATAAGGCCACAGCTTCAGAGCTTCGAGCTGGACCCTGGGAAAAGGTTTTTCAGCAGAGGGTGATGGAGTGTGGGAAGAGGCTGCCCAGAGGGGTGGGGAGTCTCCAGCTTTGGGGGTCTGCGAGACTCAGCTGAATAAAGCCACAGCAAACACAGTCTGGTTTTGTGCTGCTCTGGGCAGAGGGTTGAACTGTGCAACCCCCAGAGCGTCCCTTCCAGCCACCCTCTCTGTGAATCTCTACCCAGCTGAATCATGATGAGAATTTCGTACAGCTTGATAAAATAAAAAAAAATTTAACCTGTGATTCTTCTGCAAGTAACTGTCTACCACTGGCACACATGTGCTCAGACTGGGTATTCCTAGTCAGCAGGACTGGGGGGCAGCGCGTGCAGCCTACGCAGCCTTTCTGTTTCTCGGTGAGAGCAGGACTGGGACTGCCCCAACGGCTCTTTCTCATCGGCAACCAGTATAATGAGTCAAAGCTTGTCTTGTTTAAACCAATCTATCTGCCAGTTGTTCCCCAAACCGTGCTTAAATAAAGGGAAAAAGAAACTACTTTCTCCCTGTGCTGTTTTCTGTGTGCTGTAGGGTTGTGATGTGGTTAGAAGTAGCAAATCCACTTGTTCGCAGTCCCCAGCCAGGTAGTGAGAAACTGGAGGCAGATGGGCTGGGTGGGCATGCATTTAGGTAGGAACAGTCATTTTAGACCAGAGACTTAGTGATACAGAACAGATTCATACCATGACTGGCATCAACCTAAACAGAGCTGTGCTGTGGAGTTTGTGTGTGCCAGCAGCTGAGCTGGTGCTGCAGGGGCAAAGGGGTCTCCAGTGATGACTGGGGTCTGCATGTCTTCAGTGGCAATATCTGTTTGAGCTGTGCATATTAAACCTCTCCAGAAAGTCTTAACTACTCGCAGATAGTCTTCCTTTTCTTACATAAACTGCTGAGCTTTTATTTAGATGAGACCAAAATTTTCAGAAAGTATCTTGGATTTTTTTGGTAGGTTTTGCAGGAAAATTAGAAAATTAGAGTTCTATCCTGCGTGCTTCTGAACTGATATCATTGTGAATCTGTTGTGAATTAGCTGCAAAGCTGATGGCTTCCAGAGTGGCTGCTTACCCAATGTGAATATAGTTCACAGTGCCTTTTTTTTTTTCCTCCCCCCCGAAAATTTTACCAGTTATTGCTATTTACAAAGCAGGAACTGGAGCTTTCATTCAGCACCGTGCCGTTGGCTGGGCAGCTGGAGAGGATGCAAACTGGGTGGCTGAATTCCTGAAACCCATTTCTGGGCAGACTCCGTGCTCGACGTTTTGCAGACACTATGGGCTGCATCTCTGGGAATTCACGCAAATGAGAGGAAACAGTCACCAACTTTGATTCCTTTTCTTTGGTTCTTCACATCTTTTCTTTGTGCCTGTTCTGTGCTGTGCCTCCTTGGTCTCTGCCCTTCTCACGCAGTCTCACTGTGTGGAGAATATGATCCTGCTGAAACACAGTGGTGTAAGGGAGGCACTTATCCACGTTTTGGCCCCATTGGAAGGCAGGGCCGATCACATGTGCTGCCTGAAAGGTCACTGTTGGCTGTTTATGACTCTGGTAAGATCCATTGCAAATCACAAAGATAAGTAAAATTAAACATGAGTGATACTGAGATGGATTTGGACTGTAGATGCTTTAGAATGTGGTGGTACTTAAAGCTTTAAAATGAGTATCAGTCTTCCAGCACGTGAATGCTTTTTGTTGGTTTTGTGTATTTTGCAGTAAGCTTTATTTTCATTACTGGAGAACATTTTTACATCACCTTTTGAATATGCTTTTCTTTGTTCTGCAAGTTTTTAGCATAAGTTTCCATCTGTATTACCATTTTCCTTATTTTTACTATGTTTTTTAAACTTGATTGAAATCTGTATTACTTAGTCTCTGGTGGGTGTGGGTCTCGTCCCTCAGACTTTCTGCTAACCAGCTCCCGTTGATGTTGGTGGGAACTCTTTAGAGAAGGCTTGCAGAAAACAGCCGTATAATTGAATCCATCTACCCCCCTCATGAAAAACTCCGGTCCAATGCTCAGTCATTATGAAAACTGCTCAAAACAAATCGAGTAAAAGAAGAAACAGAGCTGAAAGAGACCACCCAAAGTACTAGAACCAAAATAAGCATTATCCCTCTCCTTTTCCTTTATTCCAGAACTTGTGTCCATACTCCCACATCTAGGAAGAGGCAAAAAGACCACAGTTATTAATTGCCAGAGATCTTCTATAATAACTTTTTTTTTTTTGAATGTTGAAAAGGGATGTTTGTGAAAAGCTGCTCTGTAGCAGCCATCCCCACGAGAAGAAAGGCAAAGGGCTCTCCTCTTTGTGTTGTTGATCTGCAGCAATTTGGTATTAATCTGTCTTAACAAAGCAGTCACATTGCAGTAGAACTTGCTGTTGTGGATGTTAGGTTGTTCCCACATGCTCTGTCTACCATCTGCTTGGTGTGTGGAGCCAAAGTTCCTCCTTTTTCTGTAGGCATTCAGAGCCGTTTACTTCATAAGGCGGTGTCAGGATGAATGACAGGAAATTAAAGCTGGATTATTTAGCCTTGGAAAAGTGTACAGAACAATACATTACTGAAGAATGCCCAGTTGAACAAACTAAAGTAAACGAAAGAAACTGCAGGTGGTCTAATCTTTTCTCCATGTACTTGGCCATGACTTCCCGTTCATGGAGAAGGCGAAGATGCCAGCTCTGAGCAGCGATCGTCGCAGCTTGGTCCGGTGTCTGTTGTGCAGTTTTTTGACACAGATAATGGGACTCAGATAACAGAGTGACTGCATGGTTTTGATTACAATGGGCGTTTGTCAGAGATGTCTTTGAAACAGCTGAGAGGAAGTTTTGGCAAGAACGCTGTCACATAAACATGGTTTTTAAATAGTCGTAGGTTGTCAGTGATTTATCTCTGTGGGTTCTGTCCAAAGCATGGAAGCTCAGTGGCTCTTTCCCAGGGAATGGAGGGAGAATGTGGTTGGCTTTCCAGGCACAAAACAGAAACAGTGAGAGGGTACTGAAAGATTCGGAATCGCTGGTTCCCAGTGGTTTTGACACGCAGTTAAGCTACTCTTACCATTTATTGTGGTCACACACTGCCATTAAACTTCAGGCACGGTTCACAATAGCTCTGTGGAAGAGCTTCCTACCACCTTCCATCAGTTTGAGGAGCACCATCAAACCAAAGCACCTGAGGACTTGGTGTCACAGGAGCGGCAGGGACAAATAGGGGTAAATGCAGGCTACCAGTTATTTAGTAAATATTTTTCCAGGTGCAGTCAGCATCTGGTACATCAGAACAGCAGTGCTGCCATGAAGAGTTGGGAATGTCCCCTGATTTCACAGAATCATCCAGGTTGGAAAAGCCCTTGAAGATCCTCCAGTCCAACCATTAACGTCACACTGACCGTTCTCAACTCCACCAGATCCCTCAGCTCTGGGTCAACCCGACTCTTCAACCCCTCCAGGGATGAGGACTCCCCCCCTGCCCTGGGCAGCCCATTCCAACGCCCAACAACCCCTTCTGGACAGAAATACTTCCTAAGAGCCAGTCTGACCCTGCCCTGGCGCAGCTTGAGGCCATTCCTCTTGTCCTGGCGCTTGTTCCTTGATTCAAGAGACTCATCCCCCCCTCTCTGCACCCTCCTTTCAGGGAGTTGTAGAGGGCCATGAGGTTTCCCCTCAGCCTCCTCTTCTCCAGACTAAACCCCCCCAGTTCCCTCAGCCGCTCCCCATCAGACCTGTGCTCCAGACCCTGCACCAGCTCCGTTGCCCTTCTCTGGACACGCTCGAGTCATTCAATGGCCTTTTTGGAGTGAGGGGCCCAAAACTGAACCCAGTCATTGAGGGGTGGCCTCACCAGTGCCGAGCACAGGGGTAAGATCCCTTCCCTGTCCCTGCTGGCCACGCTATTGCTGATACAAGCCAGGATACCATTGGCCTTCTTGGCCACCTGGGCACCCTGCTGGCTCCTGTTCAGCCGGCTGGCAATCAACCCCCCCAGGTGTCTCTCTGACTGGCATTTGAGTAGGAAAAGAGAAGGTACCATTCTCCATCTCTTTTTTTTTTTTTTTTTTTTAATTTTGTTTTTTTTTTTTTTTTCCCCTGTAGGAGTCAAGGTCAACCATCTTCAATCCTTTTTTACTGCTGAATTCTAGTCCTTGGTCATACCCAGCTTAGAAGTGGCACTATGAGGAATACTGAAAAACTGTAGAATCTGAAACAATTTGATTTTTTTCAGGAAAATTCCTTTTTAAAGCCTGTAAAGCCACTCATTGCTTCACTCCTTGCACAAGAAAACAGTCATAGTGGGGTAAGGAGGGATGGGGAGAGCAGGTGAAAAACTTGAACCAAGTTTTAGCTGAATAGTTTGCAACAAAGCTGTGTGTGCTGCTAGCTAGGATTGCTGCTGCGGAGCACAGCGGTCAGGGTGGTGATGGCTGGAGGAATGCCTCCTTAGAGCTGGCCTTCCTCTTCACCTCAAGCCTCTCCTAGCTCAGCTGTGGCTGCGCTGTGGTTTACGGTGGGAATGTATTCTGCGGCGGCTGGTGCCCAGGGGTTTTGAGGGAGTCGGTAGAGAAGTCCGAGAGCCCCCGGCTCTCCCTGGCCGACTGGATACTGTGCAAGTGGAGCTGCACAGGTCCTTGCCCTCCTGTCTCTGTACAGAGCCTATGCTTCACTGCTGGGAAAATGGGGCAGGGACTGGACTGCAGAGGTAATAAATGCCTCTTGGAACAGGGTGCGAAGGAAGTTTAACTTAATTTTTGCCAGACCGCAGCTTGATTTATGCGTGAGGCTTGATTTCGCTGTTGCCAGACCTTTTCACTTTCCATTTCTTTTCAATATTGTCATGGGAAAAACAGCCCTTGCCGCAAAGCTCGAAGTGTCTTCTTCCTGTATGATCAAGAGGGTCAGTCCCTATGGATTTCTGAGACTTCTTTGGTCTAAATGCCAACATACGATGTGTCAGGTAGAACTGTACGTAATTGCTCCCTTTGATTCTTTTAAGTTTCTGAAAGTCTGATGTAAATGGTAAGTACTCTCTACTAACTGAATATAGGTAGTTAATAATTAGTAGTAAATATGAGTGAATTATTACCTATGCTTACAATCTCTTTCTCCTTTAGTATACACAATTTCCAGAAGGTCCAGAATGTCAGCAGTGTGCCCGTGTATTTGTAGTTCATCTTGGTTTGAAGTTTTGTGGACTACTTCCCTCTTGAAAAATTAAAGTGTATCATGATGGTATTCTGTGAAAGACAATTTCTGGAATATACTGGAGCATTAGTTTACAGCGATCTAGCTACATTTGTATAGTTTTTGCATTCATTTATTCATATCTTCAAAGAGAAAAAAATTACCTGTTGAAGTTTTAGTGCAAATAACCTCTCGTTCATGTATTTCATGAAATGAGAAAAAGAAATTCAGAGTTGTATGGAGTTTGACAGAAACCTGGAAGTTACTAATAAATCATAGAAGTGCTGTGTGCTTGGCATGCCTCGCTGAGTGCAGGAGACCTCCCACGTCTGTCGGATTCCAAAAGGTCCTTTTGACAGTTTTATGAGGAATGCCAAGGAGATGGGCAGGCAGTGAGTCACCCGGAAACGCTCATCGTCATTTACCCCTCCAAACCCTCTCAAATAACTCACTTGAACAACACATGCCAGAAATTATTGGAAAGCCAACAACTTAAATAATTTAGATCTTTCTAAGAAGCCTTAATTTCTAGATCAGCTTTTACCTCCTGTATGACACTGTGCAAGGTGTTTTGTGAATATCTGTGATGAATAATGTATCTGTTAAAAGTCAACAAACATTCGCTCCATTCAAACTTCAGAAACTTATTTGACACTAGTTAAATAGACATTGCTACAGAAGTAACCTTAAGCTGTGAATTCTAGGGGCTTTGTAATTATAAGGGGTTTTTTTAGTTGCAATACTGTTGTATTGATTTCTTTAAACAAATTTATCAGTAAGTTTAAAAATGTTTATATTTTATAATTCTCATCTCTTTCTACACCATTTTGTGATGAAAAACTCTGGGGAATGGAAAACACGCATGAATATTCACTTTTTTATATATATTATGCAAATAATGTCAAGTGTAGAAATGCTTGTGAATCTCTTGTGATCACACTCTATGAAAAAATGAGAGTGCTGGTTGCAGATTCCCCAGCTTCATGTAATTCTACAGCTTTGAACTAAATTATTTTTCAGAAAAATGTATTTTATTCAAAGAAGAACATAAGATATTCTGTATTTTTTAAATATTTCAGCGCAGCAGTACGAGGACTGCTCTCTTCTTTCTTCCCATGCTGCACCCTCAGAAGGAGGCCCAAGTGCTTGGGACATGAGCCACGGGTGTGCTAGATACAGAAGGGTTCCTGGGCAACCTCCAGCTTTCCTGGTCCAAGCCCAGGCGTTACTGTGGCTCCCTTTTCCTCCACCCCCACTAGCAGCACTTTATGAAAAAGTACAGTTGCAGAATTGTAAAATTATTTTAGAGATGATACCACTGTACTGCTACTAGAGGAGGTTTTGTTCTCTAAGTGTCTTTTTTTAAGTCTCCCAAGAAATTATCATAGTGTCATTTGTGGGTTCACTTCTTCAGTAGCATCAGTGAGAAGAATCTGGGGGTTTGTGGTGTTCTGCTGGTTAATGCAGAAGTACTGGCGCATCCATAAAATCGGCAAAAATAAAGGTAAGCTCGTGGCTTTGTCTGGCCAGTGATTAAGGACCTATTTTTATTTAAATAGTGGGCTTTCCTGATGCTGAATTATTTTTTGAGGACAATCAGTCACCCAGTGATAGGCAAAGCTCTTAAATAGGGACTAAAAATCCCAGACCCTTTTGGGGAAAAGCAATTGGAGCAAATTTACATCACATTTTCAAGGTAAGGTGAATTTTTGTGTACATTTGGCTGCTCTGTGTGCGCTAACTGCTGTTGCGTTTTGAGGGAAAACCTTGGGGTTTCTTCCACTTCTGTATTTGCTGCAGTGTTCTATCGTACGTTTTTTTCCGTGTAGCTTATGGTGCTGCCTTTTTTGTAGCAGCAGCTTTGATTTTGGGTCATTCTTATGTTTTATTGAAAGCCAGCTCTCCTTGTTCATGAATATACTTAGCTATGTTCGTTAAGATGAGAATCAGATTAAAGTATGTGCTGTTATGTCACTTTATAGGGCTTCAAATCTTGAAGTTATGACTATGCTTAGGATTTTTTTTAAAAAAAGGATAATATTATGCCACACAAAACTAGATGAGATTTCTTGGATATATAACTGTTTAATTCAGACTTCGCAACTTTCTTATTTGTTATTGTGTTCTTGAGCCAAAACCGTCTAAGACATGACACTAAGGGATTTCAAGTCAGCGTTTAAAATGAGCTTTCACCTGCAAGCAAACAAACAGATTTAGTTACAAGCGGTGAGAACGTTTGTTCTGTTCTGACCAGCCTGTGTTTCTGCACAGCACATGCTTGTAACCTGCGTGCAACAAAATGCTTGGGTGCTGTGCTGTGAGGACAGACTGACGGCGTCTGTCCTGCAAAGCCCTGTTGGGAGAGAGCTGCCTCGCTTGGAGGGGTGAAAGCTCATAAATCACAAGTGTTACATTGTCTGCTGGGAGTGAATTTGTCACGTTTTCATTTACGTGAGACTGTGCAGAAGGAGTGATATTTAACACTTCTTTTATCTTTGCTCAGTATTTTCTTTGGAAGTCTTTTTTCCAAGTGGAGGAAAAAAAAAAAAAAAGAAGATAATTAAACTGATTGTACAGATGAAAAGAACTGGGATATATACCGGAAAAAAGGCAGTGGCTGACTGAAACTGATAGGTGATGTGTTCGGAAAGATAACATTTGGCTAAGAGAGTCTAAGACAAAATACATAGTACCCTTACGTCAGCGTCAATGTTTTAAATGAAGTACCATTAGCAGATTATTTTCAAGTCTGCCTTCCTGCATGCTTTTGCTCTCAGCATTATGTACAAACTGTATGATTTAAAGCAGTCCGTATTTACATTTGGTTGAATTTGATGTTTCCTGGTAGGATTAAAAAAACCCAATAACCAGTTTCTTACTGTAAAGCCAATCTCTGCTAGTGTATGAACAGAAATTGGAAGGCTGTTCTGAAGCGGGCAGTGGTGTAACAGCATTCCGACCTTTTCAGTCAAAGTAATTTGTTATTCTTAAGAAAATATAAACAACTGGCTTATATGGTTTGTAAGCAATGAGAAAACAATTCAAATATTACAAATCATAAACCCATACTTTTCAGAGATGGCTGTTTTGCGTTGTTCAGAGGCAGTGCTGTGATGTACTGCTTTGCCTGTTTGAGGTGGGAGTGAGGAGCTACATGTCTGCGATGCAGGTAAACCCCAATATGTATAAAAGTGATTTTTAGTATAAATACAGACATGAAACCCATGTTTTTGTTTCCAGATTTAACAAATCAAGTAGAGACAATTGGACTGAAGCTTCAGAAAGTAACAGCCGAGATGGACCACTACAAAAAGCTGTTAATGTAAGATTTCTGTTGGCTTCATTGTTTTGCCACTGCGCAGAAAGCTGCAACAGGGCACTTTTTTTTCAGGGCGTACTGCTTGTTGTGATGATTTGAGAAGGTTATGACCAACAGAGAAAATCTTCTATCTTCCTATTAAACGGTCTGTGTCTGTGCAAGCCGGGCTTTCTTCCTCCAGCTGTGTTTAATGATACAGCAAAGAGGAGGGTTAAGTCAGCTCAGTCCCGCATTTGATTTAACACACAGTGTACGATACATTTTGTGAAATCCGCATAACTTCTGGACTAAAAATGTATATGGAAAGTAGTATTTCACACTGTAGGTTTAGGATGGAGGGAAGAGTGCAGTAAAACAAATAAGAAACTTTAGTATTTAATCTGCGATTGTGATTTATTTGTTTATTCACCCCCCCAAATGCCAACTTGCTGTGACTTTTCTCCATGCACCAGTATGCTATTGCGGTTTGTAATTTTACTGTGTTGTGCGTATGCTTTCAAGTAAGCGTATGCAAAGCTTCAATTAATAGAGCAAAAATAGAACGTCACCAAACCCTGTCAGAGCTGACTGAAGCACGATGACTGAAAAGCGAGCACTCAGAGTGCTCTGTCTCCAGCCCCCCAGCCCTGGCTGCTTTCAGACGCCGCTGCTGCAGCCCACAGATTGAAGGGAGAGCAGAAACGAGTCCTCTGTCGAAACCTGAGGGAATAAGAAAAAAGATGCACCTCTTCTCAGATGTTGGTGTGCTATTGCACGCTGTTCTCCCGGGTTAATGTTTTAATGGCCACGCAAGGGCCATGCAGTGGAGCTGCCACCTTCCCCGCACCCCAAGCCTGCTCCCCATTGGCTTCTGTGGGAGCTGTATCAGGCACCCAAAACGGAGCCAGGTGAGCTCCAGGGTCCCCAGACACAGCGGGACCTGTGTTGTCACCTCTAAAAGCTGCAGGGTTTGGGATCTGAATGCTTCCCTGTATTTAAAATCCTCATTGCTTGCATGTAGCAATCATTCAGAAACAGCAGCACTTTATAACTCACTTTATAACACTTTATAATTCACTACTGAAAATAAAAATTACTGTTTCAAATATTAAGCTCACGAGTAATGAACTAGTACTGCCGTTATAACACTTTATAATTCACTACTGAAAACAAAAATTACTGTTTCAAATATTAAGCTCACGAGTAATGAACTGTAACTGCCAATCTGGAGACTAGCTATCATCAGTCTTTTTGTGTGCTTTCCTGAAATTTAGACAAGGATATGTTCTTTTATGATGTGTACTTTCGGTGCCAGTTCCTATATTCAGAGGGTCTGATCATAATGAAGTTGCAAATATTTGGAATGCTTAGCAACAAAGTATTTTAATGATAATAACAAGTATTGAGTATGAAAAACAGATTTCATGAACGCAGTTAAATAAACAGTAAAGGGTTTCCAATGTAATATTAAAATTTCAATGTAATATGGGTACAATTTAATAAAATAACATACTCTATATCTGTTTAAATGTAAATATGACGCTTAACCATGGTTATTAATTGGTGAAGTGATGACATAATGACAAGAAACCTGCAAAGTTTCCAGCCCTCTTACCTCCTAAATTGTTATTTGTTCATTTTTATTCACATCTTGAAACTTTCATCAGTGTTGTAAGATCTCACTTTCTTGTTTGCAACGTTAATCTTGTGACCCTAGGTTAGGCTGAGATTACATTGGAAGTGTAACTTCCAACTACTTAAAAATGTTAGCTAGAACTGGAAGAACTTTTTGTTCTCTGCCTTTTAACTGAAATAGAAAACGCAAGTTAGAGAATACATCAATAAATGATGTTTGGGTTACTGCATGAGTAAAGGCTATTGTTTCTTTGGACAATACACGGGTTTTTTTAATGTTTTCTTAGGGTGAAATCAACGGAACTTGATGTCTGTCAAAATGAACTGAAAAAAATGAAATATGAAAATGGAATTTCTGAGTCAAGGTAAATGCTGAAATTACGTTTCATAACATAATGTATGAATTTCTGAGCAGTGAGAGCAAAAATTGTATGAGTTTAATGCAGCTTTTATACAACCATTTTTTCTCCTATTTTTGTGCTCAAGTCACTAGGTTTAACTTCATAAGGAATATATGGGGTTTTGTCTAATATTTTATTTTCCAGGTACAAATTATTTCTGTCTATTTAGTTTCTGTCCATAAATGAGAATATAGTAACTATGATGCTGATACTTTTTTATTTCATCTGTAGACTGACAAAAGAGCTCAAGGAAAAGGAGGAATCTCTTCTGATTTGCCAACAAGTATGCAAACATTTACAGGAAGAAGTGGCTGAGAAAGAAAGGAAAGAAGAAGATCTAAAAAGAAGAACTGGTCGATCAGAAAGTGAGCTGGAAGCACTTAAAGCTCTTCTTAGACAAACAGAGGAAGAGGTGGTGATGTTGAAACAAGAAAGGTAATGGGAGCTGAGTCACCATGGGTGATCTCCTGTGACTGTACGTTCAGCCTAGGTTGTTGTTCTGAAAATTTGAAAATAAAACATTCCTCTTCTGCCAGATCCTCACTGTTACTGAAAGGGCAGATAGATTCTGCAGAGCACCAGAGGTGGTTTGTGCCGGCTGGGATGCGGGAGGAGAGGCGCCAGAACAAGGAGAGTGGCTGTGGCACTGGGCAGACTGGGAGAGACCTGCTGGTCCCAGCTCAGTGTTCTGAAGTGGCTGCCTTGCCTGGGTGCTCAGGACAGCCCTGCCCTGCCACTGCCTGCTCTCATCTCCTGCTTGTAGGACAAAGCTCTGAAAGCCTTGGCAGCCCTGAGAAAACGTCCTGAAATTTTGGAATTCATCAGATGGATTTTTTTAAAATTATTACAGTATAGACAAAACCTGAATGAAAAAGAATAAAAGAAAAAAGCCTATTAAAAAAAAACAAAAAAACAAAAACCAACAAAAAAGCCAAAAAGCCCTCCTTTGCAGTGCAGGACTTCAGCTCAAGCATAATGAAAACACCCATTTATTGCAGGTGTTCTAGCTGCTATTTGTTATGTGAGGCTTGTAGAGCTTAAATTCCTGTAATTTATGTTATTAGCAACTTGTAAACCATAACAATGCTATAAATATTGCAATATGCCAGCTTATTGGATATACTCTAGGATTCGGTGAAGGGTGTGGACAACTTCCCGCCAGTCTAATCTTTATTTTGAAAGTTCTCAGGTATCAATGAAGCTGCCATTTTCCCTGTAATTACTTTTCACATGTGGAAAATAAAGCACTGAGCTTCTGGGGATTGCCCTTCCTGGAATGGTGTCTAGTTTGAGTGCCTTTGTTTCAGACTTCTGTACTTACCAACCTAAATCCATATTTTTTTTAATTGATTTGAGTGTAATACTACATATCCAGTTTTATTCCTAACAACCACAGGCTTGTTTTTACCATTTAAACGTGTCCTACTAGTAAATTTTCAGTTACTGATAAATTAGCTTGTCTTTTATTGGCAAATAGGAAGTGCTGTCCCCTAATTAAGATATGGTGGTACGTGATTTGTTTGAATTGTGGACAATAGAAAATGTATTCAGAGAAGTGCCTTTTGGAGAAGATAAGCATTTTCTCAGCGATGTGCACCAAGAGACATTAAGCTGTTTTCATATTTAAAAGCTTTGAATATTCCCTGTGCTTTAGTACCTGCATGAAAAGATATTACATGTTAATTTAAGAATATTTCCCTTCTACTTAAACCCCAGATACACAGGTTGTTCCAGTTGGTACATTGCTAATAGTCTAAGTTACAAGAATTTAAACTCTTTAGGGCTTTTGCTCTATAAGCCTTACATAACAAACAGTAACTCTTAACAATAGAAAGCACTCAGTGGTTTTAATTCAAAACCTATTACGATTTTTAAATTAATGATAGTAATATTCAGAGTTCATCAAATGCAATTTCTGTGTTGTATTTAATGTTTTCAGCATTCTTCAGTTTTTCAGTGTTCTTCAAAATTTGACCTGAGAAATATTAAAAATATTTGAGGTTTAAGTACGTGTGTGTGTGTGGAAGAAAGATCAACTATAGTATTTTCTTTAAAACATAAAATTTGTAAAGCATGTGATAGCATTATGCAAATGTTAGGTAGTGATTACTGCTGTGCCTCCGGGCCTCAGGCAGGATTGCTGGGCTTACTGCACAGAATACTAAACTAAGAGGAAGAGACGAGCCTTTGCCACAAAGGACTTAATTGCAAGAAAATGGCATACCACCAATCTGGGCAGAGCACATATTTACATACGAGTTTTTGTGGTTTCTAGGGAGTTAATGCTGATTTCTCATCAGAACAGAACAGAGCAGCTGCAGGAAACATTAAGACAGAAGATGCGGAATGAAGATAACTGGAGGGAGAAGGTAATACTGGATGTGCAGTTGGCACCCTTTCGATTTCTTCTCTTTTTTTTTTTTTTTTGTTTTTTTCAGTTGGAGTCAGCTGTCACGAATGAGTACAGTAAGCCAGATAATTATCTCCTCAAGTGTAAACATGTCAGTAGTAGTCTTTGTGAAAGAGGTTCTAATGGGCGATCTCTCTACATAGGTTGGAACTGACCACAAAAGGTGTACTTAAATGTATATAAATGAGTGTTTACAGACTTGGCAGATGTTCAGGTCTGATCCAGACTTCCCAGGTTTCAGGATATTTATGAAGTGCCTGTGTTAGGAGTGCAGTCCCCTGGAAGCCAGGGTGTGAGGAGCAGGTCTGAACCCACTGAACCTCTGATGTTCCAAGCTCCTTGCTTTCCCCGTGTGCTCTGCAGGAGGGGGTGCAGCAGCAGGAAAAGCCCAGTCTAACGGGCTGTTGTCCTACACGAGCTCCAATGAGGTGAACATACAGAGCCCACCCTGTTCTCTGGGCAACAGTCTGGGTTATGAACCCTGATCCACAATTCTGCATGGGGAAGCACATCAGTGCCTGGATTTGTTTCCTGATGCATCTGTTGGCAGAGCATAGGAAAGCATATATTTAATATTGAGGTAGTTTCCCAGTAAAAACAAGGTTGGGCGTTGTTGGCAGGATGGAGAGAACACAGAGCCTTCCTGCTCGCAGGTTAGGTGAACTGAAACAGAAGATTGCGATTTGTAAAACAAATCTATAAAACATATAATAAGCAGATGAGCAAAACTGTCCTTTTCCTTAGAAGACAGGAGTTTGCAAACCAAAGCAGAGCTAAACAAGCAAGCTGTTGTGGCATGGTGATTCTGGAGCTCCCAGGAGTTGTGGAATAGCGAAAGGCAGCGGAGTCGTTAGCATGCAGCTGATGAGGAAGGTGGGGAGGTGGGTACCCTGGTACTGACGGCGGCTGTGAATGCCGGGGCTGTGTTCGTGCCATCCCTGGGACAGTTCTGCACTCGTGGCAGTAGGCTAGTGAAGAGGTAACGTGACAGTTCCACCCTTTCCAAGTCCTCTGTGAACGTGACGTTTGTTGTTTTGATACGAACCCATAGTTCCCACTGGTGTCAGGACAAGCCCCCCCATGTACAGAGAGGAGAATGACACCCCCAAATGAGCCAATGGGGGGCGCTAAGGAGCACCATGGGTGGGTGGAAGATTAAGGTTAGACTGAGGAATTGGGAAGGGAGACGTGGCAGCAGAAAGCAGGCATGGGGCTCCTCCATTCGCTTGAGCTGGGGGGACCTTACAGTAAAAAAGAGCTAAGGGAGTTGCATGGTGACAGTCCCAGAGCTAGAACGGGCCTCTCGGGTGTGAAAGGCTTCTGCTCTTTCTGCTGACCTCTTGCATCAACCATTCCTTTCAGGCAGTCACATCTCTGCCAAATAGGCTCCTGCTAATGACTCTGCTGTTTTGTTTTTTTTTTTTACTTGCCTTCCGTTCAAATCAGAGCAGTATGAAAATAAAGACTTCAGTGAAATTTACTGTGAAAATACCTCTGTATTTCATTAGAAAAGACGCTCCTACGACTTGGCTTCTCCATGAAATGGCCCATCCTTTTTTACTTTATTCATTGACTCTTACAAAAGCCTGCAAAACCACTTTCATACGCCTTCCCACCTAGGCTCTTTTGGTAATTGGATGATGGTTCCTTTCACAGTGAGGAGGAAGGGGAAGGTGGGAGGGAGAATGATACATGCATGCTCCTTTGTACATGCCCATTTCTCCTTTATTTAATGGAGTGAAGAAAAAAGAAATTAAGTAAAGGCTACAGATGAGAAGGATGGTTAAAACACAGCCAAGAGAACACCCCGAATTCAGGGGCTAACTGGCTTGTTTGGGGAACAGAGAGTGGGAAAGAGAGAGGAGGTCTAGTCCTGGTCCATGGATGTAGGATGCAATAGAATGAAAAGAGCTCAGACGCAGGGCAGCACACCCAGCTGTGCCCCCACCCTCAAAGCACCTTGCCGTGGCCGTGCCGGTGCTGGACATGTTGCACAGGTCTGTTCCACAAACGTAAACTCCCGTTAATGAGTGCTTTCTTGTTAGAAGGGTTTCCCACAACTACTCGCATCGTTAATTGGCATTATTACATTCTACAAGGTCGGGTTGTAATTTGTTAGTTGTCTTCTAGTATGCGCTTGGGTTTGGGGTCTTCTGTGGAAAAATATTTTCAGTTGATGTAAAAACTATATTCATGTGCCCAGTGTATGTGCTAATTGGATAGGTTTCTTAGCTAATTGCACAGCTGGTTGGAATGTGGCAATGCTGTTGCTCCTCATTTCTACTGGGCTTTGAGCAGCTTCACTGCGGAACGGCGGTCTCAGGAATCAGGACCTTTGGCTCTGCTCTGCAGGACAGATTGCTTTTTTTTGGAGTTTTGGGTCATAGAATCATTTAGGTTGGAAAAGACCTTTAAGATCATGGTGTCCAACCGTTAACCCAGCACTTCCAAGTCCACCACTAACCCATGTCCCCACGCGCCACGTCTATACGACTTTTAAACAACTCCAGGGATGGGGACTCCACCATTCCCCTGGGCAGCCTGTTCCCGTGTGACAACCGTTTTGGTGAAAAAATGTTTCCTAATATCCAGTCCAAACCTCCCCTGGTGCAACCTGAGGCCATTTCCTCTTGTCCTGTCGCTTGTTGCTTGGGAGAAGAGACCGACCCCCCCCTCTCTGCACCCTCCTTTCAGGGAGTTGTAGAGAGCCATGAGGTCTCCCCTCAGCCTCCTCTTCTCCAGACTAAACCCCCCCAGTTCCCTCAGCCGCTCCCCATCAGACCTGTGCTCCAGACCCTGCACCAGCTCCGTTGCCCTTCTCTGGACACACTCGAGTCATTCAATGGCCTTTTTGGAGTGAGGGGCCCAAAACTGAACCCAGTCATAGAGATGCGGCCTCACCAGTGCTGAGCACAGGGGTCAGATCCCTTCCCTGTCCCTGCTGGCCACGCTATTGCTGATACAAGCCAGGATACCATTGGCCTTCTTGGCCACCTGGGCACCCTGCTGGCTCCTGTTCAGCCGGCTGGCAATCAACCCCTCCAGGTCCTTTTCCACCAGGCAGCTTTCCAGCTGCTGTGAAGTTCTGAGCTGGAGACTCTAACTGGGTCTAACTTGGAGAGTCCAGCTGCCAGTGTCTTCCAGTGGGATTTGGAAAGCTGTTTACCATAAACAGCTGTAAGCGTGTAAACTTTGTTTTAATCTGCAACTTTTTCCCATGAGCACCAAAAAAAACCCCAAATGGAATATAAGACATTCTAAAAAAAATTTAAAATCTGTGAAGGAAAAATTGAAAATACTGTTGAACAATAACTCTTGACTTTTCTGACTTAAGCCTTACATAATTGGTGACTAAAATTACTGTCTTTTTCTTTTTTGGCTCACTACCTGATAAATGTCTGAAAGCATTATTTAGTCTCAGGAAAACTTTTGGACTACTAGCAATTAAGATCAGTTACATTTCTTTTAAAACTTCTTAAGCTCTCTGTCGCAGGATATAATTTTAGAATGAGGTCACACTGTCTGCATAATCACAATGTATTGTTCAACCTGACATTAAAACAAAATAAAGACTGCTACTAGGAAGAGAGAGCAATTACAGCTTTGGTATCACAGCCATTAAAATGCAGTGAAAGCAAGTGCTCTAAAAATGTTCTCATCAGACAAAAGAATCAGAAATGTGACAAAGTGACAAAGTTATCTTGGGTCAGTGTGCCATTGCATAAGGATAAAGTGTTCTGGTTTTCTATTTAAAATACAGATAAGCCCTAAATTGTTTTAATGGAACAACAAGAAAAATCTCTTTTACAAAAGATTTTAAGATTGATGTAAACATTTGTTATATGGATTTTTTCAATAGTAGTTAATGAGGGGCATGTAAGTGGTTTTAAAGCAATTAGTTGCCATTATGCTTGCTTTGAAGATCAACTGCCATTTTATTTCCTGTTCTGGTTATCAGCTTTATTAGCTTCAAGTGTTAAATGTGAAAAATGCTTGTACAATCTTCAAAATTAGCTCATTTTTTTATACTGCCTTTATTTTTTTTTTAGTCTTTGTAATCAAGTAGCCTCCAACATATGATCTGCTTTTATAATAATATGCAGAGTTAATAAATTTGTTTTTCTGTGCTTCGAATCCTAACTCCCAGATCTAATAATGTAGAAGATGCATCTATAATAATAATGATAACAACAATAATAATCTGCTTTGAGGATCTTACAAATAGATCAGTTTTAACCTAAACCTTAGTGGGGGATTTGTGCCTATTCCATGCCCAGAATTGGGTATATTTTGGTTGAAAAAATAATGCAAATATTTCCAGTTTATCATTTCCCCAAAACAGTTAGCAGGATTTGTTGTACTTTTGCTCATAATTAGTGTGTGAAATTAGATAATTGTATTTAAACTCATTCTGGGCTTTTCTGCTTTTAATAATTTTAAGTAATTAGGCTAGCATCGTGCATGTTTAATGTGCCTTTCATATTCTTTCAGCGTGCTACAATTAAGTCCATTAGAATTCAGCCTGCAGAAATGTAATATTAGCATACTGGTTTAGGAAAACTATTATTCAAAATACAGCCTTCAGTATTTCCTCCAGAATCCAGGCTTTTATCTTCAGGAAATGATGGCTGAATTTTCCAATTTGAATTTATAGCGTTAATTATGTGAGATATCTTAAGGACCGGGATTTTCTACCCAGCATTTGAAACTCTCCCTTTCGTTTCTCGGCTCTTTTTGCCCAGAGCCTGTCCCACACACATACCATCAGTGCTGGCTTGTCCGGACCCTGAAGCGAGCTGGAGCTGCTGAGCCATGGAGCCTCGCTGCTCCCTGGAACCTCAACTCAGCGATGGGGCCAGCAACAGCCCGGTGTAGCCAAGCTGGCCCAGCCCCTTGTCCAGCTGAATCTTAAAAGTGTCCAGCGTTGGGGAACCCACCACAGCCCTGGGGAGATTATTCCAGTGGCTGATTGTTTTCAGCGTGAAAAATTTTCCTCTTGTGTCCCATCGGAATCTCCCCAGGAGACTTGTACCCATCACCCCATATCTTTCCCTGTGACTCCTTGTACAAAGGGACTCTCCATCTTCTCTGTAGCCACCCTTCAAACACTGGCACATGGCGATAAGGTCTCCCCTCAGCCTTCTCTTCTCGAGGCTGAACAAACCCCCTTCTCTCAGCCTTTCCTCACATGGTGCCCAGGCCTTTGATCATCTTTGTGGCCCTTCTCTGGGCCCTCTCCAGCCAAAGCCTGTCATTTTGCTGCATTTGAAAATAATAATGAGCTGAGTTTTACCTCCAGAGCAAATGCTTCCAGCAAAACAATCTATTTTAAGAACCAGCTAAGGATTTTGTAATTTTGTGTTTTCGCAGTGATTTAGCGTGAAGTTCAACTCCCTGAATTAGGCATCTTAGCACCGTTTGAGACACCACAGGGCTTGTGAGACACTTTCCCAGGGCTGGCGGCTGCGGAGCAGGAGCCGTCCGTGCCAGCGGGAGCTTTCCCTCGCCGGGCTCCAACGGTTGCAATCGTTTGGATGTGTTTGTTCAGCGCCCAGAATCTCAGTCTGCCAAATTTCACATCATTTCATTTACGGCGGTGTGGAATGTGAAAAATATTTTAAGATGAGTTGCTACATATTGTTAAAACACACTTGTTCCCTAGATGGAAATTGATCTGGCTAAAGGGGAAGCACGACACAAAGAAGCAATTCTTAAAGTCAAGGAAGAAGCGAGAGTGGAACTAGACATTGAGAGACAAAAGCAGCAAGAACTAATCACAAAATATCAGAGAGATCACGAAGAGCTCCAGAAGAAGGTGTGTAACACTCCAGAGAAAAGTTTTGTGGGAGTAGGCACTGTAAACTATTGAAAAATGGTACATGAAGGAATAAAACCTTTATGTGTAGTCCTGTATCTAGATGATACAATATTTTTTCCCAGTCTTAGTATATGACATATTTCTTTTTTTTTTTTTTTGATGGAACAGGCTAAAAAGTAGCTATTCTAGTTAAAGTTAAATGGCATGGAAGTTTTTTCTTTTCTCACATTTTCTCTACTAAGTGTTCTTCTATGTCCATAGACTGTAGTTGTTAATTATTTTTAAACTGACATAATAATTTTTAAAAGCTTTGGACTGTTTCAGACTGTGACAGATTGTCACAAAACCATCCATGTTGTTTTCTCCCTTCCCAAATTAATTCAGCACCAATGGGATAAGGGCCAGTGGCCAGTTAATGGTGTTCGTGGCTGTACTGGTGGCTGCATCACATGCAGTTGGCTACTCCCAGCTACCCAGACCTACCGTTTTTGACGTTTTACATAGAAATTGAAAATTGTACCTATAACCTTAGTTTTGAAAAGATTTGACACATTTCTTGAGAATTCAGGAAAAATAAAAAAAATCTGATGAAATTATTTTGTTATTTAAAATTTGTTACATTACACAGTGTTGTAAAGAGCTGAAAATAATAGTTTGGCTTAGTTTACTTTACAAATATTTGACTATGATTTTAAAACCCTGAAGAAATACTGGGTTGAAGTATTTTTTATGTTTATTTCTCTGTTTGGTCTTGGACATACTAATTAATCTCTCTGTTCTGAATGAGTTTTGATTAATTTACAGCTCTCTAATATCCTTTGAGGGCATTATGTAAATTCAAAGCATTTTTTTTTTTGTCTCTGAGGACATGCATGTTTACTTTTCTTTTTTTTCCTGAAGTCAACATTTATCTGATACTTAATTCTACGTATCTAACGATATCCACTGAATGTAGATTAATGCAATTTTTGTCTAATCTATTGCAGATACCAGGATTAATATCCAGTGCCACCAACAGCTTAAGGATGGAGACAGAAATTCTTGAAAAGAAGCTACAAGATGCCCAGATCAAACTTGCAGAGAAAGATGAAGATAAGGAAAAAGAAATTCAAAGCCTTAAAAGACTAATTACTGAACTTGAATTTCAGCTGACGATGGAAAAGAGCAATAATGAATCATTTCTGGATAATATGAGGAAAGAAATTAAGCACAAGTCAGATGAACTGGAAAAATTAACCCAGGAGAGGACACAGCTGATTCACAATTTGAGTCAAGTACAAGAGGAGGTAGGAGCATGACAGAGGAAATGCCTTGCTATTTTTACTTAGAGACATGTGATTTCTAAAATCATTCAAAGCATCTATATTTCAAACCCTGATATGTACTGGTTTAAAACCCACTGAAATGAAAAGATTTATAAAACAAGTCCATCATAATTTCATAACTACAATGTGTCACAAAATATGTGATATTTTTAATTGAACAAGCACTTAAACTAGTATTTTATTTTTAAAAAAATATATATTTTTCAAGTCCTGCAAGACATTTGTTTCCTAGTCTCTACCCTCACATAACGCTATGTAAATGTGAGTAAACAATAAAACACTCTTCATGTTTTTAAAGTAGAAGACATGGGCATTTCTCATTCTTAGAACCAGATAGCAGCAATTCTCCCAGTAATCTTACTTATTTTGGAAATAATTTGTAAGAAACCCCTTTGTACTGTCGATAGGAATGAGAGTGGGCACAGTCCTGGTCTGCATGGCTTCTGGGGCAGAGGTTGCATCTTTTACTCGTGGGAGTATGCGTGTGCATGCTGCCATGCTAACGGGGACGTGTCCCACCTCCCACCAGTAAATCCACTCTCTGTAACACAGGAATGCATAATAATTAATCAAATGTGAAGAGAAATTTGACTGATGCATATTCTTACGACAAGCATTTGCTGAATGTTTGGAATATAATGGGAAGGGAGGAGAGAGCTGTACTGCTTTAGGTGTGAAAACAGTGAAGTCAGGGACTGTAGATAAGATTAGACTGGAATGTCCAAAGCAATTAAGTGGCAGAAAAAAAAGGGTAAACAGTGAAAATAAAACTCTTCAGAATTAATTAGGGCTTGGGTTGGTATTTATTTCTTGCTTGAAGAAGGTTCACAAACACTGTGTTAGCGAAATTAAAACGATGTTGGCAGTCCTTCTGTCCCGTACCTTTGGAAAAGGCTCTTGGAAAGACACACCACACCCTCTTTGAGTATTGGTGCAGCTCTTCAGCAGGGGAAGGAACACACTGTTATCCTCAAGCATGAGGTTCCACCTGCTCTGCTTATGTTCTGAGTTTTCCCCACTCTGAAACAGAGTTCCTCCTCTAATGTAATTATATTAGGAAATGGGGAGATAAGAGTGGTTGAAAATTGAAACTGCTTTTAAGATAAACTTCCTCAGATTTGCAGGTAACACTTCCCAAATCATTTCATGGACTCTCAGTGACCATCTGAGTGGCAGGAAAAGTAACCTCTAACTTTCTTTCCTTAAGCTGTCTGCAGAGTTAGATATTCAGAGAATAAGTTATTTTGGATGTTTACATCTCTCCCACTTCTGCTTCTGCACGTGGTTATGTTTCTTCTCCAACAGCTCCTTCGCTTGCACTTGGCACAGAGCTTAGACAGCCTGAGCAGAACTTCTGTGTTTCCACTCTACATCTGCTACAGATGCTTTGACTAAAGTAGAAGCTTAAAATCTAAAAAAATTGGTCAGCAAAGGACTTTTCATTTCTCCATCATTTTTCCAGTTTTGACAGGAACACACTTGCAAAAATGTGATAGTTTGAGTAACCTCTTGGCTAAACAGAGCTTACCACCTTCCACTTTAGTGGGAACACACTTCTGTGCTCTGACTTTACCGACACCAGTATTTGCTCTTCAAAATGTCAAAAAAGTGCTATTGAGATCATCTTTCCTACATGCTTTCTTCCCTGTATACACCCACTGTCATACTTACATAGAGAATTTCAAGTACAAATGTCTATCCTCACTTCAAGTGCATGACCTGACCCGGCATACAGCTCATACTCTTAGCACCGACAGCTCATACTCTTCACCAACAGAGAAAAGTTTATGTCCGGGCAATGAGGTTGTGCATGACTGAGGGTGTTCTCCCTTTGACTTGGTCATCGCTCTCTGTGTTGGAGACCGCCTTGGCGGTTGCTTCCCTTCCCTTCTCACAGACCTCCTGGTGTCAGCAACAATCACTTGCTTAGAAGAACAAAAAAGTGGATATTTTCTGCTTGTGTTAGTACTTCCAGTAGTTCTGACTTCTGTGAATCGATGTAGTGTTGTCCCCCCTTGTGTTTTATTTACTTTTTGTTTCAGCTGGAAATCAGGAAAATTAGCATCACAAATAAGTTCTACTTTGGGACTTCTGTAATACTAAACAGGTTCAGTTGTCTACTCCAGGCCCAGTACCAGTCACCATTTAGGTATCGGGAATCACAGTGCAAAGTCTGTGAAAACCGCTAGACTGGAAATTGTTTATCCCAATTATATGGGAAATAACAATCACCAATGAATGCCATCACAAGAAATCAGTGCACAATTATTTGAACGACAGAGGAGGAGAACTTCTTGAACATCTTGTCATAACGAAGTGGCGCAGTAATGCTCAGCCTCTGCCTGTTGCTTTTTCCTTTCCGAGAGCAGCATTCCCAGCTTCCCCCTAGTTGGAGGATGGATGGGCAGGAGATCAGAAGTAACTTCTGATGACTGACCTCATATTTTTCCACTGGCTCCTGAGGGAATGAAGGGTGTGTAAATGCTGATGTGTGTCCTTTGAGCGACTCTCAGAGAAACCAAAAGATGGGGAAGTACTGAAGGGTTTGTGTACATCAGTACCCTCCAGGCACCTTAAGCCCAGGGAGCTGAGCAGGCGCAGATTTTGACTAATGGCATTTTGTAAAGCCAGTGTTTGTTTTCTGTTTGCAGAACACTCTTCTCCAGGAAACGGTGCGCAGAGAGTGTGAGGAACGCTATGAGCTGACTGCAGCTTTGACTCAAGCCAGGGAACAAGTACTGGAACTAAAAAAGCTCAGTGGAAACTTCCCGTTATCGCCGTGTTCCCTGTCTCAGGGCAGCCTAACCTCCTCCGCTGCCCTGCTCGCTGATTACGGGCAGAAAAGCCGCACAAGCCCTGGCGCTGGGAAGGAAATCAATCTCTCTGGACAGTTTGGTATTGCAAGGGCTGCTAAGGCACCCACCTCCGGTAAGCGTAACGGCAGCGGGGGCTTGCCGGCTCTAACCCCAGCGCATCCCTCACGAGGGAGGGCGGCCTCGCTGAACGAGCCCAGGAGCAGGATCGCTGCCGTTATACGAAGACAACTGAGTCAGCTCTGACAGCTGCACACGCAGCACAGGGGAGGCCATTCCAGTGCATCCAGTGACCATTTACTTGTGGACCCCTCGGGTCAAATCTCAGCCAATGCACTTCATGCATTTCTACAATTTAAGTTATTATGTTTTATATATTTTTGATGCAATAACATTTCTTTGTCCATTGCAGATCAATGTAATTAAACACTATCTACATTTCAAGATGAGAAAAGGGAAAAAGAAAAAATATTGTCTCCAAGAGGAGCACATCTTCAATACATGTAATTAAAATAATTGCCAATCCAAATGCTGTTTTCCCTAACCACTTTGTTGGAATTGTCCTCTTTTGTGTGTTCTCCTGTATAACTTAATTGTTCGTTTCGGGTGTAAAAATGTGATCAGTTAGAATCAGATTTTTGCCAGTATTTAAATGATTAGTGTCATATTTGCAAATAATTATGCTTAGGTCAGTGAGACTCTCTAGTTGTGGAGTATATATCACTCAGCATGAAAATGTGGCAAATCCGTGTGCTCGGTGGAGTAGCCATTGGCAGGGACGTAGCTTCCTCTGTGTGCAAGTCTTCAAGCTGTGCTAATGAACAAGGAGTTGTCCAAAAGATGGTTGCCTCCTGAATTTCATCAGAAAAGTGTCGCTATGTTAAGCATAATTTTTAGCTTCAAAGTAGCTGTGCTGGAGTTCTCCGTAAAATTGTTACATGGGAGGGTCAATATTTTTATTTTACTGCTTGATACGTGGAGCTGTAGTTTGTTTTGGAGCATGAAAAGCCCAGACAAGTCTCGGTTGTCTTTGTTAGTGTGCAGATGATGCAGAAATAGCTGCTCTTCCAACGCAACTCTGCTGTTGGGGCAGTTTCAGGGCAGAGCACCGGGTGAGCTAAGTGAAACAGCGATGGGCAACACGGGCACAGGCCCAGATTTTACAGATTGTGTCACCAGATACTCAAGTTTCTTTGTCAGATAAGCCCAAATATGGCCACTTTGGTGACAGTAACAGGTTCTGTTGTCAGACAAGGAGAGGTGATGAGACAGGCCCAGCTCAGCCTGGCATGTCCCTTGGGCAGAGGTAGACCTGCTGCGTAGACCCAGCTTGGACAAGGGCTGTGCCCGAGCTCCCGGGGCGGTGGCAGTGGTGCAGGCGGACAGCCCCGAGCATGGGTGGGGTCTAGACCTGCTAGTGCCCCCAGTGCCCCTCTCCTGACAGCCTGCTGTTCATCTTCTGAGACCACCAGCGCTGACTCTGATGGAAACTTCATGGGAGATAAGTTAGAGGGGAACATCTTGGAGAGTCTCAGAGCATGCGCATGGGCAGCTGCACGACTGAAGTTACCTGCTTCTCTTTAAGTTTTGGGACTGGGCTTGCGCTTCACTTGGGGGTCATGGAGTTGCTTCTTCACAGGACACTTGTAAACCCAAATACATTTATAATCACACCATGAACCTGGACCTTCTCGTTATTTCTGAGTGATGAGATAGTCCTATATATGACAAAATGGCAGCAGTGGGCCATGTCTTCAATGCTGGAGACAATTAGAAAAGCTTTGTTGAACCCAATAGCGAAAAGCTTTGTTGAATCCAATGGCAAAAGGCTTTGTTGAATCCAAGGGCATGACAGGGAATGCATTTTATTAAATAAAATCAGTGGAAGGAACAATTATTGTAGATTTTAGCCTCGAGCTAGATTTGAAAACACACTTTGTCTTAGTCAGCTTCGGTTCCCACTGAAACTATCAGTAAGCCTTACCTGATTTCAGTGGCAGCAGAGTTTATCCAAAAGCTCAAAAATCCTCTATTCACAAATTCCAAAAGCAACAAAAAACCAGCATTATAAAAGATACTCATGTAGCTGCTGCTGCATAGAGATGGCACAGGTACCCTGCAGTCACCTGGCAGGTGGAACGGGCCTGAACCGACACTTTTATACACTGACCTCAAAGAAACTCTTACCAAAACCAGGCTGATGGGGGGGTGCTAGAATCAAACACAAATTCTGTCCCCAGGAGAGTATAGACTCAACTTGGTGGAAGTCTGAGCCTGACAATTCACCTTTCAGCTTTCCTCAGCTTTAGCTTACCCGGAGGCCTGATGGCTGCTGTGAGCGAGGCCGGCTTGTCCTCCCCGGCGCAGAAGAGCCTGGCTGTAGCTTCCAACTCAAGCACGCGCTGGTGGGCTGCATCCTCCCTACATGCAGTGGAGCTTGTCCAGTTTACTAAAAAGCAGTTAAACTCACTACCAATTGACTAATTAATCGGTAAGTGGCAACAGTGAGTCTTACACAATCAAGATACCTGGGAAATGGTGGGAACTGTCTATGGGACCTGCTAACTGCTTGGATATTTGTATTTTAATCAAAGATGTTGAAAATTGGAAATGTCAAAGGTGTGAAAGCGATTCCACTGAAAAGCCTCAGGAAATTAATTTTTCAGCAATTCCACAAATGCAGAAAGAAGGGATGGGAAGCACTCCCAAAAGCCTGGTTGGAGGATAGCCGGATGGTCAGTGGTGATGCCTATTTTTTTTGTTTAGAAAAGATCCTGACTTCTTCGAGCTTGAAAATTGTTATTCCCCTGTCCTACAGCCTTCCTGTGCCAAAGTAATAAGAGTCTCAGTGAGGCAGTTCTTAAAATTATGGGCTCCGTAGCTTTATGTGGATTTTTCATAAAATTTTTAGATGAACTTCGGTTGCATTTTACAGCCTTAGGAGAATTTTAAAATCATGTAAATCCAGTAAATGCTATTACCTATTTTTATGCTCTTGTATAGCAATGGAACAGGTGTCACGGTGAGCCCTGTGGTAGCTGAGGTAATCTGGAGTTTAATACCAGAATATTTGTATGGAAGGAAAGGTGGGATGTTTACCTGCGGACCGTTCTGCTGGCTGGAGATCCCCATGTGCAGTAATGTCTCTGTGCCTAAAGCAAAGCCAGAGCAGAGCTGTGCAAAGCAACTTCCCCCGCTCTAACTCGTACCTTCTGTCATAGAGTAGCTCTGGCTCTGTGCTTTGTGCTGCTGGGGCTGTGCAAATGGGTCAGATTTAAAATCTGGGCTCTTGTCCGCTGCTTCGGTGTTTATGTCCTGTAGCAGCAGCGGTAGTAAAGAATGACTGTGTGGTCATAAATTGTAAAGAGAGGAACAGCACGTAAAATAATGAGAGCAGTCACAGAAATAACGTTTCTAGCATGAGGGAGTGTATAAATCATGGATCCAAACCAAGACAAGAACAAGTATTTCCCTTATTTCCCCGCCCTCACAGAAACCCAGAACTCCTGCTGCTAAGCAATAAGCAAAATATATAAATGTCAGGAAACCTTTTTTACCAGCTTTTAAAAACAATTCAATTAATTTCACATAGTCAAGGAATGTTTACAGAGTATTTCTTGTAATGGGATGAAATGCACCAGCAGAAACTACCGTGGAGAATGTAGACACCTAATCATATCACCCCATTTTCAAGAAATAAAATTTCCTGGAGGCAATCCGTCTCACAGAAGCAGTGCCATTTATGAATGGGTTTTTCGTATGCTGGTCCTTGCACTCTAGGACTCATGGCACAAGGGAATACTAAAAAAATCTCCAAGCTTGAAACAAATCTGCCTCTGTGGGCTCCCGACCCGCTGGCTGCAGGCAGGAAGCCATCCTTTCACTGCTCAAGGTTACAAGAAAACGTCCCATGGCAACGGGTTGTCTTGTTCTTGCCTAATGCAAAGGCTTCTGTTTCTTCCTTGACAGAGCTGATATTGTTGCGCGATTGAGAATAGTAGCTCGTACAGTCCTAAATCTTTCCATAAAGTATTAATCCCACTAGCAGGCTGCCAGTTTGCATCCGATGCACTAACATACTGTGCTACTACCAAATTTACCCGTGTATTTTTATCCAGTAGCCTTCACTTCCAGAGAAGTTTCAAATATTTAGTGTCTTACTATTAACCGGAGAGAGTCTACACGCAATAGTTGAGCATAGCAATATCAGGAGGAAGCAGAAGCTGCGAGGGGATTGCTCTCACACTTGTGGGTTTGTGGATGGGAAAAGGAGCCCATGGCCAGGTCGGTCCCGGCCGGGCCCTGGTGAGGCTGAGCTGGGCCTTGCGGTCTGTGCTGGCCACCTCCGCCCGGTGCTTGCCCCTTCCAGCCAGCCCACCAGGCCAAGCCTGGTTCCTCTGGGCATGAAAATAAGAGTCAATAATGTTGGTGTGATGCTTTAGAGAAGGCTTCGTGGAAGCATCAAACATCATTTGTGGTTTGGGCAACTGTCTCAATTTTGAGTGCAAAACCATCATTATTGATGGGGAAAGTGCCTGTATCTGTGTGTGATGGGAGGGGAGGTACAGGGCACTATCCAAAGCCAAGGTGGGGCAGGGCATATGGAGCCATCACAGCGTTTCTGGCCTACAAAGCAACAGCAGAATCCCTTTGGGATGCCTCAAACTTCTGCACGTGCTTCCTGAATGCTCCTTTTAAGCTGCTGTCCCGGACGCCATTCCGTGTTCACCGGGGAGGGCTCTGCAGGCTCAGGCCAGGCCTTTGCTCTGCCCACGGCCCTGAAGAACCCCCAAATGAGATAAGCTGAAGATGGAGCTTCTGGCTTGCAGGCCCTACACAAGCCATGTGTATCCACGATGGTGCTTGGCTGCCATTGCAGAACGAGTGAGCAGCTTTTAGACAACTGCAATATAGAGATTGTCCTCTTCCTGCTGTAGACCTGCACCCCAGGAGGTAAAACCAGATGGACACGGTCGATGTAGTCTAGAAGGGGAAGTCTTTGAACAGGGGACATTCTGCAGGACAGCAGGACTTCTGGGGACAGCCCTTGGCACAAGCTGTGCTCAGAGCTGTGTCTCGGCTTCATCTCGGCAGGAACTTGCTGGTTCACTCTGGGAGAGGAGCAGAAAATAGCAGGAAAGACCAATCCAGTATCTACATGTTTCCTGGACTCTTGGGAGATCAGGACCCATGACAGATCAGGGAGGTGAGCTCTTGGGCCGCACTGGAAGCACCCAGCATGTAAACTCCATGGACTGGCTCAGGAAAGCCAAGCCTAACCCACGTGTTGATGAGCATCAGAGCCCATGGTATGTACAACAAGAGCCAGGCATGTTATTTCAAGGGCATGTCACAAATGCAAATCGGTGGCTGTTGGACAAGAAATGGTTGGATCCAGCCCGTGGGAAACTTGGGCAGAGGAGCCTGGGGTTTCCCCAGACACGCTCCCTGTCCCAGGTCACTCCCTGTCCCAGCAATTGAATTTAAAGCAGTCAGTCTATGCCTCATTATGGGGCATCACTTTTCCACTTAAAGTTGCCCCAAATTTCTGTGTTCTCCACAGATAATAGTACAGAAACCACGTCTGGTGACGTGGAGCTGTCTTACTGCTCCTTTGACAGGAGATTAAATTATTGCTTGCCATATGTATCAAAGTGCTTGCCATATGTATCATAGATATAAGTGCTTGCCATATGTATCAAACTTCTATTCCTGATAGGATATTACAAAATAAAGCAGTGATGTGCCTCATGTATTAAAAATGATAAATAGATCTTTAACTGAGTTGGTGTGTATGATCTGGGATCCCAGCCTGTGGCTTGCATATGGAGTTTTTCCACGAAGGAAGAAATCAGACTTCAGAAAAAAAGCGTCTTAATATCTTAGCAGTGTTAAAAGTATATGAAAATAGAAACTGGAGCCAGACCCAATGCCATATATCATTAAAATGTATTAATCAGAAAAAAAGATAGACTTCCTTTTGATTTAAAAAAACAGTTGTGCTGTGAGACATTCTTTGCTTTAAATTCTTGATTTAGCTCCCAGTGTTTTATAACTAGTTTCCTTTAAAGCCTGCAGTATGCTGCAGCAGTACTGTACATTTTTAATACAAAAGAAAGAGCAGAAGAATGAAATCGGGGAAATGTCCTTTCTCAGACAAAACCACACATCTTTATTTTTAGTTATGTAAAGTAGGGACGTATTTACATAATGAAAATTTGATGCTTCATTTCATCTTTAATTGTTATAGGTGGTTAAGTGTATTCTACTGAAGGAAGAATAAACTCCACATGTAAATGTAATGGTGTGAAACAATACGACTGAATATGCTTAGCACTTATGTGGGGTTATTTTTGTCCTCAAAGCAGAGTACAAAATTAATTTTGAAAGGATAATAAAAAGGGTACTGCAAAAGATTAATGTCGAAGAGATTTTAACACCGGAAATATAATTTGTGTGATGGAAAATATGAGCATCTGGCATTGCACTGTGAACTGTTCCCAGATAATGAAAAAAAAATCTTCCGCGCAAGCATGGCCAGTTCCCGCAGATTATTTGTGCTTGTCTCTCCAGAGATACCCTCTGCCTTCTGAAACAACCGCGCAGCAAACGTTCCCTCCTTGCAGTTTTCCATCTGGAGCCTTGAAGGACTGGTAAATTAAGGTCAGTGCCAGGATGTGACTATATTTCTTCCCAGTAAGCCAAAGGACGAGCACTGAGCAGCCTACCAAGGTAATAATAATACCTCCTGTTCTATCGGGGTGGATCCCACGGCATTATAACCATGCAGAGGAAGCATGTGCAGTTCCGCCAGCGCCTCCCTGGCAAAAGCAAGTGTTACCGTGGTGTTAACTGGGTGATGTTGAGCACAACAGCCTCTTACGATTTGTTTTACACTGGTTTACATGGACATTTAAATATTTAAATGGATATTTAAATATTCTTTCCCGTGGAAGAATATTTAGAACTTTTAAAAAATTCTGCCTTTAAAAAAGTATTAAAAGTGTCTACAACACGTATCCCCATACCTTTCGTGAGACTGAGTGCCCTTCTTGTGTGCTCCACGGCTCTGGCCCTCTGCTGAAGTAGGCTTCAGCAATTTGTTTGCTAGAAAAGCAGTTCCATGTCTCTCTGAAGAATGCTTTGAAGAGCTTCTCGAGGTGAATTGCTGTGCCCAAGAAGTGACTCAGGGCTGCTGGGCTCTGTGGCAGGGGAGCCTGTCCTGCCTTTGAGACCTTGTAGCACTTGGCAGGGATGTGAGGGTTTACTCTGGAGCAACAAACTTCTCGGGGCTTGGCCAACGAGGGGTTGAAGAATCAAAGCGGGGAGTGGAGGTTGAGCTGGAGTAAAGGCTCAGGTGTCTGTGAGAAGCAGAGAAGAGCTTGGAGGGAGCATCGTGCTGTGGCGGGACAAGCCCTGCCCACCTTCACGCCCTGGCCATGGGCTGTGGGTGCATCACACCGTACAATCGTGGTAAAACTGAGCATGGCACGGAAACGACTGGCAGACTAGAAAAATTACATCATTACCAGGCTTGGAGGTTATTAGGATGTGGATTGCACTGTGCACATTGCTGTCATGCTTTGCCCTTTTACTGTGGGTTTGTACATAACCCCCCTCTGCATAGGCCATAACTTGTAGGGTTTTTACACTGCTGGCCCATTGCACCACGGAACTGCTGCGGATTCGCCTTGCTCGTTGTGCTGCAGGCCACAGCTAGTGACATTTTGAAATGCAGGGCTGGTCTGTGTGCAGGGCAGCTCTGAAATACGGCACATGGAGAGAAACGAAAGCAGTTCCTTGTCACCCCTACGCAACCATTTGTCTGCTTGTGAAATGTCAGCACATCCCCATGTCCAGAGGTCATGAGTAAACAGGTAGTCTTCTTGGGTTTTTATCTATCCTCTATTCACCGTCACATGCTAAACAAAATTAAGAACAAAATGGATGTGCTAATGCAGAAACCGTTTTCGGTTGTGCAGCTTTTCTAATTGCACCAGAAAATGTCACTGTCTTGGGTCTGAGCGCTGCACCAGACTCTTCAAAAATCCGATTAAACTATTACCTTTTTGTGTGAGTCATAACCTAACATACCAGGGGATAAAAGAGCAGTTCCGAATCACGCTGCGGGTGCCATCTATGTCTTACTCTCCTGTTACCTGCACTTGTTCAGCTAATAGGGTGTGGAGCGATGCTGGCTGCTCTGAAAACCATGTAGATTTTTATATCTCCTCAAAATCAATTGATTTCTAAATGTCAGGAACACACAAGTGATGATACAGAGCTGTTTTAACTATAAAACCTGGTTTTGCTGGTTCCTCAAACTCACAAATTTACAGGAAATGGTTTTGGGGAGCCTCCTATTTCCAAGAAGACATTTAATGTTTTTCAAGTTGATAGATTATCCTGTTTTGATGCTACCAAATGTTAATTTTTTATTTTAAATTTATATTTTATTCCATTTGGAAAAAATACAGAATTCAATTAGTGACTTAATTATGGTAAAAAAACTGAAAGAAGTTGGAATTCAAACCGAAAGTTGACACATACAGGATTTCGCTTCAGCAGCCCTGAGAAGTTTCACTTTTCATTTACTTATCTGTGGAAATCCTAACCACTCCCGGGGCAGGAACATGATAACTTGTGTGACTCGGTGCTAAACCCCCATGTTGGCCACCGCGCCGGATGCCGATCGACGCAGAGGTGGACGGAGCCCGCTTCGGGCTCTGGTGCTGATGCTGTGGCTTACACTGGCTGCTGGCAGGAACGCTTCAAAGCTTCTGAATTCATTGATGTAAGAGTTAAAGAACAATTTGGTATAAATAAGAAGTTGATTGCTGTGCACCCCAAGAAAGCCAGCTGCAGTCAGCAGTGTGTAAAAGGTCTTTAATGATGCAAACAACTTGTGGACAAAGTACAAAAGAAGATAATTAAGCAGCTAGGTCAGAAAGCATGGCAGGCCTACGTTGGTAAGAGGTGCCTTCATGGTCTTTGTGGAGCAGTTTGCTCCAGGCACAAACACAAACATGTAGACAACTTGGGGTCCAGCTCTTTTTCATACCCATTATAAAAACCAAATCAAACCAAAAATGGGGATAAATGAGCTATTAGTACTGGTATTTTTACCCGCTATTGCTTAGCCTCATCCAGGCTGCCATGTGAACATCCCTGGTGAGTTCAAATTTAGCTGTGGTGAAAAGCCCAAGTGGTGTGAGGTGTACTCTGAGGAGTTGTGGGTTTCAAAGGGAACTTTGAATTTAGCCACCAGCTTGGACAGGACGGGTCTTAAATATCATTTAAAGTCACAGGTAGGTCTCCTCGAGTGACACCGCCACACGAAGCTTTGATTTGCAGAATTACAGCTCAAGAGGCCACATCTGCAGGGCGGCCTGACAAGAAGTGGTGTCTCCATTATAATGGTATTTTCTCAACACAGCCCAATGATTTTAGGAGTCTGAAGAGCAGAAGCAGCCAAGAGCTCGGGGTGACCTTGCTCAGCAGGAATGCCCATGGAAGCTGCTTTATTCCAGGTTTCATTTTTGACACCCTGTGCCCATGGGAGGCTGGGCTGGCTGCTGATGGGCTGCCTGGATGAGAATTCACACCAGCCCACCGCACGACATGGGGACGAGCCCACCACGCTCCACCAGCTCAGCAGCAGGTACCTTGAAGGCTTTTCTCTAAGGGGCTCAGCCCTGCTCACTGCAGCCGAGCATCCCCGCGTAGTCATTAGCAGACTGCTCTTGAAATTAATCCTCTGTAAGTCTCAGAAGAGGGAAAACACATCACTTACCAGGACCTTCACTGCCTCTGTGTAAATGCAAGTGTCTGAAAAAAGTGATTTTTTCTACAAGAGGGTGGAAGGGTAACCTGAAGTCTGTGTTCTTCAGTTTACTTTGGTGGTTCACTGTAGTATTTGACCTTGTCCCTGGCAGTCTGGTGACTTTAGGCAGCTTGCTTGGCAGTCATTTCCAGTTGATGCACGTAGCATTAGTTAATTATTGTCTAATTATTGTCTTTAGCAATGGATTTCATGTGCAAAATATTATTTCTCAAAGCCTGTTTTTTAAAAACTGGGTGTCTGTCCTGTACCTGCCACATTTGTTGCGTGCACAGTCACACAGTGTGCACTGAAACTGCAGATTCTCGGTTCTGCATTTTTGCACCCAGAAATGGCTAAATTTGTCCTTCTCCTTCATAAGCCAACCCAGGCCACCTACTCTCTGAAAGCTGCACCTTGGGGGGACAGGAGAAAACAGAGCCATGGGAACATGGTGGCCCCTTCTCCCTCTTCCAGCAGTCCTGGTGTTGTTTGTTCATGGTAAATCTAGGAAGTAATAAGTCCTTTATGGGAAAGATAAGAAGAGTTGGAGCCATTGGGGTAGAGTATTGCTGGAAAAGGTCTGGGAATATAATCAAAGAAATTGCCTCTACCACTTTTGATTCCCACTGCAGAAAGCAGGACCTTGGATAGGCTTTTTATAACTAAACAGAAATGCGCCAAGATCTGCCTCTCTCCATCACCAGTCACTCTAGAAATATTTTGACTGTAAAAGCTGTTAGCTCTTTACAAAATACAGCAAAGTCTTGTTTCAGTGGGAAATGTATGTAACATGGAAGATGCTGGTGCCAGACCTGCCTGGACTCAGATGTCAACAGGGAGACTCTGCTGATTTGGCAACACCAGCTGGGTGGCTGGACTGGCCCTGTTCATACCCAGCTTGGCTCTCCCTACCTAGAGCTTTCTCAGGTTTTCTCCTCAACTGGGGCCCCTCCTGGGTAATTACTGATCGCTACGTGCTGCAGCGTCGCATCAGTGTTCCTGTTCAGTGCAAGTGCCCCGTCCCCAGGCATCCTGGGTTGCTGCTGGTGAAGGGCAGGGCCAGGCATACACGCTCCTGGAGAGAAGGGTCTGAAATCTCCTTTCCTTTTTGTCTTCTGCTAACACCATGTGATATACACAAATTAAAAAAAAAAAAAAAAAAGTAGTGAAACAAACAAAAACCAGCTAGGTTGAGTTTGGTTTGGCAGGTGTGCAGGGGAAGGAAAGCCTGGCTGCATGTGTTGTGCCCCTCTCCAGTCATGGCAGGAGGTGTTCAGTATTTATTCAGGTTTTAAACAGCAGTCGTCGGTATGAAAGCTCAGCAAGGCTCTGTACCAGGAACAGACCCGTGGTGGCCCCAGGCCAGTCCAGGCTGACTTTGTCCAGGCCAAGGCAGCCCAGCCCCTGACACCCTGGCGTCTGCCTTCCCCCCATGGGTGCGAGATAGAGTCTTGATGCGGATTTTGGGGGTTCAGTGTTCTCCCCTGGCCATCACTGAGTCAGGAGGGAAATCCTTGCCAAGTCTGTCACTGGCTGGCGTGACCACAGTCACGGTTTTGTGCTAGGATAGCCTGCAGCAACACAGCTGCCAACTTGTTTTGTTGTTGGTTTTTTTTTTCTAAGAAAAGTAAACTTGCAAATTGGGAACGAAAGACTGAAGAGACCCCGAAACAAAGCTCTGGAAAAGGTGAGCATCACATCACAGAAAGAGGGGCCTTGTCCTGTGTGTTTCGTCCAACATCTTGGTTGGTGCCATGAACTGATGGGCTCTGGATGCCCATCACCACCCCTGCGTGCCCTCGGTGAGGAAGCAGCTAGGCTGGAGAGCACTGCATCTCGCTTTGCTATCCCATGTCAGGCTTTGCTGGGAATTGGGAAGGGCTGAGCACTCCTGTCACCCCGTATGAGCTGCAATTCCCTTGTCCCAGCCCTGGGGCCAGCATGAGGGAGGGTGGAGGCTCCACCAGCTGACACTGAAAAGTCATTGTAGCTGTGTTGCTTACCGCCGCTATGGCTACGGATAAATATTTTGTATGTGGGCATCTCTGGTGTCGGCTGAGGAACACAAATCCCAAGTGGTTCAATGGCCGTGGCAGGTCAGTTGGTCACGGGTTTACCCGGAGTGAGATAAGAAGATCTGTGAGGTGAAATAGTGACATTGGGAAACCCATGTCTTTTGCTCAAATTGTTTCGTTTTTAACTTTTCCTTCCAGCATGGGACGGACAGCGTGGTTGTAGAGGATTAATGCAAACAGGTCACCTCTCCACCCTTCACCGCAGTGACAGGAGTTATTTCCTTCTCTTCCTCTCCCTGCCGTGAGTCACCACCCCCTCCCTCCTGTGATCCATCTTCCCCACAGGTTTGTCAGCTCCCGCGTGGACATGCTCACACACACACACTCACATGGGTCTCTATAGGGTCAGATGTAGGGTCTTGGGGGGTTGGATGCAGCTCAGACCCCCTCTGCAGCCCACAGCTGCCCGCTGGGACGGGCCTGGAGTTACTGAATAACACACATATACACCAAAGTTAGTTGCCATTTCAACATACGGTCAGGAGGACGTGACTTGTGGCCAGAGCATCTGGTAGCCCTCCCCATGCAGCTCCAGGGGGGGGTTTGCAACACTGGAGTCACTGCATTCTGTGGGATTGTTTGATGAGGGATAATGGGAAACAATTGAATTTATAAGGTGTGCGAGGCCGGTGGGTGTTTCCGACTTCTTCAGGCTCCGCAGTCGTCGCTCGGCCCTGCACCGCCTGCCACAACGCAGCTTTTCCCCCGACTGCCACCAAGAAGTCACAGCTTTACAGAAGAATACCACTGGTGTTTCTTGCCAAAAAATCACAGATAATTGTTACTTTTTTTTTTTTTTTTTTAAAGCAGGCTGTGGAAGAATTATTCTCATTAATTTTTAGGAGGTGGTAGGAAGGTGTTCAGAGGGTGTGATGGGGCTTTTGTAGCTGCGTCTTCTGGCCTGTCTGTGCTACAGCAATTGCAGCAGAGAGCTGAAATGCCTCTCACCCCATCACGCAGACGCTAACGAACAGCTGCAGGTTGTTTCTCCAAGGCACAGACTATCAGTTCTGCTCTCAGCACTTTCGCAGACTCACTGGGACCCTGCTCAACCCCGTAACCGCAGTGCGCTTTGGATCAGCCTTCCTGTGGGCACATTTCTGAGTACTCCATTTCGGTGAAAAGAGCATGATGTCATGCCAGAAGAAATAATTTTAAGCCAAGTTTCTGATTTTGTTTTGGTCTAAAAGCTAACTGTTCATTCAGGGCTGTGCATCCAGCTGCTACACGAGCATCCACTGTTTTTCGCAGCATCCGGACCCACACCTTTGTTTTACAAAGACTTTCAAATGAAGCCCACATATCTGAGGTTAATTAGGATGGGTAGCTGGAAGTAGGTTCTATGTGGTGACATTGTCACTTAATTTACATACAACCAGAAAATATGTCCCACGAGTGCCACCAGACTTCTATGTGGGATGAAAACCATTCCCCCGGTTTCCTCGTCACTTATAGCAGTTCAGGCTACTGATTTTCTTTTTGCTAAACTTAGGTGGGTATCAAGTGTTTGAACTCTTCTACAACAGCCATACTAGGCTGGTTGCTTTTTTTCCTTAATTTAGAGGTTGTCTGGGTTTGTCTGCATGTGGCATAGACTGAAGAGGGCTTGTGGCCACCTCTCCGAGCACCAGGCACCACGCTGCCGCCTTCTGCCTACAGCAGGCTGGATCTGCAGATCAGAAGCACTCAGACACTATGGTGAGAGGCACAGAATAAAAACTGACGGTGGTAAACGTCAGTGAAAGGGTGGAACCGAAAGGGTGGAACAATTCAGGGTGGTCCATGATGGGAGCGATGGGATGACATTTAGCAAAGGAAAGTTTCAGTGCAATACAGAGGAAAATGTCCTCATGTGGAGTTGTGTTAGCCATGGAAGATCTCTGGGGGGGCAGTGAGGCCCCTGTGCTTGAGTCATTCAAAGTGGACAGAAAAAAAAAAGATGGAAAATGTACTGTCGGGAGCAGCCCTGCACTGGCAGGAGCTGATAAACCGTATGACCTAAATGGTATTTTCCATCTCCCAATTTATGTGACATGGGAAGTGATTTATTTCAGCCTACCACCACTTTACTACAATGAGTAATGCCCAGCTGGCAAGTACCTGCTTTGAACCTGGGGTAAAGAGTCCGTGAAGAAATCTGGTGGTTGCAGAGGCACTCAGAGAGGAGCCTTAAGAGCCACTGGAAGTGCAGCAGGTTTGCCTTGGCTGATGGGGTTGATTTGAGGGTCATGCTCTTTGCCCTGTCCAAACATCCTTGTCAATGTAAGGTCCTTGAGAAATAAAACAGCCAAAAGCATTAATAACACATGGGTTGCCCTCTCTTGTCTTATGAGGTCACTTTTCTCCCATGTCCAGGTCAGCTGAGAAGCACTTAATTGGCAGCAGAAAATGTAGAAGAAATGTACCCCCAACGCTGTATTTTGTAAATTCCTGCTATTCTGCTAAAATCATACATGATGATGAGGGTGGGCATTAGGGTAACAATATACGGGGTGGTGGAGTCTGTCTCCAGCAGAAGTGACTCCTCAGGAACCCGCAGCTGACCCTGCTTGCTGAACACAGCTTTCATGAATCATTGGCTTTTATGGAAATCTGTTTCAGCATCCATTTACCCAGCTGTTTCCTGTGTAGGGGAAGCTTTGTGCTAGCTGCAACTTTTGTTTTAAGTTACCAGGACTGAGTGGTCATTTTAATCATCGTAAAGTACTGAACAAAGAACCACATGTGTGTTTTGAAAGAAGAACCCAAAAAAAGATCATCAGCAACAGCTGAAAAGAGTCCAGAAAGAGGTCAGATGTGGAGAGTGATTTATGGGTGCTGTGGGTGTAACCAAGTAGCAGTATTGCCTCAGCGCTCTCTTAGATCAGCAGTTGCCAACTTCATTATATTTGCTGATGTCTTTTTTTGGTTTTGGGTTTTTGTAGATTCCTTTTAAAAATAGCAATAGCACCTCCTTTGAGGGTAATGGAAGCAGTTACTGGAGCTAGAATGAGGTGGTAATTCTTCTCGTGAAATTGCACACAGGAAGCATTTGATTTTTAATTCCTGTGCTATAAAATGAAAGGATAAAAAGTTGCTTCTGAAGACCAGGGTTTTCTATGAATTAGTAGTATTCATAGAAATTCAGAGAAATACTTTTCTCTGGCTGTCTTTGGGCAAGGATGTTACAAACCTGCTGTGCATCCACCTTACGGAAGACTTCAGTCACATTGTTAACACAGTGTCACACCATCCTTGTTGCACAGTCCCTACCTTAAACCTTCCAAACCCCATCTTAGGCCAATCTGTGTGACTGAATCACCTACTAATCCGCATAAAAAGGGAGCCTGACATCAGGTCGCTTTGCAAATCAGGATCTTTAGTTAGTGTGACCTTAGATAATTTTCATTTTCACCCCATTCTCCTGAAATAGAAAGTATGTTCAAACATGCCCTCAGATGTACACTCGTGTCCTTATTCAGTGGCCTGAATGATCTTTTATGCCACGTATTTTTTTACTCAGTAAAACTGAGGCTGACTTACCCGCTTGGTCTCCCTCTGCGTGTGCTCTTTATCTCCGGTCACTTCCAGGGGCTGAGCCCGGGAATGACAGAGGGTTTCCCAGGCGAGGGACTCTGCCATTGAAAGGCCATCCTGCTATTTATTCATCTGCCATCGCTTCGGCTAGGCCGCCTCCAGGACATCGTGCAAAGGGAGCTCATTTGCTGCAATTTTCATCAATTGTCTACGAGTTTTTCAGTCCCAGGGCTGGACGAATGTGAGTTTAATAAGATAAGTCAGGCCTAGGAAAGCAGCATCCCCCAGTTAAAACGAGGGAGTTTGTTTTCCTCTTTCCACTTGATTTTATCTGTCTAACAAATCTCTATGGGTGGAAGGAGAGGCTGAAGGTCAGTTGAGTATCTTGGTGTCGTTTGCCAGCCTCCTGGTGCAACGTGGTGAGGAAAGTATGAGAAAAATGTAATGAAGCTGGAGAAGATGCCGTGAAGCTGTTGTGACAGCCCTTGCAGATCACACGGATCGCTGGCTGGTGTAGTGCTGGTGCTTTTCCACCTCCCTGCATTATCCTGACAAACTCATAAACCTTTGAGCTCGGGAGGTGCTCGGAGTCTGCAACCTGGTTTTAGCCTTACAAGATGAAAACATTCCATATAAAGGCTGAAAGTCCACATTACTTCCCCAGAAACATAGGTGAGGCTGAGGCAAGAAGCAACATGAAAGCATTTGCTCTGAGGAAAACTGTGTTTTTCACGTAGCTCCCTTGGGGACTCGAGAAAGGAGAATGCTCCTGGAGACATCATCTCTCCTTAGAAGACTCTCCAAATTTGTTTGCTCTACACCGTTTCATTTCATACAACTTAAGTTGGAGGATGAGAAAATAGAAGTTTCCGGTTGAAAAGCTGGAAACCCACCTTCTCTCCATGCTGGGTTTGATGCCTCCCTGCTGCCCCTCTCCCGTCCCCACCAAGACAAGCATCTCGCTGTTTGCTGAGCCTGGGTTGCCCTTGGATGAGGAAGCCCAGAAGATTCTTTCTCACCATTTACCTTTGCTTTCCATTTCTTGCCATGGAGTTGCTCATATCATTTACTTTTCTTGTATCATATTAACAGCTGTTTCTGTTTCATATTTTTCTACGCTGAGAATTTTATGTACAAGCACCCTGGCCCTACTCACCCCATCGCTGTGTCACCCTGTCTTCTTCTGGGCCAATCTCCTTATCAAGAAGGACATCCCAATCCCTTATGTCCATCTCTGCTTGCAGCAGAGCCAGGGTGGGGGTTCAGGTGAGAAATTGTTCTCTTAGTGTCAGAGTAGTTATTAATAACCCTCCCTTCATTTGCAACGCATGAACCAAACCTGTTGGAGTCTCACTCCCCAAGCCAGGGTCCCAGATTCTTGTTTAGGTGTCTACATGGAGGTTAACTGGTTTTCAGCAACATCTTCTCTACAGAGCTCAGTGAAATCTCTAGAAGCTACAGCTGCTTGGCTTCTCTGAAAACCAGGCGGCTTTATTTCAGTATCTAAATGTGGATTAAGAAGCCCTGACTGCGGCCAGCCAAGCCCAAAGGTCTGCCCAGGTCGTCGTGGCTCCCACTTTCTCTTCAGATACTGAACTGCTTCAGGCATGTCTCCAAATATGACTAATTTAATTAGTTCTCCAACCTCTGCTCTGGGACGTAATTGTGCTCATTTTAAGGCTACAGCTGATCACTACTTAGAGACCACGAAGATGCTCAGAGGGCTGGAGCACCTCCCCTGTGAGGACAGGCTGAGAGACTTGGCGGGGTTCAGCTGGAGAAGAGAAGGCTCCGGGGAGACCTTAGAGCGGCCTCCCAGGACTGAAAGGGGCTACAGGAAAGGGGGGAGGGACTCTTGATCAGGGGAGTAGGGATAGGATGAGGGGTAACGGTTTTAAACTGACAGAGGGGAGATTTAGATGAGATCTAAGGAAGAAATTCTCCCCTGTGAGGGTGGTGAGGCCCTGGCACAGGTTGCCCAGAGAAGCTGTGGCTGCCCCCTCCCTGGAAGGGTTCAAGGCCGGGTTGGACGGGGCTTTGGGCAACCTGGGCTAGTGGAAGGTGGCCCTGCCGAGGGCAGGGGGTGGGACTGGATGGGCTTTGAGGTCCCTTCCAGCCCAACCCATTCTGTGATTGCATGATGTGCAGCATCCTATAGGCAGGGGTTAAAAGAGGCAGTCGTCTGGATGTGAGGGGCTGTTATCCCAGGAATCCCCCAGCACAGCTTCTGAAAAGCTCTCACATACGGAGGGTTTGAAGGGGGTGGATGGGGAGACATTTCCCGACAGGGCTCACTGGCCTAAGGAATGCCACAAAATGCAGTTGCAAGGTCAAAGCCTGCCCATGTCTGTGGCCAGTGCTTGTGCTTGGCTATTGAGGACGTGTATGGGGCGGAGGGGAAGGGTGTTGGGTCCTGCCTTTGTGTTTCCAGCTCTGGTATCCGTGTCGGTGGCTTTGCTGTTGCTACGGGAACCCATGAGTAGTTATAAAACAAAAAACAGCCCTGAGCCATATTGTGTCAATTAATGTAACCAGACATATTCCCGCAAATAAGAACCATATGTTAGAGATAACATCTTTGTTTGTTGCTTGCGGTTTCCTTGATGGCAAACTACTGTGCTATAATCCTTTAGTGTCCGACTCGTTTATAAAATCATTGAGGGTGAAAACTTGAAATACCGAGAGTGCTTGCTCGGGGCTGGGCTCACCCAGGGCTCAGAGCCCCTGGTGAGGCGCCTGCGGGGAAGCAGAGGGAGGCAGGAGGATGCTCTTCACCCAGAGAACATGTATTTTATTCTCTTGAAGGGGACACCTGTGATAAATCTGGTCATTTCCCCTCCAGTTTGTTCTCCTTTAGTTATCTATCATCAGCCTGGCGAGTGCTGTCAGGCCACGAAGGGGGTAAATTTGGAAACATCACCAATTGGTGTAAGAGGCTTAAGGTTTGGTGTTTTGTTTTGTTTTTATTTTTTTTTTTCCAGAGGTATTGCGGCATACAAAAGTCTATAGGCTTTGAACAAAACTTCAGCTTCCCAGCCTCTAAATCACTTAAAGTGGGACCTAAGACTGGCTGCAGAAGGCATTTGAGTACCTGACTCCTGGTTAAATCAATACAAACCTGAGGAGCCTCAGTCACGTAGGTATTTCAGAAAGCTGCACCGCTTCACTGAAGGGCTGGATTTGAATCTGTGCAAGCCCTTAAGTAAATTCACTTGGCTTAAGATCGTTTTGCTGTTGATTTCCTCTCTTGATCCCTTATCAGCACAGGGCACGTGCCACTGGGCTGCCCAGGATCTGCACCACCTCAACTGGATCAACTCTCTGGTTTGGCAAACAAACCCTCTGTTCCGCTCACGTGGATGTTTGCTGCAGCACAGAAACCCTTTAACCGCAGGATTTGTAAGACCACAGAAATGCGCAGGAGACAGGAGAACTTAATTATTCTTCACATGATTGTTTTTCACTTGGCTATCACTGCTCTCAGAAGGGAACAGCAGTATCAGTCTAATAATTCCGCCTTGGTCAATCCCTTATGATATTTACACAGCGGCTGTGCAGTAGTTGGTGGGTAAATATAATTTCTTTGATCGATGCTCACTGACGGCGCTTCAGAGCCGTTTCACGCTGCTGTTTGAGGAAGGATGAGCAGGTCGGCACCCCCACAACGCTGCTGTGCCCGTACCCTCACCTCCCTCTCTGCACATGCACTTGGGTTATTTGGGTCCCTCCAAGCCACAGCACTTAGTTGGCGAAATGAACACTTCTGACCTCGGGGAAAAAGGCTCAGATTGCCGTTGTATATGATTTTTTTCCTACCAAATTAAAAGAAGGTAGGCTTAGAGCCAGGCACAGCTGAAGTGGCAGAGCCCTCGCAGGCTGCACACAGTTAAAACGGGTATGAATTTAGGCTTCCAATTAGCTGACAAGTTCAGCCCACTTGCCTCACTCACCAATTATCCACGCTCCTGCAGATGTATTTTGCTTTCACAAGTACTCAGCAAAGAGCATACGTACCTTTTTTTTTTTTTTTTTTTTTAACATCAAGGCGATGTTGTGCGCCTTGTGCTCTGCCGTCACTCTCCACGCTCTGCTGCCATCAGTGCACGTCCTTGTCCCCCCGCCCCAGACCCTCAGTCTCACCTGGGCATCCCAGGGGGGGCAAAATTTTGGCTGGGGTGAGCAGGAGTTGTGTGCACAAACCCTTGAGCCCCATGGCACGGCATGGGCCAGCTGAGCGCAGCGATGGGACGTGTCTTGGCTTCAACAGTCAGTGTTTTCCTCCGATATTCGGTACTAATACATTAATGAGATCTCGTACACAGCCGCTCATTGTATCGCTCGCTCTGTGTTTGTACAGTAATTAATTCTGACTGCAGCGACTCCATCAGCCTCGGGGATCGCTGCGTATGTGCCTGCACTCATGATGTGATTTTGGAGGATGCCTGAGCGCTGTTTGTGGTGTGATTTCAAATTGAAACTTGATGACATATTGATTAGCGTGAAACAGAAGGAGCGTGGCGAGCTCAGCCACACACAGCCCCCCTCGCGCAGCCCCGTCTAGGGGCGAGGGGCTCTGGGGGGGCTCCGAGTGGCCGTGCAGTGGGAGCTAGGTGATTAGTCTCAGCCCCCTTCTTGCCAGAAGCAGAAAAAAATAAAGGTGAGATTTGGTAAAGCCAACCTGAGATCCTTTCCCTTGGGGAATGCCTGCCCCGATCACGGCACACCTGCAATTCCCATCAGATTTCATCCGTGGCATCCGAGTTGACCTGTGCTCTGCAGCGTGCAGCAAATGAAAGGCAGGTACTTTCTGAATACACACAGGTTGCTGTTGCATAGTGGCAAACATAAATTAAACCCTGCTCTCATCTAGCACTCAGAGGGCAGCGTGGCTCACACCCACATCCAGCCTGCTCCCCTGTCAGGAAGGTCACACAGGTATCAGCATCAGGGGGGTGCCTGCATTGCCCACCCCTTGCTCCCCCCCTTTACCACTCGGCTTAGGCTGTCGGCATTTCCAGCACAAACCCTCACTGGGTTCCCACCCTCTGAGCAACACAAGGTCGGAGCTCGGGTTTGGGGTGTCCTGGGCAGCGTGAGGAGCAGCACACACCTGGCTGCGCTCCGGCCTACGTGGTTTTTTAAGCGAAGCGTTGGAGGTGATTAAAAGCGTCCTGGAGAAATCCCTGCTTCCTCTGGACAGCGGCGGGCAGGGCAGAGTGCAGGCAGCGGGAAGTCGGGTGCTCGTCTGGGCATTTGACCCCGACCGATGGGGCTGCTCTGCCCCCATCGCCCGCCGGGCTCAGCCACCCCGGTGTCACGTCCTGCCCAGAAGAGGGAGGGAAGTGGCTTAGATTTGTAAATCCCCAACAGGGTGGACAATGGTGAGACAAGTCTCAGAGTCCACGCACAGACCATTATTGATTTCCCACGATGTATTAACTAGATACATGATAATTGGCTGAGTATATAACGAGTTATGGCAAGCGATATGCCTTGCATTACTTAATGGTAGTGAGGGAAAAGGGGGAAAAGAAAAGAGAGAGAATAGAAAAATAGAGATCACCAGTCTGGATTCCTGCATTGATCCTGCCTGAGTTCATCAGGGATGCATCCGTCTTCTTCACATCTTCTTTTTTCTTTCTCTATTTCACTCCTTACCCCCCTCTCAGCTTACACCCACTTTCCTTGGGTCCATCCCCTGGATCGACCCACATACAGACATATCCCACAGGTGGGGAGGGGTAACATGCTTAGGATGATCTTGTTAATCTTCATTTGCATGTTCAGGGGTGTCAACTTTAATATGCATTTTGCAGATAAAGAAGCAGAGGTTGTTCACCAGACAGACGGCCCTGGAATCTTTACACCATGCCCAGAGCAGAGCTGTCCTGTCTCCACAGGGCCCCCTCCAACCCATCCTGTGCCATCCAGGTGACTTTATCAGCTCCAAACTCCCCTTTATTCACCTCAGGACTATAATTTCACTATTTGCAAGTGTATGAGACATTCCTCAGCTCCAAGGGCCTCTGCTCCCCCCATGCCTTCTCTCTCTCAGGCTGTTTAATTCTCACAGGCCTGTTTCAGGCCCTGTTTTGGGGAGTTACAAGCCATCTCTCACACACAGCCCCCAGCCCCCGTTGTCCCCCGCTTTGCTTCTGGTCCGTGTTGGAGCGTTGGGGCACGTGTGCGTGTCCGTGGGTGCAGGCGTGTGCGCGGGGGATGCTCGGGTCCGCTTTGCAATACTTCCACCTACAGAAGAAAACCCAGAACGGCAGCGGGAGCAGCCGGCAGCGGCCCTGGGAGCCGATGGGTGCGCAGCACCCTGGGGGGGCCCAGCTGGGTGGGGGGCTGCTTTGGGGAACTGGGGCAAGCTGGAGTACGTCTGTGGGGTGTGTGCGTGAGCCACGGGGCCTCACCAGCAAACCTGTGAAGAGGGATTCTCTGTCCTGGGACAAAACTGGTAATTTTAGCCATTTTTTTTCCTTCCACTGGAATATAAAGACTTTTTTTTTCAGGTCAGCTGTACTAATTTTAACTTTTTTTTTTTTTTTTCAAAATGCCCCGCTGGGCTGTGGCCAGGCAGGAGATGGGAATGGAAAGCTGTTTCCTTTACAGAAGTGTTGTTTTCCTAAGTGGGGTGTAATCACCAGCGCTGCGACAACACCCGAGTGCTGCGGGGGTGCCTGTCGGCCCCGCAGCAGAGAGGGGAGCACAGGGCGGGGGGTGGCTGCAGCAGATCTGTTTCCCACCCCAAATTGCTTGCAAGCAACGAGCTTGTGCTTTGGAAGAAGGAGGAGAGCGACAAGGAGCACACACAGACAGGAGAGCCATGGACTCAGTGGCTCGTGGATGGGGCTGATGTGAAATGATGGATTCCATGAACATTTTCTGGTGGGAGCAGCGACTGGGGAAAGATTTCCCAGAAAAAGGAACTGTCATTCACAGCAGGGCGCAAGGCATGCTCTGCTGCGCCCACTGCCACTAACCTGCAGGTTTTGGGGTGGCTAAAGCCCTCAGGAGTATTTGTTGGGCCAAGTTCCATCAAGAATATTCTTAGATTGTTCACTATTTTTTTCCTTCCCACACCATCCAAGGCTTTCAGTCCACGTGCATCCTTCCAAAGTCTGTAACAAAGCTGAAAGTGAAGGACAGTCACAGCAGTTTGAATTTACTCACTTGATTTTGTTGAAAACTGAAGTCAAAACTTTTTAACAAATTCCTTTTTCTGAGGAAAAGCAATTCTGAGGGTGAGACCAACCCATCCAGAGCCCTGTGCCTGAGGAGAACCGGTCAGCTGGACCATTTCCCACCAGCTCCTGTGGGTCTCTCAAGGGGCCTCAGGTCTCAAGGGACAGTGGCAGCACCTTATTTCCATACCAGTGTTTCTAACAGGGGCTGCAGCATCAGGCAATGCTGGATTTCTCCGTATTTCCCAAGAAACCGTCCCTGCTGCAGTGGGGCAGGCACCACGGGGCCCACGCTTGGTCCCAGATGCTGGCAGGTGTCACCACCACTCCCCAGCTCCTACCTGCCACGCTCTGAACACCCCCATTTATTTACCAACACACCTCCCAGGGTCTCCTTTCCCTTTGGGTTGCAGATGAGATTGGGCAGCTTGAGGCTTCCACTGCCAATTGCTGTTAGAATGATTTTTTTTTTTTTTTTTGTGCCCTGGGGACAACCCTCGCTGAAAATATTGGGAAGATGGAGAAGAAGCATCAAAATATCTTTGTGCTCCATCTGCACACTCCACCATGGGTTGCTTTGGCATCTTGGTACTTCCCTCAGTGCTGCAGAGCAAACCAGCACCGTAAATCAAGCGTGAAGGGATGGGGCCCAGGGAAACAGGTGCTGCACAGCCCGAGCTGGGAAAGCCACTGCAGGCACAACCAGCACAGGGGGTTTCAGTTAGAAATAGCGTTGCCATGGAGCATTGCAGTCTTACTATAAGAGTGTTTCCACTCTGGAGGGTAAATGTTTAAACAGCGTCACACGGTGATCTCAAATGATTTTTGTGATTTAGAGTTTAATGAACACATAAGGACACTTCAAAGTCTTGGGAGAAACATGAGATCAAGTTGTAAAAACAACCCAGCACCAAAGTAAGCTTTGGCTGATGTTCCCTGGGGTGGTTGGTGGTCACCGCGCTGAGGGTGACGCAGCAGAGCCGGGCCCTGACGCTGAACCTGCTCCTGGTTTCAAAATCTCCTGCTTTCTCCCCACCAAGCCCAAGAGCCCAAGGAATTCACAGAGTGGGCAAAGGAGGGGGAGCTCTTGCGCGGCCCCGGGGTGCTCCCGGCCGTCACCCACTGAAGTATTGAAGCCGTTGCTTGCGCAGCAGCTTTCCTCGACAAATCCCCGGGGTCACGGGGCACTGAGGGGGCTACAGGTATTCAGGACCATCACCCCACGCTCAGGTGGCTCCACCTGTTCCCCCGAGGACCAGACACAGCAGCCCGAGGTGCGAAGCCACCAACTCCCCACGTGTCCTCCTCAGCACATCTCTTCTTTACAGCGCTGGCCCAGCCCCCTCGGGCAACTAGAAAGAGCTGCTGCTTCTATTTCAGTAGCCAAACCCATTTATTTCACAGCCTGCCACTGCGCAAAGGCCACCAGCCTTAAAGTTGGCTCAAGACAACTTTTTTTGCCCCCTGAAGAATAAACTCCGAGGTTCTCGCTGGCGGGAGCTGCAGCAGATGGTGGCTATCGCCGCTCAGCAGCGGCAGATGGTCCAGCTCGCCGCGGGGGTGAACTTCTGCTCCTCAGCCCCGCCGGGTGAGCAGCGCTTGCGCGGCAACACGGAGGCTCATACACAAACTCTGATGTTTGAGGGAGATTGAGGCAAATGTGCCGCTTCTCCAGTTTTTAATCACTGCCCTGGACTATCTAAATAACTCGTATCTAGGGAAAAAAAAGCCACTTTAAATTCCATAGCTACTAGTTTTTCCTGACAGCAAACCCATGAAATAGTTACTGCGGATCAGAAATACACACAGAGGTAACCAAGAAACAGAGAAAGATATTTATCTTTTCCCTCTTTTAAAAAAAACTATATTCACTTTTTGTATTTCTAGAGAACAGAGGCAGGCCAGGCCTGGCAAGATGCCAGGTGGCTGCTTACAAGAAAGTACCAGTTCCAGTGAAGTTTTTACTCAACCACAACCCTTTTCTTTCCCTTTTGAGCTCTGCAGGTGTGGCCAGAGCCCAGCCCTCACCACTGCAGTAGCACAGGGCACTAGAAGCCCCTGGGCCAGGGAGGTTAAAATCACAAGCAGCTTTCTGGGCAAGAAAAGGCCTTCGTACCCAAGGGACTGGGGTGAACCTCTCAAGCTTGGGTGGACAGCACACACCTTGAGGTTTATGGCTTTGTTACTACCTGCGTAGCAAAAGAATTAAATCCGATTCCTCCTGGCCCCTTTCATCTCCCCTTTACCCCCAGTTCTTGCCGGGCCAGGCTCCAGCAGCCAACCACCAAGAAATCACCCCTAAACAGGGGGGAGCTTCCAGCAAACTGCTGTTTTGTGCTGCAGAACAGCCGATGACAGTGACTCACCAGCTCCTGCAGGAAACAGGAGAGAAATCCCCACCGTACTGGGAAAGCCGGGACAGGAACAGCCAAGTCCAGGGCCGACAATGCTCTTTCACAGCCGCCTCCTCCTCCTCCCCCCAAACTCCAGAGAGGTCCCTGTGCCTTTAGCCCGGGTCAGAAGCAGGACACCAACTTCCAAAGCTTTCCAGACCTTTCCTCTGCAACAGACACACGTTGATATCCCAAATCCACGTGCAACAGTCAAAGGGAGGCAATCAAGAAAATTAAATTTAGTTTCAATATATATATGACATCCAACAGGCAGTAAAAAAAAAGCTTTATATTTTATTTCTTGTAAAAATCTTTCAACACATGCAGACTAAAACCAGTGTAAGAAAGTATCCACCATCGTTTAAACAAATAACTATACTTAAATATAAGTGTCTGCAATTGACTTGTATAAAAATAAGGTACATTTTGCCTTTTTACAGAAATCCATTCTCCAGTTTTCATATCGATAAACAATACACAACTCTAATACATACAATTTCACCTGATCGCTGTTTTCCGCCCATGTGATACTGCTAAGGTATTATGTGCAAAAGTTGGTAACAGTTTCTTCCCCCAAAAGAAAAAAAAAAAAAGTCCTCTACACCTTTTAGAAAATTAGATATTGGGTTTAAATTAATCAAAATCCTAAACCGGTTTCTTTGTTCTCAAATAAAGAGTCCATTTACTGGGTTATGTACAGGCTTAACTCGAGTCTGGCGCGGGTGCAAGCCTCAGCGTCGGTGCCTGCCGTGCCCCGAGCGGCCGCTGCCGTGGTGTTTGCCTTTGTGGGACCTCTCGAAGGAGCGGGATCTCTCTCTCCTGTCCCTGTGGTGTCCCCGCTCGTGCCTGTGCTTCTTGGCGGCATCAGAATGCTCCCTGGATTTGCTCTGCGAACGCGAACGGGATTTTTTCCGTTTGTGCCCGTGTCTGTTGGCGCTCTTCAGCTCCTCCCTGCCATGCTTGGCCTTCAGGTGCGGCGAGCCGTGGTTGTGGTGTCGCCGCGGGCTGCCGCTGTGGCTGCGGGACCGGCTCCTCGAGCGGGAGCTGTATGTCCCAGACAGGCTCCGCCTATTGTTGTAGCTTACAGAGAAGTGGTAAATTAACACCCGTTTTCCACACGAAAGAAAAAAAATAAATCAATGCTTAGGCACTTGCAAGTTACTGGAAGAAATCAAGAGACTGTTTCTGCTCGATGAATGAGAGTGAGCGCCCCAGAACATGCCTTTGAGTTCAGCTCCTCTGGAAACAAGAAGCCACACCCACAACCCAGCACCTTTCAGAATTGTTCAGTCCTACTACTTCGAAGCAAAGCGAAAAAGCCCAGAAGGCCAATTTTGACCAGAAAAGCCAACCCGTCCCAAAAGCCCTGCCCCCTTCCTCACCCCCAACAAAAATCCACCACTTACTGCCGCCGGGGCGTGTGAGATCGAGACCGCGACTTTGTTCGTGACCTAGATCGACTCGCACTTCTGCTGCTTCTACTTCTCTTGCTTTCTTTTCTCATGCTGGGGGGGTGGGGGGGGGAGAAAAAAAAAAATTAGGGTTATATTTCCAAGGTACTGGCTGCTACTTCCACAAAGTAGCTCAGTAGTAGTTCACTACTTCAGCTGAAGAAACTGTTTTTACAGAAGTCTTCTCTTATCAGGAAGAGATTTTTACCCACCCATTGTAAGGGCTCTTTGAAGCTTGCTGCCTCTCTTCTGGCTCTTTTTTAATGGTTTTGGTATTCAGAGACACTGGAGTCTTCTCTTCAGTTTTTACTTCTCTGGGGGAAGCTAAGAATTAAATTGAAATTCAAAATTAGGTATTTTATTCCTAGAACTTTGTAATAAACACACCGAATCCTTCACACATCTCTCCCAGCATTTGCCCAAAATGTAAATATGAACCCAATAGCTACTATTTCCTGCCACCTTTCCCTTGAGGGTTCACTCCAAGAAGAGAACACTGGAGTGAGATGCCCGCCAGGAGACACATTGTAGTTTAAAGGCAAATGCCAGCATGGGGAGAGAATGCTGTGCCCCTCAAGCCAAGCAGCCAGGCTCCTCTGAGCTTTTATTTTACAAAATAAAAGGTGCCCTTATGGCCCACAAATACATAAACTGTTACCGTGACAGTTAATTTTCAATACTATAAGAATTAAGACTGAACAGCAAAATTATAGATTTCATTTTTATATTAGTGGTACAAATGTAACGCAAAACAAAAAAATTATTTAATTTAGAAGTCAATCTGTCAGCTGATTCAGCCTGGAGACGGATTCCCCTTTTCTCCAAGGGCTGCTCTGCAAGAGCAACCCATTTCTAGCTGCCCTGCTGAGAGGAAGGCACTGCATTAGGACTTCACCTTCCTCGCTCCGCAGGGTTCAGAGGTTTCATGTAAAACTACAGAAAGGCAGAATTCTGCCAGAAGCTTTCCCTGTTTGTCAGCTAGTAAGAATTCTTCCAAAATCCCACCAGAGGCCCTGCTTTCACTCAAACTCTTCTAACCGAGGCTCCCACTTCACAGAATTAAGAAAAAACTGTCATTGTTTAGTGAGAAATTTACACCTGCCAGCTCAAAGACCTCTGGAAACTCAGCTGTATTGTTCTTAACGAGAAGTAACTGCTCCAAATATTGCTTTTGCAGAGTATGTTCTTAAGTTCCTGAGGAGGTCATGTAAAACAAGGGCCTGTGCTGCCTTCTTCACCCACCATCCCCGGACCAACACTCAAACAGCTTTTAAATTTTGTTGGTAGTTTACAGATCAATAGCAACATTAAGAGGTAAAAGCACCGAGACAAAACTGTTCTTTGTATCACTAGAATTCAGACAGATTTCTTGGCAGGTTCGAGATACACATTATAATTTAGTCACCAATGCCAAGACAGCACTGCGACCTTCCCATCTCCATTTCCTGACCACAAGCTGTCTTCCTTCACAGCACTTCAACAGTGGACAAGTACATTTAAAAAAAAAAAAAAAGGCAGAGAAAGCAACTGTCAGTGATAGCTGCCCCAAAAGGAACCATGAAGGCTGCTGGGACACCCCCCAACAGTTTAAACCCAGAGAGTCTCTCCACAACCCAGTAATGCACAGCAAACTCCCAGGTCTAGACATTTTCATAACATAGTTACATAATTTACATATTAATAGTATTAAAATACTCTTCCATCTGTGGGAGTATAAACTACCCCCTTTCCCTCTAATCTGCTATTTCAAAGTATTGAAACTGGTTTTAAAATTTGTGGGTTTTTTTAAAAAAAGAAAGATTTATCTTGCTTCTTAGTTCTGTAAGAAAGCCTAAATGGTCTTAATAGCTCGAGAAGCAAACCTACTTTTTTTTTTTAACACCCTGGGGCACAGATTTAGAAGACTTACCAAATAGTATTATGCAACTTTCTGTTCAGAAAACAAAAAACTTACATGGTTTGGAGGCAGGAGAAAAGCCACCCAGTGTTGAGAGTGCTGGAGTTCCATCTGGATTTAAACCTTTTGCCTTCAGTTTAGCTTCCTGTAGTGCCATTTTCCTCTTTTCTACTTCTTTATCCAGGAATTCGTAATTGGGCTGTTAAAAGTAACAACGCGGTAAGAAGTCAAACTAACGCAGTTCATACCTTCATCTCATTTCTGAAAAATACTCAATTATCTTTTAATCATCTGTCCTGCAACATGACTAACTTCCATAATTGGTTCCCACACTCCCCTCAGAGGAGCAGCCATGCAAGCAGAGCCTCTCCAGTTTGCAGATTTGTACACAGGGGTTCCCAAACACGCTTAGACAACCCTGAGACAGCTCAAGCCGTGCTGAGCGTTGATGGGGAAGAACAAACATCTCAAAGTTACCTTCTTTCTGGTATAGAGCTTCAGAGTTGTTAAGCATATCTCCTGAATCTCCTCTTCCGTGGTGCCAAAGAGCAAGAACCAGTGAGGACGGGTAGGTAGTGGAATCTGAAAATAAAACCACCAAAAGCTTAATGATAAGAGATTACACACCAGGCTTTTGTTTTAAATATTTTCATTAATTTTCTTGAAACTGGATTACTAGCAATAAAAGGCAACGCTAGCCGAAGACGGGTGAGTACTCACCTGCAGAGCTCTAGCAGCGAGATAAATGCAAGCACATGCTATAGTCTCTGGCTGAAAGCGAACAAACACATTTGTTCGAAGGCTGTCATTCATGTAATTCCTAAAAAAAAAGTTTAGGAAAGGTTGGATCTCCCATTTACATCTTTTTATTTAGAGGATAACAATACTGGAGACTCAATTGACTTTATTATTTTTTCTGTTATTATATTAAACACTTGTTTTCTTTCGAATTATCGTATTTGATGTTTACATTTGTTACTTCTGTAACAAAGTTTGCACCATTGCCATTGTTTTGAAACCCCAATGCAAGTAATAGTACGTAACGGCTACCTCCTAGGTAGGTACGTTAAGTTTATCCTGTGAAGTGTCCATTGAGTTAATCTAACAAGCACTTTTCATCTGTCCAGCTCTTTGCTTTAAACACCAACGTTCTCACAGTTAAAAAATCAATATGCTTAAAACTCAAATGCAAGCATGAAAGCACGGTATATTTTTAACCTACCATTTTCCAGAGGCTAGACGCAACCTCTACCGTTCATAAAACATTGCATTTAAATCCTATGTGTGCCTTGAGTCATTAACTTCATCCAGAGAGAAAAGCATCCGATTTGCACACAGAGTGTTGGAAAAAGACCTGCAAGTTAGTAATGGGTCTCCCACTTGACTAAGCTACTATTCTTCCACCAGAGTGGCACTGCCAAGCAACACATGCCAAGAGAGACATTTAATCAGCAGAGACCTCCATCGATTTCTAAGTTACTGAGCTACAGTGAGGAAAGAAACGAACAGCAGTCAGTAAGTATTGACTCTACAGAAAACCATGCCCGATATGGCTTCTAAGTGAGCATGCTGCATGCATGGTAATTGTCTTTTTTTTTTTTTAAGTTCAGCCAAATGCTAAATCAACTAAAGAAATGTTGGCAGAAAGTCTACCCCATGTCTCCTTTAAATACACTACAGTATACAGTAGCTAGGCAACAAATACATTTAGAAACATTTTAACAGTTACTTCTAAAAGCAAATATACAAATCCTTTTTGACACCCAGACAGAACTAGAAGATGCTGCCCGATGGATATGGACCACTTCAGTGAATCTCGGATGAGAGCTTGCACTGGGTTGGCTGGAGAGAAGGGCAGCCAAACAGGCCATCCCCAGGTCATGGGCTGAGAGGTGCAGAGGGCAGAGCTCTATGACTTACCATCATGGACTACCCTTTAATTAAAGAGTAGAAAAAAGAACAAAGTTAAATTGAGTTCTCCATTACTACACTGGAATCAAGCCATGAAAATAGTAAGCAGAAACAAGCACTAAAGTATTTTAGAAGTATATGTTTGTGTAATAACTTACATCTCATTGCTTTGCATATGGATCATCAGGCTTGTTATTTCTGCTACTATTTTCCTGGCTAGGAAAAGAATGGAAAATTACAACTTACCAGGCTGTCTGTACCAGGGTTTGATTACGTTCACATTCTAAGACTTGTAAATACATAACAATGATCTGAGGAAGAAGGAGAAAAAAAAGGGGGCTCAGTTCTAACATATAAAGCAAAGTAAGGAAGTAACTATGTATAGCCACACAGTTCCAAAACAACACGCTCTCCTCCTTTTCTAAGCACACACTGCAAGCTCACGTCATTCAGTCACATCCAGACAATTCTTTATTTTACTACTTTTCTATGATTTTCAAAAACAGTCACCTTTAACATTTCCCAAGGAAGCAATTTCTACCAAAGTCAATGTGACTATTTGACCAAGCACTCTGGCAAAAGCATTCGCGGTAACTACTAAGGAATAAAGAAATCAGGTCATTTTAACACCTGCGTTTCTCGTTCCACAGCTCACAATGACGATATCAAGGTAGATTAATATTTACAGTTACATTATTTTTGATAACTCACCTTATGCGGATGCTTGACATGAACACAAAATCCCAACTCCTTCAGTACCCTTCTTTCTGCTTTGATTACTTGATTTTTGGTGTTTATGTAGTTCTGATCAAGTATCAGGGGGCTTGGAGTCCTATAGTTTGCAAGAAATAAAATCAAAACTGTTTTGCATATCCAAAAATAGCTGCATCTCTGTTTTCCCTTCCAACCAACTAATGGCAACAGAAACCGGTTTTCAACTCCTGCAAGCAAGTTTAAGCATTAATCTTGTGCTGTCCAAGTTTAGATAAACTAGTTTAGTTTCTGCTTTCGACTAGCTACAGATTAGATGGCTAAGGAAAAAAAAAAAAAAAAAAATCACCCTTTTGCTACTGTGTATGTAAACTACGCTGGTCCAGCTGCTGGAATGCAAGTCAACTTCAGAGCGAAGATCTCAAAGAACCTTTACATCTCAGGACAGAGGTGGGGGAAGGAGTGTGATACAACTACCTTTGCTAAGTAGCACTTCAAAGCAGAAGTAAGCTAGAACAGGTTTTTTTACAGGTATTAAAACAGCAAGCTTGTGCTTTACAACTGCAGTTTCCTATGCACTGGAAGACAAGATTATTCAGATCTTCAGAGAACAAGACAGCCCTGCTACTGTGATATATGAGAAGTCTACTAAAGCAAAGAATTTCACCTCTGAAATGATGACAAGATCTGCCTGTGATTCTGAACGCTGCACCCACTAATCAGTGGGTATTATGTCACTTCTATTTGCAAACCAAGAGCTCATTTCACAAAGAGTCCCAAGCCTAGCTCTATGTCCTAATTCCTTCCAAATCCAACACCTGAACTCCAAAGCATTTTAACTAAAATAACTTGCTGTATGCTTTATGCACAAGCGTCACACTCCATTTCGTATTATTTTCTTTCTCCGTGCTTAAACTTGACCTTTCAACATTCCACTGTTTATTTTAATCCACTTCCTCCTAAAGACAGACCAGCTTTTTCCCCTGTTTGTAATATGCCTCACATAATCCATGCTTCCCAACACAGAAGAAAGTTTTTGCAACTAGTTACACTCTAATAAACCACACTGTGTTCACATGATAAACCCAGTATGCCCCAAGCACTGGTGACACATTTATTTTACATTACATTCAAAAGAAGAATAAGTAATGCAAAGTGGATTCAAAACACAGCTTCTGTTTTAGCAGATGAAGTATTTCACTACTAACTTGTCTTTTTTGGTTCCATGTAAGTTCCACAAGTGGATCGCACTTCTCCTTCCCTGATAGGTCACAGAGTGGAAAAAACACTCAAAAAACCCTAGGTTCCCCCCCAGAAAGAATGGCCCCATTTAATTACAAGGCTGGCTGAAGAGCTTCCCAACTCCAATAATCCACAATTTATGCCAAGACTCCTGCAGTCACCTGAAGGATGGTTATTACTGTTGGCCAGAGGCTACAAGCGATTCACTTCCCAAATAAAACCATCATGTTGTACCATGCACCTGAGCTCCCCCTGCTCCTCCCAAGGGGCTGAGAAGCAGCTCCCAGGAGGTCTGGCATGAGCTACTCCACCTTCCTGGTGCCAGGAAAGACCTACAATTCGAGTACAAGCCTTACTACGTCTGTCTCCTAAAAAACCACAATGCTTTCCATGTTACTCAGAAGTAACTTCTCTATTTAAGTGTTACTCTCATCACAGAAAGTTTATAGTTTGTGATTTCAGCTACTCTAATACATTTTGTTTGGTGTGGGGTTTGTTTGTTTTGGGGTTTTTTTTGTTTTGGTTTTGTTTTTTTTTCTTCTTTCTCTTCCTATAAGTTAACTGGAAAATAAAAACTTAAAGAGCTTCTTCAAGGTCACTACTTCAGTAGAAAGGCTACAATTTTATCTGCACACTCCAGCACTGCAAAGGCTGCCTGAACACAATGCTCTGGAGTGGGAGACTGGAAGAACCAAGCTGAAATCCTCCAAATCAGTGAAACTGATTCACTCCCAGTTAATTTCAACTAACTATACTGGGGTTTATAACAACATTTCCCCCAATATTGCTTTACACAATTTTATCTAGAGATCACTGGCATTAACAGGATCTGCAAGGCATCATTCAGAGCGAGTTTAGGTCTCCAGGCTCAGCTCATCTCGTTAGCAGAACACTTTATCAGAGGTGACAAATCTTGGATGAAACAGTTAGGGCATCTATGACTTCCAGTCTAAAAGAATACAATCAACAGTAGGACAACATGACTGCATGGGATCATCCGACAACCTGCTGCAGGATTACCATCTTCTGCATGTCTCTGAACTCTCTGAAAGCTATGTAAGAAAGTCAGTATTATGAAAACACAGTAAGGTAGCTCAAAGTGCAACAGGAAAGACTGAGCCTTGTTGGATTTTAAGTTTTCACTGTCCTTCTACGGGGCCATAGGATCAGCACAAACAGTTCACACTTTGGTTGTACATGTTCAACATCAAAGTGATAGAAAACTCAAAATTAAGGCACTCGAGAGCGTGCTTTACTCTGTTGTCCCACATTACTCTGGTCAATTATGACACACAAGTTCTAGAGATCTACAGATCGAAGGAAGCCATGAAAAATATCAGTCTGTCCAGACAGTATTTCCAGAAACAGAAGGACAAATGTGGCCTTTTGTCCACTTAATGCAAAATAAAAATCCACAGCAGACTTCACTGTGCCTTATAACCGGCAAAAGGCAGGTTCCCCACTGGATTAAGATTTACCTGTTTGGTACTTTTGCCATGAACTCCAAAGTGTTGGTGTGCATAATTATTTAGAAGTTGGAAACTTCAGAGATCTCCCTCTGAATAACTTCTTAGCTTTCCTACTAAGGCCTTTGCTACTGCATTTGCTGCACTTAGTTCTCAGTCCAAGAAGTAATTGTTTTAGATCACAAATACCAAACCAGAGAAAAATAATTTATAAGCTCATATATAAAATATAAGCCTCAAGCCCTATATAGCCAAGTAGCATTACAAATTCTTACTTTGAATCTGTTCTTACAGATCAGCACTAGAGCTCCAGGCAAGACTTAAGAACAGAGAGAGCAGTGCCCATTCTGGTAAAACAATCCCATGCTGAGTTGTAAAACTTCATTGGGATTTAAAGATTGCACAGCCACCCAAAAGATGAACGCACACTGTAATGTGTTTGTAACGATAAATAAGTTACAAATATTCTTTTTTTAAAGTCCCCCTGACAAATGAAACCTAAGTTCTTGACCCTGCTACAGCTTCATTTGATGAAATATTAAAATCTAATGTCTTTGGAACGTCTAATACTTTGGAGGAAAAGCGCTCTGCGTGTAGTTTTGTTCGTAATGCAAAAGTACTTCTGAGAAGTAGAGCGTAACATCAGCATCTCGTTTCAGAGACCAGATCTCTCTCATGCCAGTCAGTAAGAGAGAAGAAAGTGAATTCTCTATTTGTCTCCAATATTGTAAATACAAGCACTGTGGATTTACAGAATGGTCTGAAGAACACTAAGTAGTGTGTGTGGTTAACACAGGCCACTTGCAACACAACTGCAGGGGCCCGTTTGCTGCAGCAGAAGTGAGGGACAGCTGACTGCACAGCGCAAACCGACACTGCCGAGATTACACCATGACAGGAGTCACATTTGGGTTCAGGCTCGTAAGGACTTTTTGCAGCTTTCAGGCACATTTAAGATAAATAAAATCAACTTCAAACTACATTCTGCATGTTAAACAATAGTTGCACTTTGCTCAGAACACAGATGTTTCGGCACACAATTTCTTAAAAAGCAGTATTTTCATAATATGAGCTTTTCTCCATGCACACAAACATTTTTACATGCAGTACCACATGACATATGCTTGTGAAAGATCCGAAAGAAAATACGCTTGTCCAAAATACTTTTTAAGCTTTTTCTTACTTCTCAGTATTAGAAATACCACCTAGCAGTAACTCAGTTGACTACAGGTCTTACAAAAAGAAAATTCCAATGCAATTCCCAATTCTGCAAACAGGTACATAGAAGGGACTGCTTACATAGCAATTCATATAAATAGCTTTACAAATTCAAGACTTCCTTATCCTTGTGAAGGCATGTTGTACTATGAATTCAAACTGCAAATATACAGAGCCAGAAAGTGGAACTAAGAACTCAAAACTGTTTAAGAAAGCAAGCAAGCCTACTCAAACTACTCGAACTTCATGTGCAGGTTAAGAGCTTCAGTTAACAGAAATGCTAGACTAGAGGTGAAAAGAAAAGTACAGCAGCCTAACTGATTGTTTCAGTTCTGGGTTGTGTGTGAGAAACTAACTACAACCTAGGTGTTAGCTTCAGGTAAAAAAAAAAAAAAGATCAAGCTAGTATTCTAAAAACCTGGACAGCAAAGAAAAAAGCTTATAACAAGATACAGGAGTTCTTCCAAATGGTTCACCAGCGGCCAACCTGTTAGTCCCCCGATTCCAGTGACCTATTCTCAGAGCACTGGCTTCTCCTTGGGGATTTTCGATACTTCACTCACTGTTGCCATGACGACAGCTTCATCTTTATGTACCACTCCACATCACCCAGGCTTTGGTAAATGTAGCTGGTCGCTGTATAGTCGGTTGCAAGGGAAAAAAGAGTTGAAGTTAATAACGTGTACAGATTATTTAATTGTAATCTTGTAAAAAGTACAGAAAAACGTTTACATCCTGCTTGCTTAAAAAAAAAAGCAAGTCTGAATGTCAGACTTCAGCATTTTTAAGATTAATTTCATGCAGATTCACTCAGAATCTCAGAGCAACAATGCCCATTTCTCCAGAAAATAATGGGTAGAAGTGCACGATTTCTCTCGACATGATGCATTTTAGACACCATGTAACATGCACAAAGTGACATTCTGATTTGGAACAGGCTAGCTGGAAAGATTTAAGTTCACAGGTTAAGTTCAGTTTCTCTGATCCTTCACACAGCATAAAAAATCAACTAATTTATATTCTCATTGCAAAGAAAAGCATTGCATATGATTAATTAACCTTCACTGCCTGGATCAAGGCCAAAATATTATGAATCACTGAACCAACTTCAATAAATCTAATAACCAGACTCCCTTATCAAAACTGTAGTAAGAAACAATACCACCGAATTCACACTCGGCATAACTTCACAAAACTGTCTCAGGGCCATCTGGGATAACAACTTAAAAAGAACAAAGCTAAGTTCCAAAGTATAACACTGAATCGTTCTTCTTTTGTCTAAAACTAACTAGGAAAACATGAGCACAAGGCAGTAAAAGCAGAAGCTTCAGATTCAACAGAAGCATAAAAGACACCAAGAAACAGCTGGTTTCCCTAAGGGATTTCTATTCTTACTGCTCAGAAAAGGTTATACAACACTAAAGTTTAAATTCCTGTTGTAACCTGGTGATACAGAAAAATTAAAGCGTGAATTTAAGAATCTACCTGGAAACAAAATCCTCCTGTAACTATGGATAACCTTACACTTTAAGCAATCAGCCACTGCAAGTAAAGCTACTTCATCACAGCTGACGTCTCCAGTCTCACAGACTGTAATGCTGCTGCATGACAGATTTAAAGAAATTTTGCATTTAATAGCAACCGAGAAAATTCCTTCCCTTCAACCATTCCTTGTTCCTTCCGATACACTGAGTTACTTTGCTTTACACACAAAAACATACATCGCTTTACACACAAAAAAGCAGTATTAGGCACTCACAACTGAGAGCAGCTCTACAACTCAGCAGACAATGATCCGGATCTGCACACAGATCAGGTAAGCTTACACTCCAGCTTCACCGACACAAGCACACGGTACCATGAAAAACACAAGTCTCACTTTTTCCAATTAAAGATGCCTTCAGCTTCCAAGACTCAATTACACATTCCTTGTTGAAGCGGTGTCATTAAAGCTGCAAACGCTGTAGGCCAAACCGTACTTTTTTCAGATACTTTCTAAAAGGTAATACTATCATCACTGGGAGAAGTTCAGCTTTCATCTTTTGTTAACTGATACTTTATCGGCACTACAACCACATTTGGACAGCTACATACTAACAAGAGGGAAAGCATTAAGACTACCAAACACGGTTAGAAGTCTGGAAAAAATACAGCAACCCCGCTAATTGGCTACTCATGCCTAAAACTACCTTTCAAGAACAAGACATCAAAAATCAATTAGCAATAGACCTAAAACTACAACTGTGGACCTAAAACTAGAGCCAATACTCATGACTTGTAGCTCTATAAGTAACGAAAACGGGTCTACCCAGTAAACAAAAGTACCAGTAGAAGAAGTCAGCATTGAACTGTACTGCCTACACAGCAGCCAATGAGCACTCCCTTCTCAATTTTAGGTCGTTGAACTTAGCCTGGAAAAATACTGTGAATTGAAAACTGCAGTGTACATTAGTGACAACTGATGCTTATGTTCGTAACGAAGCTACTCTTACCTTTTTGCTCTTAACTGACGCAAATGATGAAACACGTTGATCACGTCCCTTATACGACGAGGCGCCTCTTCAATTTTGGATGCGAGATTGATGCAGGCCATAGCAACAATCTGAAAGGAAGCCCCGATTCCATGAGAAAACGAAGACTAGAATTACACAACTTAAAAAAAAAAAAAGAAGAAAAAAACAAAACCCCGTGGCCTAAAGGCTCGAAGAGCACAGCCGGTTTGGCGTGTGACCGGCCAAATTCACCGGTCGCCTAAAACAGCGGCTACAGCCACCTCCTCCCCGTCCCTGTCCTGCCCCCCCAGCTTCCCCGCCAGCCCGCGCCGCGCTCACCTCGAAGCTGTGCTTGACGAAGGACTTCGAATAGAAGAACCGATGAAACAGCACCTGCCCCGTCGCCATCGCCACCTAGGAACGCAAAGAGGGGAGGAGGAGGAAAGAAGGAGCGGGAGTCACTCACCGGGCCCAACCGCCACCGCCGCCATTTTGTGTCAGGCACCAGCTGGCGCCGCCGCCGCCCCCCCCCCCCCCCCCCCCCGGCGCGGCCGCCTCACACGCCCTTCCCGCCGCGCCACAATGGCGGCGCCCGCCCTTCCCTCCCTCCCGGTTAGGCGCCGGGGCTCGCACCCACCTGCGGCAAGCGGAGGAGGATACCGGCCGCCTGGATGAGCTCGCAGCCCAGGATGCGCAAGTCGGTCTCGCACTGCAGGTCCAGGCCGTCCTGCATGGAGGGAGTGGGCGAGAGGCGCTCCTCGGGGATCAGCGAGTGGTCGATGGTCAGCGACACCTCCGAGTACAGCCGGTCACCGATAAGGATGCCCGGAGCGGCGGGAGCCGGCGGGGCGGCAACAGTAGCGGCGGCGGCGGCAGCGGGGGGAGCCGTAGCGGCGGAGGCCATGATGGCGGAGCGCGTCCGCACCCGCAGCCGGCCACGCACTGACTAGCGCGGCCCGGCGCTGTGACGCAGCACACAGCGGCGCCTGCGCGGGGCACGCCGGGAAAAAAAAGTCCGCCGGACCCGTCCCCGTCCCCCCTCCCCCTCCGCCGCCCCCTACCGTTCCCCGCGGCACCGGGAGTCACCGATCTTCGCTGTTGTCCCGGCCCTGGGGAGCGGCACACGGCCCTTCTCCGTTAACACACGGACCGTCGCGATCGCGGGGGGCCTCGGCGGGACGATGAGGCGGCCGCGGCCGCCGTTGTCCCCGTGCGGGGACCCTCCCCCGGGAGCCGCCTCCGGTGAAACGTGCCCCGGCCCGCAGCTCCCGCTTTGGCAAGGGGGGAAGGAAATGAGGACACGCGTGGGCCCACGTTCCTCCGTGGGGAGGAAACGGCGCCGCCGCCGCAGCTGCCCTGGTCCTGGCTGCGCTGTCGCCGGAGGGGGCGGCCGGCGTTATTCGCTTTTTTTTTTTAGAGAATTTTCCACTGCAAAAGGGTTTAAACAGTGGAAGAGCACTGCGCTGTAGGCTTCACAGCGGCAGAGGGAAAGGAAACTGCTTAAACTACTTGAAACTGTGTTTTAAAGACCGTGTAGGTTAACTGGTGCGTGCCCTGGGTGCAAGCTCAGCCAGGAGCTGCCGTAGGGCTTTTGGCCTTTTTTGGGAAAAAAAAAAAAAAATCCATAAAATTGAGTAAGTAAACAAACGGGATGGCTGTGGTGCAATAGTGACAGGAGGTGGGTTGTGTAGTTCCAAACAGGAAGCATAACCCAGCAAAAAGTTACCTTCCACTTCATTTATTAATAAATTGAAAAAAAAAAAGGAATTAAAGCAGCTACTGCCTTTTAAGCCACTGTACATAAATTCACACTGAGTGTTGGGGAAACAGCCCCACACCCAGCAGCCACCCACCACCCTCCCCATCTGTCCCCCACATTTGTCCCATGTCACACGAGGGTATTTGCATCCCACAGAACAAGGTAAAACCTTGCGGAGCCAATTCTGGAGGTTTTTCCCTCATTTAGCTGCTCGCTGTGTGACCAGCTCCTCATGACACACAGGGGCTCCTTGGGGCATGATCTACACTGACTGCAAGTTTTACTCGCTAGAAAGTCGTTATTTTTACAAGCTACTGCTTCTTAGATACATGACATAAGGCTGTGGGGTAGCTCTGCCGGTTTCTGATGGCAGGCATGCCACAAACGAGGAGTTTATTTCCAGTAGGAGAGTGTTTTGAGGGCTGGAAACATCTTTTGGGGAGCTAGGACGCTGCAATGGAAACAGATCTTATATACTGCCTGAAAAAAAGATTAATCTGACAAAACATGGATAGTTTGGTTACAATTCTGCAAATTGCATGAACACAGCACCGGGATTTCCTAGTGCTCCATCACCCCCTCCAACTCCCAATTTCTTATTTGGAAGAAAAGCTGTCCCTCTGCCTGAGGGAAGGGCTGGAAACGGCGGGACGCTCGGGGGAGACAGCACCAGGGTGCCCTAAACCGCCCTCCGCTGAGGAGAGCTGAGGCGGCCCCGGCTCTGGGAAAAGGCGGTGCCTGCCCTGCCACGGCCATTCACCCCCCCCGAGGCAGCCACCATCACCTCAGCGCAGGCCCGGGGGAAGAAGGCCCGGGCGAAGAAGGCCCGGGCCGCAGCACCCGCCGCCGCCTCCGACCGCCGCCGGAGGAGGAGGCCCCGCAGCGATTCCCGCCAGGCACGGCCGCAGCGGCAGCGCCGGAGGCCCCACAGCCCTCCCCGCCAGCCCCGGCCCAGACCGGCTGTCGCAACCACCCCGGGACGCGGCGACCGGTAAATTCCCGCCGCTTTGCATCATTTCTCGGAAGAGCCGCACCACGCCCGCTGGCCATATCCCTCCGCGGCCGCACGCCCTGACCGGGACTAATTCCCCGCGGCCGTAACTGCACGCAAACGGAAAGGCAAATCCCGCCTCGGCGGACAGCTTCGGGATCTGATTGGCTCGCTCGGTTTGAGTGGCAGCGCCCGCTCTCGGCCGCTGTCCGCCATGTTGTGTAGGGGAGCCGGGTGCCGGCCCCTCACCCGCCCGTGTCCCCGCCGTCCCCTCAGCCGCGGGCGCTGTGGGTCGGTATCGCCCCGGCGGGCACGACGCGGCTGGGGCGGATCCTGTGGAGATCCGGCGCTTCTTCCTACCGGCAGCGAGGCGCTGCCGCCGCCTCTACAGAGCCCTGGTTTGGAGAAGGAGATAAGGCTGGGCCGGCCGGCGCAGGCCTTGTCTGGAGCAGGGACCAGCTCTCCTCAGGGATCCCTCTGAGCTCCCCTCCTCTGCCTGGAAGCTCTCAGTGTCCTGCACATTCGCAGCAATGCGTTGTAACCCCTCATGAGCCAGCACGCTGATAGCTGACTGGCCTGATCCGTAATCCGGCAGCAGCTCACTGAACAGCCATGGGACTGCAAATCAAGAAAAGAGACTGTGAATATCTCAAAAGAGGAAAGCCCAGCACCCGCAGGATCTGCTAGAGGGGACATGCTTGCTATTAGCTTAGCCCCAGTAATTCCATGTGTGCATGTGGAACAACTGTCAGTCAGATGGGCTCATCAGTGCTGTTTTGACCTCGTGGGACAGGCCCAGAGCTCTGCAGGGAGGGTGAGGTTGCAGTGCTGCATAAGGCACAGGAAAGATTATTTTTTTCCATTAGTTGATCAGGATGAGCAAACCTGATGGGAGCAGAGGGCTTGTGGGACCTGAGGTTGCCTAACCCCCATGAAACCAGGCCAGGTTGCAGTATAATAATTAATTGAGCAAAGGGTCAGAGTAGTTCACAGCTGCCAGGGTTTATTGTGGTAGGAGAACCTAAGATAAAAGTAGAGAGATACAAATCCAAGATTTTTAATCAGGGGCAAGAAAAATCCGTGCAGAAGCCTCATCTGCCAGGCCTTCACAGGAACGGCCTTGCAGAGGGAGGCTGAGGTGCACGTGGCCAGGCCTGCTCTTCCCTGCAGCAGCCAGCACGGAATGAGGAGTAGCTGGGTGCGGCACCTTATGTTGTGTCACGATTACAGCAATTAGTCAAACTTCCTTGGTTCTACAAGCACGCCCTTGAGAAAGATCACCAAGTCCACAGCACACAATGTTTGCTTTTTAGCCTTCCTTTCCGTTTATAGTTTGGCGTTTGAGAGCCAGTCTGTATCCATCACTGAAATAGTGCTTTTTATACAAATAGAGCATTTAACTGGGAGGTGCTTACTTGCAGGTTCATGACTCAGCAGTGATTCTAGTTGGAAGGGGTAGTGCGCTCACCCTATTTTCCTGGGCCTCTCACAAGCTTCCTCCCTTTAGCCATGTACTGTACACTCAGTGAGATTTAAAAACCAATTTTACATAGATTAAAAAAATCTTACCACCAACCCAGAACATCACTGGCCTTTTAGAAACCTGCAACAGTCTTTTGTGTTGCGTTAACACAGCCAAGAAAAGTCCACAATGCTAGTGCTAAGCATGTCTCCAATGGCAAAAGCAATTTACAGTCCATTGAATATGCTGAAGGTTAAAGAAACAGTAATAAAAAGGGAGCTGGGAAAAAATTGCCATGGTTGGCTCAGATCTCTTAATTCTCAAATTATTCTGAAAGTGAAAATAGCAGGTTCCTTGGTATTTGCAGAAGGCAAACGGTGCTTTCCATTTTCATAGCAATTAGTGTGTGCCAAATGGGCTGGAAAGAAGGAAAAACAAGAGTCATGCAAGCAGCAGGTGTCACTCATTGCAGTGGAATTTGCCCACTTTATTATTTTTTTTTTTTTTTGCCATGCACACACCCATGGTGTATTGGTTTTAATTTGCTCTGGCTTTCCAGATTGTATTTTGATGTTTTAAAAACCTGAAGAGAAGTGTATTTGCTTTCCTTAGGTGGCTCAACCCGCCCATACCATTCTTACTAATTCTTGATGTTTTTCGTGCATATATATTTTTGCCCTCAATAAAGTTGAGCAATGCGTTGTCCCTTCAGCTGTTACGCAATTGAAAGCCTTGGCTATGCCAGAAAGTTTTGCTGTAGCACGTTTAAAAATAAAGAGTGCAAACACCTGCAGTAGCCGGTGAGCTGGGACCTGACGTCTCCAAACTGGTGAACACGGAGTTACATTAATGTTTTATTTTGCAACACAGTCCACAGGAGGTGGTGCCCAGGAATAGTCCCCTTGCTGTAGAAGTGTACCCAGATGGGCACGGCAGACAACTTCAACCTGTTAACGAAGCAGAAGCAGCGTAATAAGTCCATGCTTTGTTGCCAGGACACAGTACACTGCTGGTAAACAACGGCAGTCGATAATTGCCCATTGAGTCATGAATAGGAGTGCATTAACGAGCCTAATTCTCTTGTGCCCTTTGGCCTGCAACTGTACAGTTCATGGAAGCTCTTTCTTTAAATCAGTTGTACGCAGATAGCTCCTGGCACACAAATGGGTACTCAAATACGTGTGTTTGGTGTCATATGTTCACACATGACAGCCTACAAGTATGTCCAGCATTTACAGTGGTGGTGTCCACATAGGTTTGGCATCAATGCTGTGTTGGCTCCAGCCTTTGATGACCATTCTTCTTTGGCATCAGTGCCGTGGTGCCTCCAGCCTTCCATGATCATTCTTTGGCATCAATGCCGTGTTGGCTCCAGCCTTTGATGACCATTCTTCTTTGGCATCAATGCCGTGTTGCCTCCAGCCTTCCATTATCATTCTTCATTGGCATCAATGCTGCATTGCCTCCAGCCTTTGTTGACCATTCTTCCTCACCTTCCCTGCCACGGCTCGCACACTGAGCAGTGCAGGGCTGCGAGGAGGCACAGCCAGAGCATGAGCCCCACATTCCTCAGCTCGCCCCAGCAAGCGAATGCACTTGGGACTGGGATATAGCAGCGTATCACATCTTCCGAACCGACAGTGTCTGTCCTGCGTCCATGCCTTTGCGCATTTCTGTGTCATCTGGCAACGCCATTTTGTTCTCCCAGGCTTCCGATGGCAGTTACAGACTCCAAAGCTGAGCGATAAAGTGCTTTGGCAGAGGGTGGCTGAGCTGAAAAGACGGCAGCACCAGCTTCCGAGTGAGCCTCGTGGGAAGGGAGTTTTAGGATATCCTAAAATCTCGCTCCTAGTGGGTAATTAAACCACCTCAGTGCCTAAAATCCCCTGGGGATTTTGCAGGTTTGTCAGCAAACATTTCACAAAAGATAATACAAGAATGGGTTCTTAGCAAAGAACTGCAAATTGCAATGTGCAATTACCTTAACAGAATAGAAAGGATTTGTTTGGAAAAATAACAAGCTGTGATGACAGAAAAATCTAATATCCTTAAACAATGATAGATGTCAGTATGTAAGAAAACAGTATGATAGGAAGTTAGGCAGTCAAATATTTAGACATGAACTGATAGCTGAAAGTTTCTGCTGTCATATCAACTAGACCAGACTAAGAGAACAGAGACTACTGTTAGATCAATTTACTCATTGTATTCAACTAATTTTTTATTTTAGGAAGTTGATTTTTTTTAATCAAGTCATTTAGGAGATTGACTTCAATTCTTCATGCTGAATCTGATAAATTAACCAAGAATATAGAATTATCTGCCATCTCAATGATAAAAATATGTGTTATCAGCTCTCATAGGACTTCTGATTGCAAGTACACTTCCAGGACGGGTTGAGTACTGGGTTTGCATTGATATAAAAGAGTTTGGCACCAAAAGACTTGGCAGTGACATTTACTCAGGCTGGAGAAACGGTGTTTTACTCTGTCAAATTATGACTTAATGAGGAATTAGTTAGGTACTTCTATAAAAGATTTATAGGGACTTCAATTTTGGACTCTAAATTAACAGCTCAGCTCAGAGGAACAATGAAGATTATTTGAAATCGTTCCCAGAGGGTGATTTCTTTAAACTCTTACTCACTGATTTTGAAAGAGAAAAGAGGAATTCAGTAGCATAAGTTGCGTCCTGTAGTTTTTACCCTGAATAACTTGGTGTGAAACCAGAAGTGTAATTATGAATACAGCCTTTTATATAAGTGTTTCTCTGTTTCCTGGGAACTGATTCTTTACCTTCCACTCCCTCAATCTCTCACTCTGTTGGTTTCAGTGGCATTTCTGCTGATGTTACTCATTTCTTGCTAACTCCAGTGAAGCTACAACTGGTGACTGTCTTAAAGTCTTTATCAAGAAAAGATTAAAACAGTGTTCCTGTGTGAAAATCTTTTTTTTTTCCCAAGGGTGCTGTCATCTAGAATGTAAAAATATGCTGCTGAACTATATTATTTGTGTTCTTCAAACCTCATACTCAAGATACAGTATTTGTTGCCTTTTGCTTTCTCAGTAAAGCTGCGTTTCTGTAGAAGTGTTTTATAGATTTTTCAGAAGACTCCAGTGCAGGCTCTGCCGCATTTGGATACTAATTAAAGCCCGTGTCTCTCTCTCACTTTTTGAGTTTATGGACTCGAGGCTTCAGGTTTCCCATCAGAATACACACTAATTGCTCAGCCTTCCATCAAAGAAGTATAAGGCATTTGGAAAATAAGTAAAGAATGCTCACTGTGTATTAAAATCAGGAAGCTTTTCCTGCGGACTGACATTCACCAGCTCACCTGTATGTTTGCTGCATTTGTGAATTGAACATCATGCTTAAAGTCATTTTAGTTCAAACCTGTTTTCCAGCACGTTTAAGACTTGAGCCTGTTTTTCTCCTCGAGACACATTGGTATTCAAGAAAAAGCGCGTGGAATTTGATTTATCAGCCCTTATCATGGTCAGACGATACAGCAGCAGAAGCCTTACTCATTTGCAGATCAGTGAGAGCCCATTTCATCTGCACACAAGTTGTGCGCCTTAAGTAAACTGGTTTGAGAAATAGAAAATGATAAATGTGTCCAGGGACAACTGACACTTGAAATTAATGCACTGGCCTTTGAACAGCTTCTGCGAAAGGGCAGGGCTGGCAGCGGCAGCGCCGTCACCACAAGGACAGGCCAGTCCTTCCTCCTCTGGGCAACGGTTGCTGTTCCCCTAAGCAGGAAGCAGATGAACCCTGAGCTGTTCGATAGCACCTCGAGGTGGAAGAGGTTATGGCACGTTTGCTCCAGCAACTCCAACTCTGGGAATGCCAAACCCTGTCAGAGGGATGGGGACAGCGGCTGACGGGGCACCAGCTGGCAACTTTATGCCTTATGTCTGTGTCTGTAAACGTCCCAGTGGCCAAAATGTGAAAGTAATGATCTTTAAGGCTAGACCCCTGGGCTTCAGCATCTCATGAGGCTGGATGCAAGAATCCTGGCAGGCTTAGGTCTTCCATGGGTCATGCATGTCTGCAGCATGGCCCTCGTGTGGTCACAAGCAGCTGGAGTTACACGCAGGCAGGCAGATCCGAGAGGGTGTAACGATCACTTTGCGCTAGCGTAGATAATTCCCCAGGATGCGCAGCAGCGAGGTGATGTCTCTGCTGTCAAGCAGTTCTGAGATGCTGGCAGTTTCTGCTATACCTCAGGTTTGACTCATCACTCTTGGGTAACACCCAAAAACGTGGAGGGGTATTGCACAAAAAAACAGGCTGTTTCACGTCCTTGTGGCGCACGGCAGCTAACGCCACGGGAGCAGGCAGCAAGCTCAGCTCTCCCCAGCCCTCGGGGTGAGAGGCCTCCTCTGGGAACATCCCCGAGTTTGTCCTTCGCGGTGCCGACCCTCCTTGTGTGCAGATGTGGTTTTTGCAAATACAGGGCAGCTGAACAGGCTGCTCGCTGTCAGCGTGTGAGCAAGGAAGCACAGGGTCAAGGCGTTAACCTGAGGCACCAACGGGACGGAAAAGAACAGGCTGTATCCTGAAGGGCATGGATCGGAGACGGATTTAGCACTGGTTCATGCAGGAGGATATTTGTCACTGCGGGGTGAGGCCTAAATTATTTTTAGGGGTTGCATCATGAGTCTGCAGCTTTAAAGGACAGAAAAAGAAAGATGAGGTTAGCTTCTCTGGTGAGGGCTGACCCCACTCTCGCAGAGCAGAGCTATGCCCACGCAGCCCTGGGAGGTCATGTGCATGTCAGTACATAGAAGCTACCACATGCTGCTGCAAGTGCAACTGTTACTGTAAATTCACTCTCAAAAGAACCCTCTAAGACTTAGTTTGAAGTTTTTAGAAGGCAGGCATTCTTTATTGCAGTGCTGGATGCACAGGGGATCACTCCAGCTAATGTGCTACACTAAAACAAAAGTTTATCCTTTATATACCTTAAAGACATGAATATTCATACATTTTCCAAGAAGTCCACCTTTCTGCCTATCTCTTACATTTACAGAATGCTGGTGTTGCAGAATTACCCTATGCATGCGCGGGGGTCTCGGGTGGTCGTCAGTGGTCATTTGGGGAGTAGCCCCCCAACTCCTTTTTCGCTTTTGTGGTCACAAGTCTTTTGAGGACAATTTCTTCTCCTTGGATGTTTCCCAACTCTCTTATCCGCCTTGTTTGAGCATTTCTGCCAGGATGTATCTATTCTCAAGGTTAGGATATTTTCTCTGTACATTTTAATCACTCAGGCCTTGTTAAATACAAAGTTAAACATTGTTTGGTAAAAGAATTTCTTAATATTTAAGGTATAACGGATCACTAGTTGTTACAGGCCTCAACTTGCAGGCACCAACTACTCGCAGGCACCAGCTAGCGGGCATCACAACATCTGGTTTTATTGTCACTAGCTGTGACATTCGTGCAGTGTAAACCCCAGCGTCACACGTGCTGTCCCCATCCTGGGCCGGGCAAGCAGCAGTTTAACTGAGCCCAAGCGAGCATTTCCTAGGAAAACCTGTTTAAGATTGAGTGGCTTTACCTGGAACTGGCAAATGGAGGCGTGCTGTATTGGCTCAGAGCACTGGGAGCCTTGGCTTGTTTCCTGCCCATCCAGGTTGCCTTAGCAGCCCTGGTCCAGCCGCAGCAAGTCGCTTCAGTCCGGGGGCCTCCTTGCTCCGCAGCCTGAGGCAGAGGTGACTTTCCCAGCATGGCTGTGGTGTTGCCATCAGCCCGGCTGGGCTCCAGGGGCACGGTGAGGCTGTGGAGCACGTTTGCGAGCCCGAGAGAGGCTCCGTGCTACGGCAGCCAGCGCGCCGTGGCCGCAGGGCCACATCCTGCTGCGGGGGACGGGCGGCCATCTCCCGAAACATTATCTGATAGACTGCAGGAGCAGCTGCACAGTCTAGAAAAACATCGAGCTGCCATCAGTTTCACCAGGTGTTTCCCCTACAGACAAAGATACAGTCAGTACAGAAATGCTTCATCTCCTGCAAATACCAAGCAGATCTTTCACCGCTTCATCCATTTGCATATTTATATTTGCCAAACTGTGGATCAGCGCAAAATGAGTATAAAGTGAGAGCAGCGCTATCGGCACGTCTGCCCTTGGGTGCACGCAGGAGTTACCAGAACAGGCTCTTGGGCTGTTCAAAACTTCTCTGACAGGGTGTGAGGGTTACCTGAGGCGCTGCACACCCTCTCCTGCTCTGTTTTTTTGCAGCAAGAGCTTCTGCTGCACCGCTGGCCTGAGGAGGAGCCCTTTGTGTATATAATATAAAAAGCTACTTTTAATACTGAACAAGTAGTTATTACCGCTAGTATCCGAGTATTAAAATAGCAGTTGGTGAACAGAGGAGGGCATAGAGCAGAGAGGAGGTAGTGCTGGGGGCGAGTTAAACACGTTAGCCGGCTGCTGTCTTTCACTGCTGAAATTGCTGTAATGGCCTGGGAGCTGCTCAAGCATTTCTTCATGGTTTTGCAAGCTTTTTTCTGCCTTTAAAACATTTTCAAGTGTCTTATTAATCTCAAGAGGTCTTTTATTCTATTTTTTCCTCCCCAGAGAATGATTTGAAGCAGAAAGATCAGGTCCATCAGGTCCTTGCCTCTTCATCTCTGCTCCTCTGTCAGAGATATTATTTCTCCTACAGCATCTAAGTGAAATCTCTACTGAGCTCTGAGTCAGTGGCAAATTTCCCACTGATTGCAGTAAAGCATGAAATTCTGTCCTTATGGGCATAGTGGGGCAGCTTAAAAAAATAGCACAGCCTCTTCAAGTTTATATAGCACGTTGCCAAAAATAACTCACTAGATAAAGAGGAAACTTATAAGAAAGGTACCTTTAGCACTCCTGACAGAAGGAGATGATGCTAAATATGCTGCTGTTCATTGTAGCTCGTGATCTGTGTGAAAGTTCAGATTGTAGCTCATGATCGAAGAATGTGAAAGAGGTTTTAAAAATATATCTTGCTAGTGGCTATTGGACAAGCTTCACTATCCTCTGTGAGGTTAACTATAAGCAGAAATGTAATTCTTTTAGCTGTTTACCAGGGGTGAATTTGATGTGGCTTTGTTTATATAAGACAGCTGCATCTGTGGGCTTTTGTAAGTGGTTGTTTGCCATCTAGTGGGTTGATGCGATTTTGCAGAAAAGTGTTAGGACGGTTGTTTTTGTGTCATCCTCGATCAGGCATGGCAGGACAGGAGAAGAAGGGATGCTGAGGTACCAAGAGCTTCACTAGCAAACGGAGAGGAAATTAAATTGATAATAGACAGGCAAGATTTTCCTTACTGATATAACCGACAGCAATATTAAATACACACAGACATTGCCACTGATAGAGCACAAGTCATTTGCAAATAAAAGAAACTGGTAATTTGAAATAATTAGTTATAGCTGTCATCAATAAGCTCTCTGTCCCCATAGTGCTGAGAGAAAACTGGCATGGAAATGTAGACAGGGTGTACATCGCCAGGGAGTACTGGCATATAAATGTGCTCTGGGATACCAAAATCCCAGAATATTTTCAGTACCAGTTAATTAGAAACAAGGGAAGATGTGAAAATTCATGTTAGCAGGTCATTTATGAGTGTAGGGGGACACATCCTGTTCGATGATTGACACAAATAGGGATTTCTACCATTATAAGCGAAGATCCCCCGTATTGTACAGTGCCATATATTAGAGTAAGGCTTCTGTTTAATATAATTCTCCCTTTAGTCAACTGAATAATTCTGTCGCATATTTTTGGAACAGATCACAGTCTGAAGTAGTAGATTCCTAAAGATGCTCTAAGCCTTATCTTGTTTCTGGAAAGACTGACAATATCATTTTGTAGTATCTCCCTAAATTAATAAAAAACAGGTTTTGGCAAGTATATGTAATAATAAGACTTGGGTATCAAATACAAGTGAGTAAAGCCTTTCATCCCTCCCCCCCTTTTTTTTATTTTTATTTTAAATACAGGCCTGTTCTGATGCAGCAGCAGACATTCCACACAGGAAGGCACCCTGGAGCTGGGGCCAGCCAGCAGCCACAATGCAGGACCCTGCGGCTTGCCAGCAAGAAGCCCTGGGCATACAGGCAAGTCCCAGGGCCCCCTTCCCCTTTGCAACTTATTCACAGCTGCTACCAAGCATCCTTCCAGCCTGGCCCCCCCACATGTCCTTTCTCCCCCCGGAGCGAGCAGTGTGCACTCTCCAGCAGTCACAGAACCACAGAATCATCTCAGTTGGAAAAGCCCTTGAAGATCCTCCAGTCCAACCATGAACCTCACACTGACCGTTCCCAAATCCACCAGATCCCTCAGCGCTGGGTCAACCCGACTCTTCAACCCTTCCAGGGATGGGGACTCCTCCCCTGCCCTGGGCAGCCCATTCCAACGCCCAACAACCCCTTCTGCAAAGAATTTTTCTTAACAGCCAGTCTGACCCTGCCCTGGCGCAGCTTGAGGCCATTCCCTCTTGTCCTGGCGCTTGTTCCTTGATTCAAGAGACTCATCCCCCCTCTCTGCACCCTCTTTTCAGGGAATTGTAGAGGGCCATGAGGTCTCCCCTCAGCCTCCTCTTCTCCAGACTAAACCCCCCACAGTTCCCTCAGCCACTCCCCATCAGACCTGTGCTCCAGACCCTGCACCAGCTCCGTTGCCCTTCTCTGGACGCGCTCGAGTCATTCAATGGCCTTTTTGTAGTGAGGGGCCCAAAACTGAACCCAGTCATTGAGGGGCGGCCTCACCAGTGCGGAGCACAGGGGTAAGATCCCTTCCCTGTCCCTGCTGGTCACACTATTGCTACTACAAGCCAGGATACCATTGGCCTTCTTGGCCACCTGGGCACGCTGCTGGCTCCTGTTCAGCCGGCTGGCAATCAACCCCCCCAGGTCCCTCTCTGACTGGCAGCTCTCCAGCCACTCCTCCCCAAGCCTGTAGCACTGCTGGGGGTTGTTGTGGCCCAAGTGCAGCACCCGGCCTTTGGCCTTATTGAAACTCCTCCAGTTGGCCTCAGCCCATCGCTCCAGCCTGTCCAGATCTCTCTGCAGAGCCTCCCTACCCTCGAGCAGATCCAACACTCCCACCCAACTGGATGTCATCTGCAAACTGACTGAGGGTGCACTCGATCCCCTCATCTAGATCATCAATAAAGATGTTAAACAGGAGTGGCCCCAAAACCCGGCCCTGGGGGACACCACTCGTGACCGGCCGCCAACTGGATTTAACTCCATTCACCACAACTCTTTGGGCCCGGCCTCAGTCATGCACCCCAAGGAGGTTTGGGTGCCCCCCCGGGACCCACTGCTAGGGAAGGTGCTCGGGACAGGTTCAGTTCTCACCTTTGTTCCTCTTGGGCAGAGCTGCACCCCAGACAGTACCCCAGGAGCCCGCTGTCATGGTAGGTGGGAGTTCAACCCACAGAGAGGGTCTGACGTACCCCTCAGCGGGGGTACTGAGAACATCAGTTCTCAGTGCCTGCTCCCCATTACGAGGATTACATGGGCAGAGATCTGTGGCATCACTGGGCCAGAAAGGCTAGAGAAGCGTGGGGGGGGGGGGAACCGCCCTTGCTCCTCAGCACATTTTGTACATTCTCCAGTGACCACCTCAGAAGCAGCTGTGGCAGTAAGAGCCAGCGTTCCCTGTTCCTTCCACGAGGGATTCACCTTTCCGCTTGCACAAGCAAAGAGGTTTGACCTGAACTGTAGCTGTTTGGTATGAGCATAAAGCAGAAGAGCAGCGGCCTGGCTGTCAGCATCCAGGAGGGATAAACACACTACCTTGAATTATCAGGCTATTTTCTTAGACAGCTCTTGTGTCTACCCACAGTTTGGTTTCTTCTGCTCTCGACAGTTTGCAAAACAGATACTCTGTTTCACTGCCAATGGAGCAATCTCTGCAAAGCCCTTTCTTAGGCTTCAGGTGAAAGAAATACTTTATAGTAAATTACTGAAGAAAGGCTTTATTATAGGGCCTTTTACCCAGCAGGAGGCAGCACTTTACTACAAAACCAACCAGACCTTAAGAACATTTGTGTTTGACCTTGGGTAAAACTCGGTTTTGAAGTGATTTGAACTGAAAAATCAAAATAACACCCCTCATCTTATGCCTGTCTC